>NC_054824.1:137459491-137769107 GCF_018345385.1 Vulpes lagopus
TAATATAATGCTTGGTGTGGTTTGTGGCACATTTTAAGCACTCAGTAAATATTTGTTACATAAACGGATGACTTGCAAAGATGCTAAGTGGACCAAAATCTCCTCCTTCCATGGAGTTAAACTGTAATAAATCAACATGTTTATCTTAGAATATAATCTACAGAGAGGCAGGAGGATCAATGGCAGTGATAAATAACTAATATTGAGGATGCTAAGATACAGCCATCAATTATTTTTTGTTGCAAAAGTAAGCTCAGGGATAGTTCTGGAATATTTTCTTATAGTTTGGTAAAAATATCATGCCTTTTGGAGTCAGATATACTTAGCTCTGCAATGTATTATTAATTATATACAAATCACTTAATCTACCTACTTTTCTGTAAAATAGGATAACAATACCTACCTACTTTGCTAATATGTTGAACTAATTAAATAAAATAATATACATGAGGTAGCCTAACCTATTATCTGACGTATAGTAGGTTTTCTACTATAATATAGGTTAACTACTATATAGTAGTGCTAATTTCTTCCCTACTTTGCTTATACAATATCTTCCCTGTGTCACGAACTGAAGTAGGATGCAGTGCTAAATAAAATATATGTACAACTCTTCCCTTGTAGAGCTTGTAGCCTAGTGGGGCTTAGAAGACAGCCATTAACCAAATTAGTATGATAGAAACTCTTGAAAATGCTGTGAAAGATGAATACAAAGAGGGATAGATTTTTGAGCGAGATAACTTAATCAGTGTTTTCTGAGGAAGAGGAGGTCAGGAGATTTCTCTCTGAGGACACCAGTTTAGGCTTGCAGTGCAAAGACCTAACAGAAGTTCCTTTGGCAAGGGTGGGATCCATGCTTCCAGTATCCAGCATGATTTTGTAAAAGCCCAGAGTTGATGGGAATTAAATTAAAAAAATCTTGTTTTCTATATATTTTATTTATTTGAAGGGGTTGGGAACCACATGAATGAGTACGAGGGAAAGGGAGAGAGAGAATCTCAAGCAGACTCTGCATCCAGTGCAGAGCCCAACATGGGGGCTTGACCCCACAACCCCGAGATCTCCACCCAAGCCAAAACCAAGAGTCAGACTTTCAACCAACTGAGCCACTCAGGCGTCCCCAAAATCTTTTAAGATCTTGACTCAAAAGACAATCAATCAGATTTTCTCACACTGTTTTTCAGTTCTCCTTTCCAAGATCTGCATAAGAGATCACTCTTAGATTGAGTGAGAGAGGTGAAGAGACACAGAGTTCCCCCCACAACAATGTTCCTTGGGCTTGATCTAATCATAGTTTCTAGGGGAGATAGGACATTATTGCTCTTTTATAGCTGAGATTCTTCACAGGGATATCATTCACTACAAGTTTTCTTTTCTCAATTGTAACACAGAAAGAGGAGCTTTTTCTATTACATAATAGAAATATTACAAAAAAATAGAAATATTACAAAGGAGCACACATGCAAGATATGTGTTTATTATTTTCCAGAAAACCTCATGTTTGTTTGTTTGTTTCCCCTTTAGTATCTGATAGAAATTAACTTCTTGAATAGAACTACTTAGGCCTTAGTTCCTGCTCAGGATCACTAGCCGACTTTCTCAAGCCCATCGTTTCTCACACTGTAACTTGCTAACAGGCCAAGAGTCTTGGCTTATGAGGTAGGAGTTTTCAAGTTTCCTGACACTATTTGCTCTATCATGTAATTAGGTTCTAAAACACCTGGAGTTAATGGCACTTTTTTTTTTTTTAAACTGGGGAAAAGGTAATAAGTGATTTTAATCTCATATCATAGTCATTTCTTTCTTGATAAAAGTTTAATAACATATGGTTCCTTTTTTTTTTAAGCTACAAGTCCAATTTTTTTATTACAAGCAAAAGGGAAGAAATAGGGTGACAGGAACTGACAGAAACATACCTAAGTCCTGGTCAACTCGAAGGAATTAAGAGTCATTAAAATCTGTTGTTTGAATAATTAAACATGAGATCAAAAAGGATAGCAAAAGAAATGCAAAATCCAAACTGTAACTGCAGAGGTAAATTAAATATAGGCTCTAGTAGCTATGAAGTAGCCAACCATACAAAGAAAAATACCTATGCATAAAAAATATTTCCCTACAGACAGGCAGTAGGCAGTGATCTATAGAATGGTGGATTCTTGAAATACAAATTGTGTTCCGTAATATAAGTATTATATTTACGAGTTGTGGAAGATCACATGGGAAAAATAAATCATGCTTTTCCTTTCAGAGTTTGATGCCTAAGGCTTCCATTTCCTGTATGAATATGGCCTTGCCAACTGGATTGTGATATGCAGATCTACGAACCAACATCTTCCTGATTCAAGGTTGGTCTGGAAAAGACACTGCCAGTTTTGGTTTCTGTGGCCTTTATCATGCTTCCATGACCTACCAAAATCCCCCTCCTTCTCCTTTGTTGTTGTTATTGTTGTTTCATTAATGTTGTTAACAATTACAGTCTCTAAAATTTCCTATAATAAGTTTTGATGCAATTTTTCTTGATGATTATTTTTAAAAGGTTAATATAGGTCTATCCTGGATTCTATAGATGAATACCTTAGAACTAAGAACTGACACTTCATTTTTATGCCTTTATCTGTGTTGTGTTTGTAACTGGGTTGGGATCAGTTAGTATTACTTTAAGATATACCTAAGATAGACTTAAGACCAAAAAAATGCTTTGGGGGGGCCAAGGAAAGGCCAAATTGCATTATGGTTCTTATGCTCATGAAGTTTCATGGGAATTTGAATAAAAAAGGAGGCAAAAACATTGTATTGCTGTGTTGTATATATACAGCAGTATAGACATGCTGAATTTCAAAGAACCAGTCCTGTAAGAGGAGTCAATGTATGTTGTGGGTAATAGATTCAGCAAAAAGACTATGTATTATATTAAGGTTGCTAATTTGAAGTTTTTAGTATTTAAATTTTTTAAAGATTTTATTTATTCATTCATAGAGACAGAGAGAGAGAGAGAGAGACAAGCAGAGGGAGAACAGGCCCCATGCAGGGAGCCTGATGTGGGACTCCATCCCAGGTCTCCAGATCAGGCCCTGGGCTGAAGGCAGCACTAAATGGCTGAGCCACCGGGGCTGCCCCTAGTATTTAATTTGTAAATTAAAAAAATTTTGTAAGACTTATAAATTACATATATGTATGTATATTTATGGAGTTCTATGCATTAAATAATATTATAATAAAAGTAATTGATCTGGGATCCGAGAGTCTTTCCTTCACAAACTCATTATTTTATTCAATTTTGATAAACCTGTTTTACATTAAACTTCACACTCATTGCTGGAATTATCCCACAGACAAGGACCTTGTAACTATTTGTTTTACTGTTAGTTCTGATGACTGGAAAGTCTAATTTTGCTGTTATTACATTTCCTGTAAGTTCCAACAATTGGTATTATATTTAAGAATGTATCATTTGTTTTCTTTTTTTGTGGGAACTTTAAGTTGTAGGATAATAACTATCATGTTTTTTCCATAGTCTTGCTTTCACAAATATTTTTGAGAATTTACTTAGGCCATGTTTTGCCTTTACAGCTTAAACAGTTACACTCCTTCTAATCTTTCTTTAAAACATTCCCCCCCCCATTGCTCTAATTTATACAAACTCTAGCTATGATGTCACAATATGGCACTTAAAAATAAACACTCAAAATGGAGAATTTTATTCAATCTCACCAATAATAAAAATAGGAATTATTAAACTCAACAATGTATTGAACACTAATGGGGGCAGATACAGAAATAAGTGGCACACTATTCTTGCCTTCCAAGTGTTTTGAATCTAGTTGGAAACAAAGATTACAAGTTTAGATAATATTAAATATTATAAAAATATCAGACGATTCAGAAAACAGTTCTTGATCATTACTGGATGTTTCTGGGTTCTAACTAGGGTTGTCTTGAAAGCTACACTGGGTCTGAGTATTACCAGAGGTAAACATGTACCAAATACTTTGCCCAAAGTAGCAAAAATGGAGCCAAACTGGAACCCAGGTTTCTTTGTCCTTTGCCTGGTCCTTTCTCCACTCTTTGAAGCACAAAGAGGAAATCTTTGCTTGAGATAGCAAATTAGTGATTAAGTTTGCAATCTTAAAATAATAAATAAATAAATAAATAAACAAACAAACAAATAAACAAACAAACAAACAAATAGATCTGCAATCTTCAGAAAGGGCCCTGGAAATAAAACTTGGCAAAATTCTAATTCTTGGGTGATCGCTCTCTGTTTAGACTGCAAGCAGTGAAGTTTGCTAACGTTCTTTTTGAGTTGAATTTCCTTTTGATTTTAGGAACAGCTCAAGCTCACACGACAGCTTTTCTAAAAAAAAAAAAAAAAAAAGTTCTGTTAAGACAAGAAGAACACAGGAAGTCTGGAATGTAACCAGATACACTGTACTTCCGGAATTCCACCCTTAAGCAAGCCGGTGGGCTCCTTTTGCACATGCGCAGAAGGGAAAGTTGGGCGGGGATTTCCGCTGCGATGGGTCGCGCTCCGGGCAGGGATTGGTGGCGCCGGTGTGAGAGGCGGAACCGGAAGCGCCCGTGTTGTGGAGCGCAGCCTGATCGCTCCCGGCGTCTTTCCAGCGCCTCGCTTCTCGCTGTTGGTGCTGCCTTTGCGGGGGGCGCCATGGGGGAAGCGGAGAAGTTTCACTATATCTACAGTTGTGACCTGGACATCAACGTGCAGCTTAAGATGTAAGAGAGTCGGGACAGTGACTGGGATTGCTGAGGCTTGCGGACGCTGAGGCTGGGCCCTGTGGGCTGGTGGGGAGAAGATGGCTATCAGCCTGCGGGCCGTCCTGGGGGCGGCGGGGGCGGCGGGGGCGGCGCGGGCGGCGCCGGGGCAGCGGAGCAGAACTGCAGCCTCGAGCGGCGCCTCGTGAGGGGAGGGAGGGGGCTAGGCCTCTGGGAGAAGGGTAGCGGGAGGAATATGCCCTCAGGTCCTACCGTGTTCTACTTTCTTGGAAGCATTTTTCTGTCGAGAGCAGCCATTTGAGGTTTTTTGCATTTTACAGAGGAAGAAGTCTAGTCTCAGTAAAGTCGTCCTCCCTCCGGTAAGAGTTGGAAGGTGTTTAGAACGGGGCTGGCAGGTGGAATGGAGGCTACGGAAATTATGGAGAAAGAGAGAGAGACACAGGCAAATCTTGTAGTTGAGAATCGGATGAGCACCTGGGTACAGCGTTGGAAGCGCGGGAGGTGGTAGAGCTGCGGTTGAGCCTTTGGACCGCCTGCCATTGTTTAGCCTGGAAGTTGGGAGTCAGTCAAAGATGAGGGTGCCAGTGGCAGAGGGGCCGGCAGATGCGAGAAAAGGGCCTTCGCAGAAAACTCTTGGAGCATCACAGTGGAAGTAAAGGCCAAGGGGCATGACAGCCAAGTAACAACACGAATCATTACATCGACAAATAAGTCATCCCTCTGTTTACTGGAGAACAGAGTGTTTACCGGGTACTCACTTTCTACAGTAAGCAGCGAAGGCTGGCTTGAGGTGAGATTGATGGAACCGATACCCGGTATGGGTAGGACTGCACTGGAAATCATGTCCGTTTTAAGTCAGCCTCACAGAAATATTTTCACACGTGAAATCGATCACAAATTACGAACCATATCGTCATTTACAGTATGTTCAGTGGCTAGTCACCTAACGTGCCTCTGACAAAGGGCCTCGTACATGCAGTGAATACGTGTTCTCAGTTGTCAAATGCACCTTTGAAGGATTGTTTTTATCTTCAGGAGTTACTGTCTTCAGACTCTTTAATATTTTACTCTCCATTTTGTGGTGGTAGTAAAACTAATATTTCAACGACCAAACCTTTTGTAAAATGATTTGCGCACCCATTTCAGGGAATTTCTGGAGCACGTGGCGCTGGATGCCTATACAGGACCGTATTGCTGTCATTTGCTACGCGGTTTTCTTTCAGGCTCATTCCTCTCAGTGTTTTTTGGATATATGAATGATTTTTTTTTTTTTTTTTTTTTTGGTGAGACTTTCAAACCTTAGAAGGAAAGAAGAAAAGTAAAAAACACTGGTCTGTCATTAACAGACACCACATATTGGGTATTTTGAGGAAAAGATAAAAGCATAAATTAGAATTTGACAAAATTCAGTACTAACCATCTTTTAGCTTCTGAGACTCCCATTGTTGATCGTTGCGGGGTGGGGGGTGGGGCAGGAAGTATCAATTTAAAATAGTATAATGAGACAATATTTGATTTATTCTCCCCAGGCTTTTAGTTCATTACGACATTTTTAATAACCAGTTGTACTTTGATGTCTCTTTTCTTAGTACTGTAATCGGATATCAAAGTGCTCACAAAACGGTCATTTTGGATGTGCCAAAGCACTTTAAAAGCAGCTTGTCTGGGCAGCCCGGGTGGCCCAGTGGTTTAGCACCTGCCTCCAGCCCAGGGCGTGATCCTGGAGACCTGGGATCGAGTCCCACGTCGGGCTCCATGTATGGAGCCTGCTTCTCTCTGTACTGTGTCTCTGCCTCTCTCTCTCTCTCTCATGAATGGATAAATAAAATCATTAAAAAAAAAAAAACAGCTTGTCTGAGACTGGCACATTATTGACTTGGCTTCTGACTGATTTCGCGGATTTTTTGCATCATTCATCAAGTTGGTTAAGACAGGAAACTTTGAATTCTGCACACACGCCTCTCTTACCTTTTCTGTTTAATCATTCACAAATTGTCTTGAATCTGCCTTCATCGTATCTTTGATTCATGCCCCCTTTTTGCCCGCAACCCTAGCCATAGTCTACCTTTTTCCTTTTTAATGTAGACTGAACTTGCTTTTAGCCTCTCCTTTCCATTATGTTCTTATACTCCTGTCAAAAACAAATCTGATTACATTACTCTCACTTCAGATAATTTATTTAACAGATTTTCGAGTGTTTGCTTTGTGTCAGGCACTGTGCTGAATATGGTAGCTGCCTGGTTTCATTTTCTACCTACTTTGCATTCTCTGGCTTCTTCACCCCATGCACTTTATGCTTTAGCTATACCAAACTTAGTTTCCCAGACCTACCTTCTTGCTTCTTGCATTTGTATATGGTGTTCTTTTCCTCTGGGATGACTCCCTACCTTTTTGGCTCTCATCTCCCATATATTATTGGGCCCATTTCAGGCATCTATCTGGAATACTAAGCTCTTGTTCCCAAGCAAGTTTATGTGCTTCTGAGACTTTTTAGTATGTTTTTCTGTATGTAGTAGGAAGGACATTGGCTTTAGCCTCTTCTTTTTTTTTTTTTTTTAATAGATTTTATTAATTTATTTGATAGAGTGAGAGGATGTGCATGCATAAGCAGGAAGAGGGGCAGAAGGAGAGGGAGAAACAGACTCTCCCTGAACAGAGAGCCGGACATGGGGCGTGATCGTAGGACCCTGGGATCAGGTCCTGAGCTGAAGGCAGATGTCTAACCAACTGAACCACCCAGGCTCCCCACTTTGGCCTCTTTTGCCCTGTTTTTTTTTTTTATTCATGAGAGACCTGGGGGGGGGGGGGGGGGGGCAGAGAGAGAGAGAGAGAGAGAGAGAGGCAGAGACACAGTCAGAGGGAGAAGCAGGCTCCATGCAGGGAGCCCGAAGTGGTACTCGATCCCGGGTCTCCAAGATCAGGCCCTGGGCTGAAGGCGGCACTAAACCACTGAGCCACCCAGGGCTGTCCTTGCCCTGGTTTTTATTCTCGGTTCTGTTACTTTGTTGTCTTGAATAATAAGCTTGATTGTTGAGTCTCTGGTTCATTTCTTATAAAGTGAGAAAACGGTGAAAAGTAATAAATAAAGAGTATGTAAAATGCCTGGCACAATATTTGACATAATCTTGATGTCCAAGCAACGTTGTTACTATTTTCTAATGTTTTGCACATATCTTTTATGATTTACAACGTATTTTTTAAGGTAAAGAACTGATCAGATAGCATATCTACATACTTTGAAACAAACAAATTTTTTCAAACAAAATTTGAAAAAGTAATAAAAGAATATTCAGTTAAAAGTAAGTGGAAGCACAGATTTAACATTTTTTTGTAACACTGTATTGTTTTTCATCCTTCATTTTTGAGCCTCTGTGCCCAGTACAGTGAATGTTTGTTGAATGAATACATGAATAAGTGCTCAGCTTGAAATTAATAAAAGGAAACTAAGGCCTGGAAAACTGATGATGTCTAGAAGATAGATCAAGGGTTGGTGACAGGATTTAAAATTAAGTAAAAGCCTAAAATAGAGAAATAATGTTAGTGAAGATTGGAATGATATTAGGTATGTTGGGATTTTAAGAGACCTTTATTAGATGTAAAAGTGACTTTAATTTTATATACAAGAGAATGTTGAGGTAGCAGAAGGTTACTGTGATACAACCATAAACTATTCTTAGTATTTGTTGTGTATGTGCCTAAAAAATATGTCTAAATATTATTGTTTTTATACTTCCAGAGGAAGTTTGGAAGGGAAGAGAGAACAGAAGAGTTATAAAGCCGTTCTAGAAGACCCAATGTTGAAGTTTTCAGGACTGTATCAAGAGACATGCTCTGACCTTTATGTTACTTGTCAAGTTTTTGCAGAAGGGAAGCCTCTGGCCTTGCCAGTGAGAACATCCTACAAAGCATTTAGTACAAGATGGAAGTAAGTTGTTGTCTTGCATGCAGTGGGTTCCAGATTGTTCTCCCATTTCTTTAAAGGTGTTGCAAGTGTGATTTGGTAGGGACTACAGAGGAAATTTAAAAAATTATATTTAATACTTATAAGCATTGATCCAAGAGTTTCAAGCAGTAACCTACTCAGGTGGAAAATAGTATTATATATATTAGTATTATAAGTGCAATTTAAGTAGAAGTGAATTTATGTTTTCAGTATATTGACGTATTTTTATAAGAATTTGACTGATTCACAAACTGAAACCAAATATAACACATAATGTCTTTACATTTTCTGCCACTCTATGCCCTGAACACATGCCCTGGATAATCTGAAGTGTCATCCAACTTGATGTTTGGTGCTCAGATTTGATGAGATCTCTCAGACACAGATAGATATATCTGTTGTCATCTGTTCTGATCGGATTTTTATTATTCTAAATATGAAACTAACTTTTTTTTTTTTTTTTAAGTTTGTGGCTTATTGAGCATGGTATATTAGCAAACCATTGTTGAGATGCAAGATAAATATAATGAACATGAAGTTCCTGTTTTTTTCAGAACACTCTTGTGGGTTCTGATTTTAAAGTCTTGTCTTTTCTTATTTGATAGATTATGTGGTACAGTTTCATTGTTCCTTCAGTGAGTGTTATTCAGCACCCTGGAGGCTCAATGCAGGTCATGTGCCTCTTAAGGAAGGAACTTATGCCCACAGTGTTAACGAAGATAAGATGTGACCAAATAGCCTACCAGGTTGTGTGTTGCAGGTACAGCCCTGTGTTTACCAAGTGTGGTCTAGTCGTCTGAAAAGGGTTTTTCAGAGAGCAGAAGCCTGAGCTCTAGTGATATGGCTAATTCAAAACCAACTACTATTTTAGTGATGTAATTTCTTTAGTAGTCTTATTGTAGATAGCTATAAACACATACAAACACGCCCAAGTATGTATAGGTATATACTTGATATTTTGGAAAATTTCGAACCTTGTAAATGTAGAGAGAATAATATAATGAACTTTCGAGGCCCTGTTCCTAGCTTTGATAATTACTAACTAAAAGCCAATCGTATTTCATCCATATCCACAGTTATTTTGAAGCAGATTCCAAATATTATATCATTTTAACTGTATTTCTATATATTACTTTTTTAAAGAAAACTATTGTTCCATAATAAATCTAAAACAGTGGACCAGGATTCCTTAATTGTATCAGGTTTTTAAAGTAGAATCAGGAAATTTGTAGAAACCTGAAATTGTATACAGAATTTTGTATCTTGTGCATTTTTACAGGGACAACTCAAAGTTTTTATTAGATTTTTTTGAAGTGGCTTGTGACTTCAAAAAAAAAAAAAAAAAAAGACCTAAAACTACGAATTTAGGTCTAGATAGTCAACATTTATGATTTCCACTTTTCTTGGTAAGGGAAATTGCATAGTGGTTTTGTTCTACGCCTTGGCAATAAAGAAAACTAGAGAAAAAGCAAATTCCCAGTTATGGGGGGAGGAGGGCAAAGAGAGAGGGAGAAGCAGACTCTCCTCTGAGAAGGGAGCCCAACTTGGGGCTCTATCCTAGGACCATTGGGATTATGACCTGAGTTGAAGGCAGATGCTTAAGCAACTGAGCCACTGGGGCCAGGTGGATTTAGTTTTAAGCTTATTGAGGACAGGGTGGAAGGAATGATGCACGGGGAGGGACAGAACAAAATGGTGTTCAGAAGTCACAGCTTTCTGGTGTCTGATTGGATCTTTACATAATTTCTAGAATCTCTAGGGTAGTTTTGAAACTATTTTGTAGCTACAGATTCATTTTCTTCAAAAGAACTCTTCTACAAAAGTCTGGTATAAAACAAGTTAAAGTGTAGTTGCTTTGATTTTAAAAAGGTGTAGGAGCATGGTTTTGGATGGCAAAAGATTTGAGGCAGATGATTGCTTGTTCATAAGCATTGTCTTCTAGTCAGAGGGCAGAATATAGAGGTAAGAATTTTCATAGAGGTAAGAATTTTCTAGTTCATTTTGGATATTGTTGCTGATTTTTCTAACTTTAGCTTGTGTTAAATGATACCTGGTTTTTTCCTTGTCACAAGATGCTGCTGCTTAGTATTTACCTTTTTAATCTGGCCCACTGTATGGATAATAATTATTAAATAAATTCATTTATTTTCTCAAGCTTATCTGTAGTGGAGAATGGCTCTTTTGAACATACAATTTTTTTTTTTTTAAGAATTTCATAGAAGAGGGGGATCCCTCCTTGGCTCAGTGGTTTAGCTCCGCCTTTGCCCAGGGTGTGATCCTGGAGTCCTGGGATCGAGTCCCGCATCAGGCTCCCTGCACGGAGCCTGCTTCTCCCTCAGCCTATGTCTGTGCCTCTTTCTCTCTCTCTCTGTGTCTCACATGAATAAATAAATAAAATCTTTAAAAAAAAAATTCACAAAAGAAAAGGATTTAATGACTTCGATTCACATTTATTGGTAGTTGTGTCTAATTTTCCTGTAGGTCCTTGAATTTTTATGGTGGGTGTAAATAATTTGTCCTTTAAGTTTTTGAAAATACTGTTCAACTTCTTACCAATGCAGATGTATTTGACCTAGACTGGGATATGCCCCTTTGATAGTAGTAATTTTGAGTAAACAGAATAATTTTGAGTAAACACAGAGAAGTAATTCTGTGCATCTTCTGGGTATTGCTTTGTGTATTGTGTGCATAGTTCTCTTTTGGGATTTTAAAAGCCATCTGTTTAAGGGAGTTGAAATTATCAAATAGATTCAGTACGAAGTTTGAATGCAGAAGAAAAATTGCAGAGATGAATAGAGAATTTAAAAGAGCTGTGTTGTCATGACTAAATGATTAAGAATGAACATTCCTTAGTGAAATCATATACACAGCTATGCTTTAGAAGCATAAAAAACTGATAGTTAAGAATTATCAGTATTAATGAAATAACTCGAAGAACAGAAGAGTCTCATGTTAAAAATTGTTACGTGTCTGTCCAAGGCAGTCTGCTAACATCCTCATGTTGTGAAGGTAGTGTATAGACTACTTTGACCTCTTTTAAAAGGTTTTGGTGGTTGTTTTCTACTTTGTTGAGGTAATGTTGTATGTTATAGAATGATATTATCCCTAGCAGAATTTTGAGTCATTCTGAGTTTTTTTCTCTTCATAATATAAAACTGTATTTTGGAGAATGCTTATAGATAATCACAGTTTGGTTCAAAACAAGTTTGGTTCTGATAGGTTTGTGTTTTCCCAGATTTCTATTAGCCATTATTACATTCCTTGTGTCTTAGTGATACTGTCTGAATTTCTTGATTAAAGAATTTACCAGTGTTAATTTTTTTCATGTGTTCTGTATTTAAACTTGAAGTTTCCTACATCAGAATTGAGGTAAGTGCCACATTTTTTATAGTATTAACCTAATCTTTTGGAACATTTTCTTTGCACATATCTTCTATGGTTTGTTGATTTAAAAAGGGAGTTTACACACACACACACACACACACACACGCGCGTACACACATTCTGTTTCTTTAGTGTTATGTTTATGTTGACTTTATTTCCATAGCTGGAATGAATGGTTGAAACTGCCTGTAAAGTACCCTGACCTGCCCAGGAATGCCCAGGTGGCCCTCACTATATGGGACGTGTATGGACCAGGGAAGGCAGTGCCTGTGGGAGGAACAACGGTTTCACTCTTTGGAAAATATGGGTAAGCATTCTCATTTTCTCTATAGGAGTGTTGGGACAGCTTTTCTTTTTGGGAGAGTTTTAGTGGTTTATATACAGTCTGGTTCTCTATGTCGTAGGTAGTGAACACCTGTTTGGTACATATGATTCCTTCATTCTTGAGACTGAATTTGACATGTATTTCCTACAGGGTATGCAGATAGATTAATTAAGAAACTTACTGTTAGTGATTGGTAATGTGATTTCTATTTGAAAATAGTCATTAGAAATTAGAATCTTGCTAGAAAAAGAGGCTATTTGGTGTATACTGTAACTTCATTGTTAATAGAATTTTTTTGCTTTCTCCAAATAGTGAGAGGACAATAGTGGGGTTAAAAAGCACAAATTTGTTAATAACGATAATGATTATAATAGAAAAGTTGTCAACTCAGTTTTTAAAAATTTACAGATAATAGAAGCTAATTTTGAAAGAAACAAAAGCATGATCTTGCAGGGTATTTTTTCTCTTTTTCTCCTGGAACAGAGGATCAATACCTTTAGAGAATTGGTGATATTTTATTATTCTTTCCTATGTTTATTAATAGGAGTTTTCCTCTGAAGAACGTGGTCTTTCATCAGGTATTGTGTTACCTTGGTATACAGTTCATATAGGAAAGGTAGAGGAATGTTCAGTTTTTTCCTCCTTTACCAATGTTAAGAATGAGTTGGTGTCTTGGTAACTTGCATATTTGATGATGGATTTTTTTTTCTTTTTCTTGTAGGTTTTGTCAGGAACTTTTAGTCTTAAATATTTTTGAAATGTTTCAATTAATTGCTGTCTTTATGGAATGCTCAAAAATTCCCATTTTTGTTCAGTAAGAGTCCCTTCAAGTTGATCCCATGTTTTTATTCCAATTGTCATTAGTAGCCACTTTGCTTTTTGGTAGACGAGCTATTTCAGGCTCGTTTGGCAATTTTCCACCCCAGAATTCAAATCTCTAAAAGAGGCCCTAGTTCTTTGCAGTGTGTAATGGTAGAGAATGTAATCTAGGTATTATCAAATTTATTAATTTTTGTCCATTTTAAAGTTGGAAATGTTTTTGCTTGAATTAATTTTTACATCATTAAATGTAAATGAAGATGATCTTGTTCTGATATGTTCATTTACCATTTGTGTATATGTTCTGTGAATTGCTTTTTAATGTCCTTTGTGTACATTTCTTTCAAAAATTGAAATACAATTCATATGCCATAAAATTCTGTTTTTTATGTGTGTTATCATTTTTATGAATGTATAGGGGGTCTTTGTAGATTAATGAAATTAGCCTTTTGCATGTTATATCTTACAAGTACTATTTTTCCTGTTTGACTTTTTAAATATTAGTATATATTTATATCTTTGCTTCCTATTCATACATCTTAAATTATGTTGAATTGATCAGCTCTTATTTTTATGGTCTGTGAATTTAATGTTTTAATAAGCCGTTTTCTTTTTTTGTTTTTAAAAACATTTCTTCTTATGATTTTAATCCTTTACATTTAAGCACTTGATTCATCTAAAATCACTTTTGTGAGGGGCATCTGGGTACTGAGCTCAGTGCAGAGTCTGCTTGAGATTCTCTCTCCCTCTGCCCCTCCGGCTTATGCTTTTGCTTGCTCACTCTAAAATCAATCAGTCAATCTTTAAAATCACTTATATGAGGGGATCCCTGGGTGGCTCAGCGGTTTGGCTCCTGCCTTTGGCCCAGGGCATGATCCTGGAGACCCGGGATCGAGTCCCACGTCAGGCTCCTGGCATGGAGCCTGCTTCTCCCTCCTCCTGTGTCTCTGCCTCTCTCTCTCTCTCTCTCTCTCTCTCTCTCTCTCTCATATAAATAAATAAATAAATCTTTTAAAAAAAAAAAAAAAAAAAAAAAAAATAAAATCACTTATATGAAAGGAGTGATGTATTGGGAATCAACTTAAAAAAACCGAACAAATGGTGAGTGATTTGTCTTAACACTATTTATTAAATTAGCCATTGTTTCCAAATATTTTGAAATAGTACTCTTATATATTCAGTTCATCATATATTGAAGTCTAAGAGAAACAGTGTAGTACATGATATGGTGGTGGTTAGGGACACAAGATATAGAACTAGGTTATATGTGTCCACATGCTGACTCATTTAATATCTGTGTACCATTAGGCAAGTTATTTAGTCTCCTTAGGCCTCAGTTTCCTCATCTGTAAAATGATATAACAATAATATTTATCTCACAGAATGATTTATGATGATAAACACATAGTTAATGAGTATTCAGTAAATATTAGCTATCATTTTTTTCTGAGCTGTTCTGTTTTGAATACTATTATAAAATATTTTAATACTAGATAGGGATGATCTTTCTTATTTGCCTTCCTTTTATAATTTTTCTCAATATTCTATTTTGTTAGATAAATTTTATTATTTCCTCAAATAAAAATACTCATTGTTATTTTGTTAGGAAATCGTATTGAATTATGTATGTTAATTCAGGAGAGAATTGATACCTTTGTACTGTTGAATTTTTCCATTCAGGAATAGTGTGTGTCAGAAAGGCTTCAACTCATGAATAAAACCTAGATGTAATTTCATTTAGAATAGCTTGGTTGCTTAGTAATATCAAGGTATTTTAGTTTAATGTAACTATTAATGAGGGTATTTTAATGTAACTATTAGGTATTTATTATTGAAATACATGCAAGAGCAAATTTAGACATAGTCTGACACATTAGATATAATTTGGGTAAAATAGCATGTTATAGTAGAATAGACATATGAAGTCAGTATTGTTCCTTTTCCAGAATGTTTATTCCTTTTTACTTTATGAGAGTGGGGTTTGCTAGCTACACAGAAGAAAAATGGGAAGAGTTTATTAGTCTTACTATGTAGTTAGTGGTTAGGTGTTCTTGAGGACAATCAGACCTCTTGGTTTTTCCTTTTGGCCTCATTATACATGATTTACCTTCTGGAATAATCAGCTGAAGGGTCTCTCAAAAGTACCTCTTTTAGTACACCTATGCATTTTAGATGACCTTAGGGTATAGTTTCAGGAGACACTCTGACTAGATGGTGTGAGACAGCTGACATTTCCACCAAAGTGCAGTGAAATGAACTGCCTAAAGCCAGACAAACTCTTTCTCAGATTAATATATGTGACTCAGTTTGACTTGACTTTTGGCAAGGTTTTGAAAAGTATATGAAGTCAGTAATAATCACCCTATGAACAAGAAGCACCTGGTAAGCTCACCAGACAAGCATCTTCCTGTGTTCTCATTAATTTGGTAGGAGTGTGATGGGGCCCAAGTGATTTTTTAGTAAGCATCCTGAGTGATTCTCCAGACCTATGGATCACAGTTTTCAAAAACACTGCATTAGCCTTTTCATAGTAGTCTACTTGTAGGACTTAGGCTTGCAGTTGTTTTCAAAGTTTCTTCCTTGACTTCATCCTGTTGCTCATTAATTTGTATTTCTGTATGAATCCCAGTAAAAGATAAAATACTTTACTTTCCATTTAAACCGTGCTGGAAATGTGCCTGAAAGATAAGCCAGTAGTATTTGTTCTACTTTATAAAGTAATTAAACCCCAGGTATTTCCAGTGAAGGTAGTAGCAGTAAGCAGAAGTTAAATTTCAATTCATTTTTTTTTTTTACTATTAAGTAAATTAAGACTTTGAAGTTTGGAGAGTCATCTGTTTCTCTTAACTGGACAATAGGTCTTGCTGTCCTTCAATGTCCTGAGCACATGAGATGTTGGATGCAAATGAAACATGTTGAAGGGATGCGTAGGTGGCTAAGCAGTTGAGCATCTGCCTTTGGCTCAGGGCGTGATCCTGGGGTCTGGGATCGAGTCCCACATCAGGCTCCTTATGGGGAGCCTGCTTCTCCCTTTGCCTATGTCTCTGCCTCTCTCTCTCTTTCCCTCTCTCTCTCTCTCTCTGTGTCTCTTATGAATAAATCTTAAAAAAAAAAAAAACATGTTGGAGAGCAGTTCTGATTCTGTGACATTCTCTTGCTTAGAGCAGGGTTTCTCAAATAGGAATTGTTGACCTACTGCTTTCAGACTTCCTGCCTTATCTCCATACTAGGTGCACTCTTATGTACTTGATTTTTTATTTGAACCAGCTCACTTCTTTTTTTTTAACTAAAATTTAGTTTAAAACAAAAACTTAGTATCCCTAATATACATGAAAAACAAGTATTATTTAATATTGATGGGTTATGATAAAAATAAATACGAGAATAACTATGTTATTAGGTTTTAGAAATTGAAGGAAAAAAAACTGCAGTGAAATATAAATGATAGAAAATGTATTTGAAAGTCCTTCTTTAATTAGAATTGTTCTTTTTGTGCCTCGTCAGATATGCAGCTCACCATCGCTTAATTGAAGGTAAAAGATAAGGTTTTACATCAATATTTTCTTTGTTAGCCAGTCCAAATTTTACGTGGTTGTATGTCAGTTAGCCAGATGATAACATCAGGTTTAATAGAGGTTTCTGAATACTTTGAACAGTGGGGAAGGTATACAGAAAAGCTGGATCCCTTGTTCCTGGTCCCTCTGGGCTGACCCTGAGGGACCTTTATACTTAAGAAAAAAGCATAAAAAAACTTTATGACATTAAAATAACTCCTTTTTCTTTGTGTATTGGGAGTCCTTTCCTTGAGGGTGAAGTGAGTCGCGGTGGATACAAGCCCCAAAATTCCCCAGCATGGTACTGGACTTTGTGTCCAGCTTTTGGTACTGCTGCTCTGCATGCAGCCATTCAGGATGTCCCACTTGTACTGCTGGCTCACAGCTGCTTCTCCACATGTTGCTGCTGATATTCAGGGGGAGAGAGAAACATCAGTCTTCAGGCTGTCCTTAGCAGGGAGCCTGTGCAAATTTTCTTCCACTGACCATTAAAAATCATATTACATGCCTCCACACTTTTTGTGACCTAGGGATATCGTGCTTAAGACTGTGGTTTCTTCAGATGTTTCTTGAACAGTGATGTAACCCCAGCTGCTCCCCCACCTTTTTCCCTAAATAGTAGCGGTGTGGACTTAAGAGTTTTTAAAAAGTGGTCCTTAGAGTGTGAAATAGTTGTCTTACAGTATTGAGAATCTTGTGATTACCAACTCTTGTAGTTGCTAATGTCTGTTTTGTATACTTGAGTCCATGTGAAGCAGTGCTTCTTGGAGTATTATATAATTAATAATTGAAAGACCGATCTCTTAAGATACAGCTAGAATAACTAATTGTCTTCATTTTGAAAGTTTAGCTGTGAGATTTCTAAGTAGCGTAAGGATGGATTGGTCATTAGGTTGAATTGGCAAAGAACCATGGGCAAGCTGCAGACTTTTCTTGCAGATGTTTTTCCAAGCGTGAATTTGGAAATCAAGGCAGTGGCTGCTGTAGTGGCTTGGCACTGGGAGTGGGAGCACCGGCAGCAGCTGTTGCTGGGCCTCTGCTGGAGTCTGAAGGAGATCCTGCTATGCTGTTTCTTTTGTCTTGCCTGTTTGGCTTAATTTCCCAAGTGGACACAATGCTCTGAGCATCTTCTGGCTTGCCACTTGGAGGCTGTGTAACTCTCTGCAAAGGTTCCATTAGTGTCAAAAGAAAGTAATATGTTCACTTGATCATTTGAGTCACTTGGCATCACCCCTACCCTCCACATCCTGTATCTTTAAATCTTCTTTCCAGATCCATCCCAAGGCACCTAAATCATTTAGTAAACTGACTTCTCGCCAAATGTACTTATTTTTGATTTAGTTACATTCAGCCAGTCACAGTATTCACTGGGGGATGCAGAGGTAGAGAGAAAGAAGGCAGGCCTTCTGCTTCTCAAGGTACGTTTAAGGATATTCCTCTAAAGTGGCACTACTGCTTCACTGTACCCGGTTTTCTAGAGATTAAACAGATGTACTTGATGTTGAATCTGTACCTGAGTTGAAAGAAAGTGAACTTTATAAAAGGCTTGGATGTGTTTTTTTGTAATGTAACATTTTTTTGATCTTCAATATGATAAATAAATATTGAGAGCTTTGATTTTCCCCAGCCTGTCGGAGTAATTTTTTATTGGGCCTCTAAGGTAAGCTTTTGCAGATATGGTTGCTAAATACTACCAGTTTATTGCCAGCCTTAGAGACCTTATAAAAGTATGGTTATACCTTAACCTTATTGTGCTCATAAGCTTGTAGTGATCACTTATTCTTCCCATTCTAATTGTTTATGGCATCATTGCTTATATACATTACATAATCAGTGAAAATCCTCTATTAGGAAAATCTGTGAAGAAATTTTCCATTAGTCAGAACATGATAGTAATGGTTTAAAATTTTATGTAAATTTTTTACAGTTAAAAATACCATATTAATGTATCAAACATGTACCTTATTTAAAAAATTATTAAATATGAGTGTGCAAAATGCTCTGGACTTGCCTACTCACCTACACACACTTCCCGTCTTATTCTTACCATTGCACTTAGTAGCTTGCTTTTTGAGCTTTGGGAGGATGCTCTTTGAATAGAATTTATATTTGAAAGGTCTTGTTTAAAAAAAAAACAAAAACAGAGAACAGTAATAGAAGAACAGAAGAACATCTCTAATCTCAGAAGAACATCTTTGTGAGTAAAAAAAAGAACACTCAGACACTTAGCAGTAGCATATCTAAAAAGTTGTCTAAGGCTCCTTTACGAGTTTGCTCAACCTTTACTTAGATCTTCTTGGTAGCTTTTTGAAGGAAATTTGACAGTCAACAGTCATACAGTTTTTCACTTTAAAACAAGATCTCCATGCTCAGACTGAATTTTGACCATATGTTAAGTCTCTGATTTGTAGACATCGGAACTTTTTCTTACGTGAATCTGTAATCATATTCTGTGTTAGACATATCTCTTGTGCTAAAGAAGAGAGGAGAGAAATCAGCCTACAGTGGTGAAAGGATAATAGTAGCTAACATTTATTGAATACTTACTATGTTGCAGGTTATTCCAAGTACTTTTTACTTCTGTGAGTCTATGTAATTTTTTTAACAACTCTGTGAGATGCAGTTACTCTTTATAATCTTATTTTATAGATGAGAAAACTGAGACATACAGGTTAGGTAGTTTACCCAAGGTCACATGGTTAATGGATGATGGCATAGCTGGGATTCAGATCTCAGCATTTTGACTTTACAGACTACTATGCTGAATTGTGACTTACAGGGAGAGTTACGTAATTATTTAAATTTTGGTTTCAGTCATTGTAAATGTTACATTCTTTCATTGGGTAGGAATTTGGTCTCTATTATTTCTAAGGTCTCCACTGAAGTGATGAAGTATGTGTGGTCCATTACTGAACTTTCTGTTTCTACTCTGCCTTTAGAATTTCTGTAATAGTTCTGTGTAGAGGAGTAAAGAATGACATGTAAAAAACTGTTACATGGATTTTAGTTGCTTAGTTAATTGCTTTACAACCCACTGGAGGCTTCAAGCTTGGCAAGAGAGTCATGCATTTTCCTATGTGGAATTCTCTGTGTTTGGGAACCTAAATGTCCTACGAAGAACTGCATTAATTTACATCTACCCTGAACATTCTCTTTTCACCTAGCATGTTTCGCCAAGGGATGCATGACTTGAAAGTCTGGCCTAATGTAGAAGCAGATGGATCAGAACCCACAAAAACTCCTGGTAGAACAAGCAGTACTCTTTCAGAAGATCAGATGAGCCGCCTTGCCAAGGTAAAAAACTATTGGAACAGGTGGAAAGCTCTGAGTGATGTCTGTTGTAGTATAAATTGACATTATGGTTTCAGTCAGATTATTTTCTGATTTAAATTTAATTTTTTAATAATCATTTTATTGGAATAATAATTCATATACCATAAGATGCACTCTTGGAAAGTGGGTAGTTAAGTGATTTTTTTTAGTGAATTTACTAAAAGTTAAATTGTATATTCATGCCACTCTTTAATTTTTGAACATTTTTACCAAAAATGTCACCATACACTCACCTGTTAGTGGTAGTCCTCATTCCTTCTGCTCTCTAGCTCCTGGCAACTATTAATTTTCTTTCTATCTCTGTGGATTTTCCTATTCTGGACATTTCATACAAATGGAATTATTCAATATATGGCCTTTTGTAACTCTGTCAGATTTGAAAATATAGAGCTTTTGGTGATATTTTCAAGATGACCATCTACCTTTTTTGTTGACATAGTCTTAAAGATCAAATATTACATGCTAGAGATTCTTAATGTTGCTTGGAAGTAAAGATTCCTTATGTTATTACCTGGTCTAAATTATTCTCACACTTCCCTCACCTCTTTTTTTGTAAGCAGATTGAATTGTTACCTTTTTATTGTTTTATGGGCACTTGGGTGGCTCAGTCCATTAAGCATCTGCCTTCGGTTCAGGTCATGATCCCAGGGTCCTGTATGAGGCTTGTATGGGGCTCCCTACTTCTCCCTTTCCCTCTCCCTCTGCCTGCTGTTCCCCTTGCTTGTGCTCTCTTTCTGTCAAATAAATAAATAAAATAATAAAAAAAAAGAAAATTGTCTTAATGTATTGTTTTCATCTAGAAAAAAAACCAGGTTCAATTCTGGGCTTAAATCACAACGATATAACTTATTTTGTGAGTATTTGTTCACAAAGCACTATGTTAGATACTGTTTAAAGATCCTTTTACAATTCTTCTAAAACACTCTCTTTTAATTCTTACATGTAAATTTTCTTTGCAATTCATTTATATGAATGATTTTTTAATGTCAGGAGAAAGTTTTGATGCCAAGCATTTTATACCTTACTGCATCAGCCTATAATATGGAAGAAATGTTAATTATAAAGAATAAGTTCTTGAATTGGCTTGGCTTGTTCTTCAACATAAAATTCTTGTTGCCTCTTTCATTCTGTATCTTTTTGTATTGCTCTTTTATGGAAAAATGATATCATAGTTTAATTTTCATTTAATTTTCAATACAGCTACTCTTTCTGAGATTTGTTTACATTCTTACATGGAATATAGGAAAGTTCTCAAGCTTTTCATGTGTGTATTTTCTAAGGGTTTATCTTAGTGATGAACTTTATGCTACTCTGTGACTTTTACAAGTTCTAGAAATCTTACCAGAAGCTGCTCATTTATAGCCTGTGGGTCACAAAAGGTTAAATCTCAAATGGAGGAATAGTGTAGCGTGTATTGAAAAAGTAAAGCTCTTAATTTTTTTTTTTTTTTCAGATAGCACTATGATTCATATTATGGATAGAATTCCAAATTTGAGGGATAATAGGCAGAAGCAAGAAATAAGCTGTATAGTTAATTATATAGTTCATCTACTTTGGTTCTCTTTTAAACAAATTATTTATGCTTCCTTCATATATTCCTAATTTTTTCCCCATTTATTTTTGATGGAAACATTTTTATAACAACTGACTATGCCATTTTTCAGACATCAGTACGTACAGAATTAGAATTTATTTGAAATGGACTTCTGGATTTTTAAGGTAGCATGCTGTTAGGCATTTCTCTCTCTCTCTCTTTCTCTTTTTTTTTTTTTTTTTGCATTTCTCATTTTTATCTTTGAAAATTATGGTAGGAAAAAAGATACGACTTGATCAATTTTATGGTCGAAACAATAACTCCTTTTAGAGTTTTTTGGATTCATATTTATTCTTTTGGTTAGTGCACATTTGGAGCCCTAGAAATGATGTCTAAGCATATGCAGAGCTAAATGAGGTGTTGGGAAGAAGCTTTCTTTAACATGTTTGTTAATTGGTAAGAATCATCTGCAGTCTCAATTCTTTTTTTTTTTTTTTTTTTTTTTTTTTTTAAGATTTTATTTATTTCTTCATGAGAGACACACAGAGAGAGAGGCAGAGACACAGGCAGAGGGAGAAGCATGCTCCATGCAGGGAGCCCAATGTGGGGCTCGATCCCGGGACTCCAGGATCATGCCCTGGGCCGAAGGCAGACACTCAAACGCTGAGCCACCCAGGCATCTCCACAGTCTCAATTCTTTATATAAATTGAAGAGTATGCAAGTTGGGTACCAATTTTTTAAGTGGTCTTAAAATTTATATGTTGTCTGTATTCTCCAGAGTAGTTAACAGTTTTCAAATAAGCCTGTTCATTAATTTATAAATCTTTAAAATGAGAATACAAAGTATTCTCTCTCTCTCTCTCTTTCTCAATGAATAAATAAATAAAATCTTTTAAAAAATAAAAATAAAAAATAAAGATTTTATTTATTCATGAGAGACACAGAGAGGCAGAGACACAGGTAGAGGGAGAAGCAGGCTCCTTGCAGGGAGCCTGACGTGGGATTTGATCCCGGGTCTCCAGGATCATGCCCTGGGCTGAAGGCAGGTGCTTAACTGCTGAGCCACCCAGGGATCCCAAAATCTTAAAAAAGAAAAAAACAAAACAAAACAAAACAAATTACTTTCTTACATGGAAAAATACAACATGTTTGTAACATTGTTGAAGGAACTGCTCCCCCTTTTATGTCAGCTCTCTTTCTGGGCACTTTGAATTGATGTGCTTCATTCTTTTCTGTGTAGCAATTGGTCATATTGTTTGAGGTTTCACAACCCATTGTATCCCTGCTGCTGTGGAGGAAGAATGCTTTTAAAAATGATGTCTTAGGTTTGATGAAATTGGAAGCTTGGGCACCTGGAAACACTTTTCAGTGGGAAGAGCACTGTAGTATGAGTGAGAGACTTGGCCATCCCACTGACTCACAGAAAATAGTTTCTGAGCTTGTGAAGTCAGAAGTTTAGAATGGATAATTGCTGAGGTCCTGTGTCACCATTCATATCCTGTTATTTTCAAAGTACTGAAATAGTGGGGCATTGGGGTGGCTTAGTCGATTAGGCCTCCTGCTCTTGCTTTCGGTTCAGTTCATGATTGTGGGGTCCTGGGTTCGAGCCCTGTGTTGGGCTCTGTGCTCAGTGGCAAGTCTGCCTGAAGATTCTCTCTCTCCCTCTGTTCCACCCCCCCACTGGTATGCACTCTCTCTCTCTCATATAAGTAAATCTTTTTAAAAAAAGTATTAAAATAGCAAATAATCAGGATTATTTATCTACCTGGATTTTATAGTTATCATCTTAGTAGAGAATAAATATGTGATCTGTTTGCAGCTGTGAATGTGCTGTGTTCGTGTCATTCCTTTCTTTCTGTGGTCTGTATGCCTAGAGTATTCAGGACTGCCTAATGAGAGTGATGTGGCTCTGCTCTTTGATTTGGTTTTTGTTGTTTGATTAGTACCTGCTTCTTTAGTTCAGGTTTTCAGACTGGCTTCCTGAGTATGTTTCCCTTGCCTTGTATCAGAGAAAGTGCACTTTGATACTTGTTATGTCTGAACTTAACACTATACTTCCATATTTGTTTTGTTGTTAAAATTGTGCCACAGTAGCTCTCTTTTCCTCTCCTCCTCCTCCCTCTCTCATTTTTCTGGTTCCACATTAAAAAGTTTGTTCAAAAAAAAAAAGTTTGTTCAATTAGGTTGTCATCCTCTTCCTCAAAACACTTTGAAATTGTCTTTGGTACATTTTTTAAAAACTGGGAAAGAATGTATATTCTGTGTTTCCATTTTTATACAAAGGGAACAGATTTTAGATGTAATACTCTTATTTCTCACACTGCCATTTTAAGAAAATAAATGAGTCTTCAATAGAAGAGGCTGATGTGGTTAGAACTGAATGGTTTATTTTTTGTACTTTGATTTTCAAGCCAGTGAATTTACTATGATTGTTTCTAATTGTTGAGAAGGCAGTTGGACTCGAGTAGATAGATGTACATAAATCTTAATAATAGCGAAGCATAGTTACTGTGCGTTGTACCCATGAGCCAAAATAAATAGCACAGTGACAGTCTTCAAACTGTCGTGTAAGAAAGTTTATTCAGTTATAGAAGTGCTTTAGTCTTGGTTGCCTGGGGATAATGGGACAAAAGGACTGTGAAATGAAGATGAACTATTTAAATGGCTTGTGGAAAGATGGCATTAGATAATTATTAAGCAAAGAACCTCAAACTCAAGCTGGACTAACTGTTCTTATTCTGACTTATTGCTTGCTCAGCTATGAAAGTTGAATTATGACTGCAGTATGAATAACTGAAGTCTAAAAGCCCGATTTCTAGGTTGAGTATTTTTCAAAGTCAAACCCTTTCAGAAGAATTTTAGTGGAATTAACCTCTCTGATTACTTTACATCATTCTGTGAACATGCCTAGTTTTCCTTTGAGGAAACAAGTGTGAGAAAAGGAAACAAATGCGAGTCTTCAGTTTGGTTTTTATTTTTTATAAGTTGGATTTCTTAGACTTAGTAGGGCATGGGAATAAATGAATGCAATAAAATGTACTCACCCCCCTTCCAGTTTTTCCTCATTATCTTTTTCCCCCAGCTCTAAATTTTGCTAATTAATATTTACAAATGTAGCATCTTTCTGTTTGAATTGATTTGTGAAAATAATCAAAGGCCAGACCTCTGCAACATACACTCTACTTTCATTGTCCATGACCTAGCCTTTTAATGATTGTGGGCCTTACTTGAGCAAATTTACCCATTGTTCCCATCTGCTCCGTTTTTCAGCTTGTCATATTGTAAGAATTTTATGACTAGGATGCATATCCACCTGGGGTTTTGGATGTGACTACCAAGCTTCAGTGTTTGATTTATATTTGAATCCATGTCTTTAGACATGAAAGGTTAGTGCAAAAGCATGCTTCTCCGCTGTCTCCTTTTCATTTTAGCAGCTCTGCTTGATGCCTTTGGAATGTGCTTTAGTTTCTGTCAATTTGATTAAGAGGAAGCAAAGAGAAAGTAACGACTAGATGAAAAATGCTTTGTGGTCTGTGTGACACAGATATGTTGGGGAAAGTTGAGTGTATAGGAGAACACTGCGATGGTGAAGTTATGGTAAGATGAGATGATGTTTCAGGCTGACCCTCATATTGTCTGCGCGGGTTCATTCTCAGTCCAGGGTCCAGGATCCAGACTTCAGGTTTATACCAATAGAAACTGGATGTTTTTAGTTCATCCGGGAATAATTAGTATCTTGAGAACAGGCTCAACGCCAATCAATTTGAAGGGTTATTTATAATCTAGAGCTGTACTGTCTAAAATAATAGCTGTAATTCGCATGTGGCAATTTAAGTTAATTAAAGTTAAATAATATTAAAAATTCAGTTGCTCTGTTACCATAATCACATTTCAAATGCTCAATTGCCACATGTGACTAGCAGCTATTGGCCAGTGCAGATATGGAGTATTTCCATTATTGCCAAACGGTCTATTGGATAGCACTGGTCTAGAGTGCCAATTTACTAATTTGTAATGGGTTAGTGACCATATTATGTTTTGGGTAACTGTGTTATTTGTGTCTGCTACCAGAACACTGTTTCTTAAGGTACCTTGAAAATTAAATTAGTCTTCAGGAGATTGTTGATTTCTTAGCGAGCCACGAAGGAGCTAGCCTGAAGGAACTAGAAAGTGCTGTGAGATATTTCAATTTGGGGAAATCTGCAAAGGACTTTCTCTCTTGACATTGTCTTTTTAGTTAGAGCATTACTTGAATATGCTCTCTATACTATATCTTTTGAATAAACATTGACAAAATAATCATTTAAAATTGAGATTAAGGTAACAAGAAATTTTTTGGTGATGAAATTTTGTGAAGTGGGATTGAGGCTATTAATTTTAAATTACTTTATAGTACTCTTTGACCTGCTGAAACATTTGCCCTTGAGAGAAACTATTTTACATTGAATACATTACATTGAGTGGGTACTAGTCTAAAGGCATTAATTAGAGTAGCTTACTGAGATTTTTATTTTAAATATGTGGAAAAGTCCTCTTTTGTTAACGTTTTCTTAAAATTTATTCAATGTTAAAGGGACTTTAGTCTAAGATTCTTTTGGTGCTTTTGAGTATTAAAATGTCTCATTTGACAGTAGCATTTAAAAAATGACTTTACTTCACAAAATAAAATTTGGGAACATAAGTAAATATTTTGGTTGATATGCAATGTTATATTGATTTCAGGTGTACAACGTGGTGATTTGACATTTATATATTTTATGAAATGCTCACCATGATAAGTGTCATTACCATCTGTCACTGTACAGTTATTACAGTAATATTCCTCTTTGTCACCACCACCATCACCTGCTCTAATGAAGGCACACTTCTGTATGTTGGAGACAAAAGGGTATTACTAGGTTAATGGTGTCATTATTATTAGTGCCATTATGAATAATAATAACTAATAATGATAATCATCTTGCATGATAAGGTGTTTTAATATCTAAGAGGCTTTTCGTATAGATCAAGAACTAAAATAGAGAAGTGTTTAAAATCATAACTTTGAACATAGTTTTTCATTCAGATTTCAGTTGTCATTTGTTTAATTGTGATCTTAGGTTAGCTACTTCACTCTTCCTAAGCCGTCATCTGTATGATAGTAATAATAGTTAACATCTACTTTTTTGCATTATTGTGAAGACTACATATAAATGAGATAAACTACTTAAAGGATTTCATATTGTGAGGCATCACTGAGCACTAACAAATGTTAGCTGTTCTTACTTTATCTTATGTACTTTCATTTGATTCTAATGAGTGTAATGATTAGACTTGTAACATACATTATTTTAACTCTTGAAAAGATGGAAACTTAGAGAAGTTAAGTGATTTATTTAAGGTGTCCTGTTCAGTCAGTTGAACCAGGACCTAAATTCAGGTCTTTAAATTCTTCATGTAACTGTTTTTCCAAAGATAAGTATTTGACTTTTTTAAGATTTAAGGCATGTGAAGGGTGTCACATTATACATTGAGATTCCAGTTGTAGCCAGGGAATGCAGTAATTGATCAAGTTTGGGGTTAGTCTTGGACTATAAGAAAACAGTTTCAACAAGAGTGGAACCAACAAGACATTCCATTGATTTGAGAATTTACTTTTTAAAAGATTTTGTTTATTTATTCATGAGAGACAAAGAGAGAGGTAGAGACACAGGCAGGGAAGAAGCAGGCTCCTCACAGGGAGCCTGATGTGGACTCCATCCATGAACTGGGATCACGCCCCAAGTCAAAGGCAGACTCTCAACTGCTGAGCCACCCAGGCGTCCCTGATTTGCGAATCTAAAAAGGAAGACAGCCCAAGAGAAACAGTGATTCTCAAGAGATTATTTGGGGTGGACATAAGTATTTATGACAAGAATTGTCTGACATTTAGAAGAAAAATCCCTAAGGATCACAAAATATTTGTATTTTAAATATAAATTTTATTTTGTTTTGAAGGCACTAGAAGAACATTGGAGAAATAGGTCTATGTGAGACAACCTAATTGAATTAGTTGAGTTTTATCTTCTTCATCAAAGTGTTCTTCAGCCTAAAGGAGTTAACCAAATCAGTTAAGTGGTAATTGAACCCCAAGATTGGTGAGACAAGGTAGTTAAGAAGGCACTCACAGACTATAGGTTCATTCAGTTTTCCCAGTCCTTGCAAGTTAAATTATTATTTTTGTATTTAATTTAATTTAATTTTTTATTTATTTGATAGAGGGAGAGAGTACAAGCAGAGGAAGTGGCAGAGGGAGCCCGATGCAGGGCACCCTGATGCAGGGCTTGAACCCAGGATCTTGGGATCATGACCTGAGCCCAAGGCAGACCCTTAACTGTCTAAACCACCCAGGCTCCCTGAATGCCTAGATTTTAAAATTATGTATGTGTACAGTTAAGTTTTTAATTTGTGTTATAAATTTAAACAAAAAACATAAAATAATGTAATAGACATCCATGTATTCATTGTCAAGATTGGACATTTAACATTTTGCCTTGTTTCTTACTGTTTTAAAAAAGATTTTAAAAAATCACAGATATTTGTTAAAACTTCCCTCATTATTTTGTTTTGTAATTTACTTTTATTTTTTAATTTTTTAAAAGATTTATTTATTTATTCAGAGAGAGAGAGAGAGGCAGAGACACAGGCAGAGGGAGAAGCAAGCTCCATGCAGGGAGCCTGACGTGGAACTCGATCCCGGGTCTCTAGGATCACACCCCAGGCTGCAGGCAGCACTAAACTGCTGCGCCACCAGGGCTGCCCTACTCTTTTAAACTTAATGCTATTCTTGATAGTTATCCATGTCAATATATGTAGCTTGATTGCTTTCATTTAACTATTCTATAGCATTCCATTGGTGAATAAATTTATTTATTCTCCCAACAATTCAGCTTTTTCTGTTATTTACAGGGCTGAAGTGAATGCCATTTCGTATTACACTGTTTCATATTGCACCCTATATCTACAAGTGATTTCTTTAGTGTAGAAATCTAGGAGTGAAATTGTTGGATTTCAAAGATTAGCTTCTATACATTTTCTGTTGCATTTATTTCTAAATCTCAAGTAGTTTTTCTTTGGTATTGTATGTCCTCTAAATATTGTATTTTTAGATTGGTAAAAAAAATAGGAATTTTGGAATAATATTGATTTCTGTTTATTAATCTTACATTCAGCAACGTTTCTGTCTGAACTCATTGTTTCAAATAGTTTATCTAATGATTCTTTTGACATTTCTATGTGATAATGACCTGCAAATAATTTTTATTTCTTTCATTTATGTTTTTCTTCTGTGGCTGAGACATACAAACTCTGTGGCTGAGAGTATACAAACTCTGATGTAGTGTCTAACAGAAACAGTAGTGGAGGCATCCTTGTGTGTTCCTGACTTTAAAGAAAATATTTTTACATTTAACCATTTAATAAGATATTGGCTTGTACTTCTGTGTGTGTGTGTGTGTGTGTGTGTGTATGTATATATGGTCAAGAAAGTCCTCTTTTATATTACTAAAACTTTATATGATGCACGAGGATTGAAAATTACCAAAATATTTTGGAGATTCTTTTTTTCTTTCTTCAAAACAGTTAACATAACAAGCCTGAGGCTCCCATCTCTAGGAGGTCCTGCTTGCAGGGATGGCCCTCAGTTGATGTTTGAGAACTTGATATAGATCTTTGTGATACAGGTCTTTGTGATACAGATTTTTTTCTTTTATAATGGGAAGTCTAGCAGTGGGATGGGCGTCAGATCTTTCCACCTTTCAGAGTATCAGCAACATTTTTTTTTTTTTTTAAGATTTTATTTATTAGAGACAGAGAAAGAGGGGCAGAGACACAGGCAGAGGGAGAAGCAGGCTCCGTGTGGGGAGCCTGATGTGGGACTCGATCCCGGGTCTCCAGGATCACACCCTGGGCTGAAGGCAGTGCTAAATCGCTAGGCTGTCTGGTATAGATGTTTGATGGTGCCTAGGCTATTATACATTGTGATTGATAGCAAATACCTGCTTTCTTCCTGGGAGTCTAGAACTTAGGTAGTTGAGAGCAGAGAATTCAGGGAACAAGATGTGACCAGCCCCTGATAAAAACCTCTAATCTCAAATGGGCCTTCTTAGGCTGCATTTTTCTTCCTAGAGAAAAAAGCATACTCAAGTATGTTTTTTTTGGGTGGAGGGGGAAAAGTATAGAAGCCTATGTATGCATTTTTCTAGACCCTCTGTCTTTTTTCCCTTACTGTTATTATAAATCTTAGCTGTGATTACAGCTGCCTCTGAGTCCTGTGAGTTTGTCTACTGATTTGGCGACCCCTGATACACCTAATTATATAAAGGATTACATTAATAGGTATTCTGTCTTAAATTGTTCTCACGTTCTTGGAATAAATCCTGTTTCATTATGATATGTTCTATTTAAATATTTATTTATTTGAGAGAGAGTAAGAGAGAGTGAAAGAGAGAGTACACACTCAAGCAGGGGGAGGAGTAGAGAGAGAAGGACAAGCAGAGTCCACTGTGAGTGGAGCCTAATACGGGGCTTGATCTCATAGCCCTGAGATCATGACTTGAATCAAAATCAAGATTCAGATGCTCAACTGACTGAGCCACCCAGGCGCCCCCATACGTTATTATTTTTTTAAAAAATGTTATTTATTTATTCATGAGAGACACAGAGAGAGAGGCAGAGACACAGGCAGAGGGAGAAGCAGGCTCCATGCAGGAAGCCTAGTGCGGAACTAGATCCCAGAACTCCGGGATCATGCCCTGAGCCAAAGGTAGACTCTCAACCACTGATCCACCCAGGTTTCCCTATTTTGTTTTTTAATTGTTTGATTCAGTTTGCTAATTTTCTGCTTAAATTTTTTATCTATATTTATAAATAAGAATGTCCTATTACTTTCCTTTCTTTGACTTTCCTTCTCTAATTTTAATATCATGGTCATATTGATCTCAGCAGTTTTGTTGATCCATATTGTAAAACTACTTGGGTTTGAAAAAGGGGAATACAATGGGAAGAATTACTGTACCCAATATTAAGGTGTACATGTATCTCTAGTCATAGATAATGTCCTGTTCTTTTGTGTTTTGATTCGTATTTTATGTTTTTATGTTATTGTTTTATTTTGAAATAGTTGTTTTATTTCCAGTATTATCTCATATGGATAATGAGATATCCATATGAGATGTATTCCAGTTGTTTGTTATGACTATTGACTTTAGCTTTCATTGGATTGTAATTGTAGATTGGAAACTTATCTGGTGTGAGACTTTCTAAGTTGTTATACCTATTTTACTATTACTTCATATGTTTTAGGTGTTTGTTGTGTGAGGATTTTTACTTTATCTTAGTGTTCCATATTATCGAAGTTGGAGCTTAAACCCAATGTTATTTGCGTATTTGCTCTTGATGTTAGTTGGATCTAGAGAACATATATTGGAAAACTAAGATTGGCAAATGTTTTGGTTTTTAGAAATATAATTTAAGAAATGAGTTTTGTTATAAGTTAGACCTCATTTTTGGTTACAAATTCTAGGACAGGTTACCAAATTGATGACTTTTTAAAAGATTGTTTTTAAATTTTTTTTGTTTATTCATTTGAGAGAGCACCAGCAGGGGCAGAGGCAGAGGGAGAGGGAGAAGCAGCCTGCCCCCTGAGTTGGGAGCTTGATGTGGGGCTCCATCTCAGGACCAAGAGATCATTACCTGAGCCAAAGGCAGACACTTAACCATCTGAGCCACCCTTGCACCCCCAAATTGATGACTTAAATGTGTACTTTGCATAATGATATTTTCTGATTAGGTTTTAGACATATGAGACATGGAATTATCCAAGGAGATGTTTCAAAAAATGAAGGCATTATCTTTTATTTTATGTTTTTAAAATTAATAGAACTACCAAAACTGGTGGAAGATTTAAATAGTAATGAGATACATTATGGCTAGGTAGAAAGACTGGCAGTCAAAACTCCTCATTATAGCTCTCACAGTGGCTCATTTCATAACCAGCTATTTCTGTATTTGTGGTGATTTTTCATTGATAAAAGTGGTCAATTGGGGATATCTAGATGGCTCAGTTGGTTAATCATTCTGCTTTTGGCTCAAGTCGCGATCCCAGGGTCCTGGGATCCAGGGAGCTCAGCATCTAGCCCAGCATTGGGCTCCCTGCTCAGTGGGGAGCCTGCTTCTCCCTCTTCCTCTGCCCCACCCCCTGCCTGTGTGCATACTCTCTCTCTCAAATGAATAAGTAAAATCATAAAAAGAAAAAAAAAATATGGTCATTCAGACTCTATTTTTCTAATGGGAATCATAAAAAATGACATTATCATCAACAGCATCACGATGAAAGACAAATAGTAATGAGTACAGTAGAAATTATGGTCTCAAAAAAATGAGAACCTCGTTTATATATTTTGTCTGTCATTAATGTACTTTAGTGACAAGAAACCAACAACAACAACAGCAAAAACTCCTGTTTTTTAAATGTCTACGTTTTGGGGGAATGAAAGCAGTGGTCAGAAGTGTTAATGGAGAGATTTGTTACTTTAAAAATGAAAGAACAGAATCCTGCTATAAAATTTGAGATAGGCAGAAGCATCTCACTTTGGTATATTTCCTTCCTCAGATCTTTTGTAAATGACAGTAATAAACAACAGAATTATGATGACAGCTGCTGAAATCATTCAGAGCTATGAAATTTGTTCAGTGGCACCACTGACATCATCAAAAACACCTCTTAGCTACAGGTCTTATATAAATAATAGGTGTAATTTTTATAAACGTAGATTATTGATTCTGTGTTGCAATTCTTTTTTGTTATAAAAGAAAGATTTGGGAATCTCTTATAAATTTATTCCTAATGATACATAGTAGAATCTTCTTTATCAATCACTTTGGTTTGCTTACTGTTGTCTAAGACTGTCAAAGCTTTTAGATTTGTCTTGAAAGCAATGGTAGCAAGTAGACTAAATTAGTTTTTGTCGGTGTTAAGATTGAGCCCTAAAAGAATATTGATTGATGTTCTATAAATCTATTGCCTGTCTTTACAACTATAATTTCTGCCAGAAAAATAGGAAGTAACATGCTTTTAAGACTAGATTAATCGCTAAGAAGTTTAACTGAATGAAACTTTTATGATGCAGAAACCACTCTTCCTGAATAAGATTTACATGTAAAGTTTCAAAGTAAAATTGAAGATTTGTAGTTAAGACTTCGTTAATCAGCAAGATAGAAGAAACTCCTATGCTTCCTAAGAAATAAATACATAAGTGCGTGTACAAAGTCTCTAACACACACACACAAATCCTTTTTTTAATTTTAGCAGTTCCAAGTGAATTCTTACATACAGCTATATTTGTTCTTGAATTATAAATTCCTCTATGGCTTGTATTTGATTTGATACAAGTAGGATTCATTGTCGTATGTTTATTGAAGAATTGTACGTTTTAATAATAGAATTTTATGAGCCATAGTGCATCTTGTGAATGCGTTAGCTGACCTACAATGTATTCTCTTCAACTAACATTTATTAATTTAGCTCAGTTCCAGTCTAGGTTCAGGGAAGTGTTACAGTTGAAAGAATTATGCTTTGGCCTTTAACTTGAGGGAATTAAGAGGAAGAAGATAATGAGGTAGTTGAATTAAATACCACTTATATAATCATGCTGAAGAAAAATAGTCTTGTATGTAGTAATAGCAAGCACTTTATTGGTCAGTATTCTTACATGTTTCAAGAGAGAAATTTTGAACTTTCACATAGGCTCTGTGAATCTTAAAGTTTTCTTTCTGGTGACAGAGCGGACTGAATTTTTTCATTTAATATTCCAGTGACAGGGAAAAAAAATACAACCTGTCATTTTGCCCCTCTTCGATTCCCTAAGAAAGCATATGTGTGTCTGGCCCAGGTATCATATAGCTACTTTTTTGGAGGGAAAATTAATTTATCTTCTATATTTCCTCATAAAGCTCCTTGACATGAGTAAGGTTTGATACATAAAGCCTATAAATTTCTCTGTATAGGAGTTTTTGGTAACTGTATATTGAAAAATGGTGGTTTTTAATTTATACAGTTCTTTAGTAAGACCTTGTTGAAAGGCTTTTGGAAGAAATAATTTGAGAGAGAACAATTATGTTAATGCCTGGTTTCCATTTTAGATGCTCAAATTAAATTAATCAGGTCTTTTTTTTAGTTTTTATTATGAGGTGAAGTAACTTCATTATAGCATCATCTTGATTAATGCTGATCTTTAGTGGCTTTCTCAGCAGAGATTTCCTCACATTTAATTGTTTTTAAAATAACTTTAATTTAAAAAAAATTCTTTAAATAACATTATTTTTTTTTAAGTAAAAGATATTTAAAAGAAAATTGGTAAAACACAAAGACTATAAAAATCTCCTCTAACCTTTTGCCCAGAAATAGCCATCATTAATATTTTTGTTATGTTTTCAGTAATCAAATAAGTATACATGTTATATAAGTGTATATGTATTTTTAAATTGGGATGATATTGTATATGTGTTTAGTTGAATCCTGTTTTTACACTTAATCATGTTTCAGAATTGTTCCAGGTCATTTAAGATACTTCTGCAATATGAGGGACGCCTGGGTTTCTCAGTGGTTAAGTGTCTGCTTTCAGTTCAGGGTGTGATCCTGGAGTTGAGGATTGAGTCCCACATTGGGCTCTCTGCATGGAGCCTGCTTCTCTCTCTGCCTGTGTCTCTGCCTTTCTCTTTCTGTGTCTCTCATGAATAAATAAATAAAGTCTTTGAAAAAAAAAAGATACTTCTACAATATGATTTGTAAAAACTGTAAGACTTTGCCTGGTGTGAATGGGTGCGCCATGATGAATTTAAGCAGTCCTCTGGTTGAATATTTAAAATGTTTGCCATTCTGTGGTGTTGTAAAGCCATTATTCATTCTAAATTTTCTATTGGTTTGAAAATAAGAAAGGAGTATTGTTTTGAGTTGTTTTTAGATGGCTTATTTGATTTGCTCATATACTATATTTTCAGGTTATCAGGTGTAATGATAAGGTATAAGGTATGTGTGAGTGCTTAAAATCAGGATTAAAATTTGGTATGCATCTTTGAGTTCTTTTATATATTCTGTCTTATGTGTTCATCTTGTTTTCACCGCTAGTCACTAAACTCCTTATGGAATTATATCGCCTCTTAATAAACAAGAGTAACCCCTTGCATAGCATCTGTGAACTTGGGCTATGTGTCTGGTATTATTTGATAAATACATGATGATTGATTTCTTTTGTAAAGATAGGTGTATGAATACGGAAGAAACCAGCCAAGGATTATTTGAAAGGCAGAAATCATTTCTCTCTAGTTTCCTTTTGAGTCAGTGAATGTCTTCTTCCCTCTCCACACCTCTTCTCCCCATTTGTCTCACTACAGATGTCTGGGCAGACTTGAAATAAGAAGACATTATTTTTCAGTCCTTACTCTTCCCTTTCCTTCTTCAGGCTTTAAGTATAGTGTCTAAGGAAAAATCTAGATGATGATGAGCCTCAAGAAAGCTGATTCTCAGTAAGCATCCTATGTGTATGTAGATCTTCTACCCTCTACCTTTTTTTTTTTTTTTTAAGATTTTATTTATTTATTCATGAGAGACCGGGAGAGAGAGAGAGAGAGAGGCAGCAACACAGGCAGAGGGAGAAGCAGGCTCCATGCAGGGAACCCGACTTGGGACTTGATCTCGGGTCTCCAGGTGCTAAACCGCTGAGCCACCTGGGCTCCCTACTACCCTCCACCTTAAAGAGAACTTGATTTATTTAATTTAATATTTACTGAGGACTACCATCTGGTCTTTTGTTAATCCCTAACCACGTGGAGGTTACTGTTGTGCCCACAGACAACCTATTTCCTTTGCCTGGGTGGTATCATTCTGTTTGTTTGGCTGATTCTTTTATCCTTCTAGTCTCTGCTTGACTATTACCTGCCTAAGAGGCCTTCTCAAGATCCCCCATTATTTTCTGTCATAGCATCCTGTTCAGTACTTTCATATTACTGCTTTAATCTGTAGATACACATAAGGGTATAAATGTAAGAGACTCATCTCTTCCTACCCTTAAGTTCTGTGAGGGCAGGGAACTTGGTTCTGTAGTTTAACATTCTGTGCTTACCTCTAGTGCAGAGGACCCAATGAAAGTTTGCAGCTTTCAGTAGCAATCAAGTAACATACCCTTACACTAAGAATATATAAATACTAGGGAAAAGTGACCCAAGGACATGAATCATTCTTCTCTCCAGATTTTTTTGAATGTACCTGTCCTGCCCTGACACCATGTTTCCCATCCATTCTCCAAACCTCTGAAGCAGAATTCTGAAGTGTACAAACATTTTTTTTCCATCTGTCACCCTTTTACATGAGAAGCCCTTTGCAAATATATTCATTGAATGGGTAAGTGCTGGATTCCATCAACCATCATAGCTCTAGCACTCAAGAAGCTTGTAGTAGAATATGAATCTATCTAGTAAGACAGGTAAGGAGAGATGAACTGTGAGTTGTGGTGATCATGGAAGTCATATTCCTAGGGATGGCTTTGACATTTGTTTTCCCAGCTATGCTTAGTTTATATTAAGTGCAGCACTTGTATTCAACACCGAGGAATATGAGACCTTGTTTCTGTCTTCCTATTAAGGCTGACAGTACATGGTTGGTACTCCAAGCAGTTTCCTGAACATACTGTCTTTAACAGTTTCTTTGATTTAAATGGCCTTTAATGACCCATTGCTGTAAGTTTTGACGTTAGAACTCAATAATTATATTATTTCTGTGACAGTGAACTTCTCTTCTGAGTTCTGTGTGTCTTCTTGTGAATTCTGTGGAAACCTGTGTTCCTTAAAAAGGGAGATTGACACTTTTATTGCTTTCTTGACCTATCTCCTTCCTACGATGGGCACCCTTGTGAGGATTATTTCTTCACAAGCAATTTGAAACAGATTGTACTAGTTTTATCCTGCTGTTTAACAGAATGCAGATTTTGTCTTTTCAAAGATCTAGGTCACTGACATTTCAGACCCAAAATGAAATATACATTGTTAAAGTTCATTTTTGTTTCTTAGTTACTGTGGAAGTGCTGAGGCTGGAGGCACCTAGCAGCTGCTTTGGACTGGTGAAAACCGCTAAGGCCATCTCCTTTGTTATTAGCACCTACAAGAAATGAAGTAACATAGATTATGATCTAATTATGACACCTGCTTATAAAGTGCATAAGTGCTTTATGATTTTGTAACATTTTCCAAGTTTTTTAGTAAAAAGTTTTTATCCAGTGTTTAATCATTTCATCTGTATTGAGTCTTCAGTGTAAAATGCCTTACGTATAGCATGCCAGTTGGAAAGTTGTGGGAGATTATTTTGGAGAGGAAGGCAGGGCTAATCATTTAGGAATTGTGATAGCTAATTCTAGATCTCCCTATTGCTTGAAGTCCGGTCAAGAGCTGACTGCCATCTGCAGATTCTCTCCCACAGGCCTTTTGCAATTGAGCAGTCAACTGTATTACATGTTTGGCCTTTTCAATAAGTGCTATACTAGCTAGTCTCCAAAGATGACCCTCAGTGAAACATGTCTCTTGATACTCATTCTTCCATTCCATTTTGGGATATGCACTAGCTCTGTGACTTTATTTTTATTTTATTTTTTTATACCTTAAAAAATTTAAATCCAGGTGATTAACATATAGCATATTATTAGTAGTTTCAGAAGTAGAGTTCAGTGATTCTTCAGTTGTATATTAACCAGTGCTCATTACATCAAGTGCCTTGTCTAATGCCTATAACCCAATTATCCCATCCTCCCACCCCTCCCCTCCAGTGACCCTCAATTTGTTTCCTATGATTAAGAGTCTCTTATGGTTTGTCTCCCTGTTTTATTTTTCCCTCCCTTCCCCAATGCTTCTTTGTTTGTTTCTTAAATTCCACATATGAGTGAGATCGAATGATAATTATCTTTCCCTGACTGACTTACTTCGCTTAGCAGAGTACCCTCTAGTTCCATCCACATTGTTGCAAGTGGCAGGATTTCTTTCTTTCCTTTTTTTTTTTTTTTTTTTAAGATTTTATTTTTTATTCTTGAGAGAAACAGAGAGAGAGACAAAGACATAGGCAGAGGGAGAAGCAGGTTCCCTGCAGGAGTCCAATGCAGGACTCGATCCCAGGACCCCGGGATGACAACCTGAGCCAAAGGTAGATACTCAACCACTGAGTCACCCAGGTGCCCCAAGATTTCATTTTTTTTGATGGCTGAATAATATTCCATTATTATATATATACCAAATCTTTATTCATTTATCTGTTGATGGATAGAGTCCATTATCTGGGCTCTTTGTATAGTTTGGCTATTGTGGACATTGCTGCTATGAATATTGGGGTACAGATGCCCCTTTGGATCACTACATTTGTATCTTTGTAGGAGAGTCTGTTATGAGTGCAATTGCTGGTTTGTAGTGGCTCTGTGACTTTTTTTTAATTAATACAATCCATCTGAAGTGAGGCCATGCCTGTTCCAAGCCTAAACCTTAAGACAAGTGGATAGCTTCTGTTTTTGCACTTTTGGGAACAATGAGCCATCTGTAAGAAGTCTGGGTATCCTGTTGGACTTCCTATGCTGAAAGACCATCTGGAGAGGGAGTAGCACTGAGCATACATGCATAAATAAAGAGGCCCAACCACCCTGGTTTACCAGCTGAGCCCATCTTATCCCACAAAGTTATTGTAAATGTGAGTGAAGCTAACTTGGACATTCTAGCTCCAGCCACCAAAATGACAGTAGTCTCACGAGAGACTCTTAGGCCAATAGAAAAAATAATCTAGATGTCCCACAAGAAGATGGCTTCTTGACTTCTCCAAGAATCATGAGAAATAATAAACTGATTGTTGTTTTAAGGTATTCAGTTTTCGGGTGATTTGTAACACAGTAAATAGATAAATAGTGCAGGTGGCTAGTGGACATTTTGAGTGACAACTTTCCAATTCTGCAGAAATTATAAAACTAAATCAAGGAGGAATATCTAGCAATTCTCTCAATCTCAGAGTCTGGTCAGGAGATAAACTTGTAAAGAGTCATGGTATAAGTGGTACCTCTCCTTTTGCAGTCACTTGTGCATTCAACAGAAGCAATAATTTTTCTGCATCAGGGTATACAGTATTCCATAGTGTATGTGTACCGTAGAGTTCAGTGGACATTTATATTCTTTATGTCTAAATTTTCTGTATTGTGAATAATGATGCACAAATGTGAATTTATCTAGGATAATTTAAACTTGTGGCTTTACCAATTTATGGTACTGCCATCCTGACCATGCATTCTTTGGTGGCTATCTGTAAGGTTGAGAATGGTCATCTATAGTATTCAAATGGAGAAGCTGGTTATATGCTGCGTAAGAAATAATATGTATTAGCAGAAAACATGAATTCTGGAACTAGTGAAAATGACCTCAGAAAATTTATGACCAGGATCCCTGGGTGGCGCAGTGGTTTGGTGCCTGCCTTTGGCCCAGGGCGCGATCCTGGAGACCCGGGATCGAATCCCACGTCGGGCTCCCGGTGCATGGAGCCTGCTTCTCCCTCTGCCTATGTCTCTGCTTCTCTCTCTCTCTCTCTCTCTGTGTGACTATCATAAATAAATAAAAATTAAAAAAAAAAAAAAGAAAATTTATGACCTGTCTGATGATATAGTAAGGGAAAGAAAGCCCTACTACATTCTTCCGCACCTAAACTTAATTTGCTATTCCTGATTTTTGCCTCAGAGGTAACCAGCGTTGAATCACCTACGCTGATATACTATATCATGCATAGGAAACTAGTGTTTGATACATTACAGAAATTAGTTTAACTTAAATATCTTCCTAAAGAGTGCATCAGTAAAGAAGGCAGCAAAACTGGTAGAAGGAGCATGGACTATAGAATCACATAGACCTGGGATTTAAATCCTCATTCTGCCACTTCCTTGTAGTAGTTGATAATCACCTGCAAATTGGGGTCAGAACTATCTACTTTATAGTGTGGTTATAAAAAGTGCCAAAAATTTGGCATGTGAAATAAATGTTATTTTTCTTTTCTTTCTTGCTATATTATGTCTAATCATATAAAGTCTAATTACTGATTTTTAGTGTTAACTTTTGTTCATAAAAGCAAATCCTATAATATGGACTCTTTATATTTTCATTGATTTCAAAAACTAGTTTGGAACATGTTGCAAAGTGAGCAAGAATAAAAATCTTGATGGACTATGGGAAATAATAACTACTGTTATATTTTCCATCAGTTATCTTCTTTGAATTTTGGGAATAGGAATAGAAGTTAATACTTTTATTTTGTAGATATGGGTTCAAACATGACAGACTTATTTTTTTTTATTTTATTTTTATTTATTTATGATAGGCACACAGTGAGAGAGAGAGAGGGAGAGACATAGGCAGAGGGAGAAGCAGAGCCTGGAGTGGGAGCCTGACGTGGGATTTGATCCTGGGTCACCAGGATCGCGCCCCTGGCCAAAGGCAGGCACTAAACCGCTGCACCACCCAGGGATCCCCAAACATGACAGACTTAAATTGTTAGCATAGCATAGCATACTGTGGTGAGCATAGCATAATGTGTAGACTTGTTTAATCACTATGTTGTACACTTGAACCTAATGTAATGCTGTAAATCAAGAATAGTTCAATTAAAAAATGAGAGTTGGAAAATGGAGTGCTAGGATTAGAACCCAGGTCTTCTGGCTCCAACTCTAGTACTCCCTTTAGGTCACATTGCCTAGTGTTCTTTGGTTTCCTTGTGACTAATTCTTGGTCTCTTTCCACTATCATAGTGTATTTGTTTAAACTTCAACAAAATGCTTAGTCCCTGTCTTATATGAGGAATTATGCTAAGCACTTATATTGCCTTATCCATTTTCATTTAGATATTACCTTGGGTAAAAGGGAATTTGTTATTTGGAAGAAAGCTAAGGTGATATTTTTATATTGCAATGATCCTCAAAATTTTTGTATGAAGTTACTGTTTTTACTTCTGAAATAGTATGGCCACGTAGTTATGCTGAGAATTCCTTAGTTGAAGAAGATAAAGAATATTGAAGAAGGTTTTTATTTCCTTGAGAGCTAATAATTGTTAGAAGTGTTTGGCGTCCTTGTAGGAATACCATCATAACATATATGATGGAAATGAAATACAAACCATTCTGTAGGGCTTTGCTGCCCAGTTTTGCTTTATGCTATGAGTTTGTTAAAAAGAGAGACGTTTTGAAACATGAATATTGCTGTTTAAATTACACTTTCTAATAAAATCTTGTTCCAATTTGAGGACCTTGGAAATTGTCCATTTTCTGTGGATTTGAAGCATCAATGTATTATTTAATTTCTGAAACCAAGGGTAGATTGATATGTAAGATCTTCATAGGGCTCTGTCAACTGCAACTCCAGAAATTATTTTCTTGCTGCCAATTCTTTTTTACTGTTAATCCTTTAATCACTGCTTCTTAAAATTAAAACACACTTGCACATGTATGCCCTTAAATCTTGGAATATTAAATTATAGACCTCAGAGAAATGCCTAACTGTATGTAACTTAGTTTTTATAATTTCTTTAGATTGAGAGATGGGAAGGAAATAGACAAAGTAGTTTATTTCCCATTTGAGAAACTGTTCTTACTATAAATTTCTCTCTTTATAATCAAAATATAAGAAATGTAGAACATGGAGATACTTTTAGGAAAGACTTCATTATTTTTTAACATGTTTAAATGGCAGATTGTGGACCTTTAAAAATATAATGATTAGTGTCTAGCCAAGTGCATTTCTTATCTTGATAGTTGTATATGGTTTCTGTTATACGTAAAAATGTTTCAAATGAGAAGGTGACATTAAACCCCCCCCTTTTTTAGACTTGCAAAGATTTCATTTTTATAGAGCAGTTCTAGGTTCATAGTAATATTAAGAGGAAGGTACAGGGAGTTCTTATATGCCCTCTGTCCCCATACCTGCATAGTGACCCCCATTATCAGTATCCCCCACCATAGTGGTACATTTATTATAATTGATGAATCTGCATTGACACATCGTAATCCCGCATAGTTCTTAGTTTTCCTCAGGGTTCACTCTTGGTGTTGTACTTTCTGTGGGCTTGGACAGACATATAATGGTACTTATCTATCATTATATTATTATATAGCTATCTTCACTGCCCTAAAAGTTCTCTGTTCGACCTATTTATTTTTCTTCCCCTGCTAACCCCAGGCAACTGTTATAGTATTATTGTCTCTTTAGTTTTACCTTTTCCAGAATGTCATGTAGTTGGAATCATACAGTATGTAGTATTTCCAGGTTGGCTTCTTTCACGTAGTAAGTAGTATGCACTTTAGGTTCTTCTGTATCTTTTTATGGTTTGATAGCTCCTTTCTTTTCAGCACTGAATAATGCTCCATTGTCTGAATGTACCACATTTGTCCATTCACCTGTGAAGGACATCTTCATTCTTTCAAGTATTGGCAATTCTAAATAACTGCTATAAATATCCATGTGCAGGCTTTTGTGTGGACATGTTTTCAGCTCATTTGGGTGAATACCAAGGAATGCAATTCCTGGATCGTATGGTAAGAGTATATTTACTTTGTAAGAACTGCCACACTGTCTTCCAAAGTGGCTGTACTATTTTTTTCCCCCAATGTAGCAATGAATTCCCAGCATAAATGAGACTTCCTGTTGCTCCACATCCTCATCTGCATTTGGTGTTATAGGTGTTTACAGATTGTGGCCATTTTAATAGGTGTTTAATGGTATCTTGTTTTGATTTGCATTTCCCTGACATATAGTTCATTTGCCATCTATGTGTCTTCTTTGATGAGCTGTCCATTAAGGTTCTTTGGCACACTTTTCTTAACCAGGTTGCTTATTTTCATACTATATTTTAAGAGTTCTTTGTATGTTTTGGATGACTGTCCTTTATCAGGTATGTCTTTTGCAAATATTTTCTCCTACTCTGTGGTGTAGCTTCTCATTTTCTTGATGATGTCTTTCATAGAGCAGAAGTTTTTAATTTTAATAAGTCCAGGTTGTCAGTTATTTTCTTTCATGGATTGTGCTTTTGTGTTGCATTTAAGAAGTCATTACCATACCCACGTTCATCTAGATTTTATCCTATGTTATCTTTTAGGGGTTTTATAATTTTGCATTTAGGTGATCTATTTTTTCCTTTAAGATTTTTTTTATTTATTCATAAGAGACACACACAGAGAGAGAGGCAGAGACTTAGGCAGAGGGAGAAGCAGGCTGCATGCAGGGAGCCCAATGTGGGACTCGATCCTGAGACTCGATCCTGGGACTCCAGGATCATGCCCTGAGCCGAAGGCAGACGCTTAACTGAGCCACCCAGGCATCCCTAGGTGATCTATTTTGACTTAATTTTTGTGTTTTAAGTTCTGTGTCTAGATGCATTTTTTTTGCATGTGGAGCACCAATTGTTCAAACCATTTGTTGAAAGTCTTTGTTCTGTTATATTGCTTCTGCTTCTTTGCAGAAGATTAGGTGACTCTTTAAGGGGTCTATTTCTGGATTCTCTCTTCTGTTCTATTCATCTGTTTGTTTCTTCTTTTCTCAAAATCAAATATCTTGATTATTGTAGCTCTCTATTAAGTCTTGAAATTGGATACTAACAACAACTGTTGTTCTTCAAAATTGTGTTCATAATTCTTGGCCTTTTGCCTTTCCATATTAACTTTAGAATCAGCTTGTTGATATCTATAAACTGCCTGAGATTTTGACTGAGATTTTACTGAGTCTATAGATCAAGTTGGGAAGTACTGACATCTTGACAATTTCAAGTCTATCTTGAACAGAATATATCTCTCCATTTATTTAGTTCTTTGATTTTGTTCCACATATTTTTGTAGTTTTCTTCATAGAGATGGTGTTTGTTATATTTATACCAGTTTCATTTTTAGGGTGGTAATGTAAATGATACTGTGTTTTTAATTTCTTTTTTTTTTTTTTTTTGTTTTTAATTTCAAATTTGACTTGTTTATTGTTGGTATATAGGAAAGAGATTGACTTTCATTTGTTAACCTTGTATCCTACAACTTTGCTCTAAATGCTTACTAGTTCCTGGAGGTTTGTTTTTTTTTTCCCCCCTGGAGGTTTTTTTGTTTGTTTGTTTGTTTGTTTGTTTTGTTTTGTCTTTGTTTTTTTTTTACTTTATGTCTACAGAGATGATCGTGTCATCTGCAAATAAAGACAGTTTTACTTCTTTCTTCACCATTGTATACCATTTATTTCCTTTTTATTGTCTTATTGCATTAGTTGATACTTCTAATTAACCATGTTGATGATAATTACAATTTTTATCCTCTTTTCTACGAAACCATTGTTAAAATTTTCTTCATTTTATTTATTCTGCAGCTCACCAAAGCTCACCGACAAGGACACATGGTGAAAGTGGATTGGCTGGATAGATTGACATTTAGAGAAATAGAAATGATAAATGAGGTGGGTTGTATCCCTCTTTTTTTAACCCCCCAAAATATTTTTTCCAGATATCTAGGTCAGGACTTTTTGAGAATCATTGCTTATTGCCAGGTTATCTCACAAATGTGAGAACATTGAGGATTACTTATAGTTGTGAGTATTGTGTTAATAAGTGGAAAACTTGGAATATCTGTTTTTCTTATGTTTTAATGTTAAATTGAACCATGAAGTAGGCAGTGGACATCATAAGTGTACTAAGTGTTATACCTTGGTTAAGCTGAATGCCTCACTTGTGTGTTCTCTATTTGGCAGCTTATGTTTAGATTCAATTCAGTATTGGATTCTTTCAACACAATGCTGCTGTTTTCCTTCAATTACCTTAAGTCATTGTTAGTACTTGCTCTCCCCAATTAAGATATGTGTGTTTTATGTGCTATATTACATGTAGGACTCTGCACCCTTAGTAAAGTTGCATGGTTTCAACGAACTTTGTTTCTTGATCTTGTTTTTTGATCCAGAATATGTTTAATTAAAAGATGGTTTCTATGAAACTCTTTCTGAAAGCTGGAACAAGATTTTCTTTTCTTTTTTCTATATTTGCACTGAAATACTAGATGTGTGGCCTAACATTCTGTGTCACGAAGATAGAAAGAACAATTATTTTAATCACATTAGGAGAGAGAAATGTCAGTTTTTGTGATGCCTACCTTATTGTGATCACCGCAGGGCATAACTGACTTATTTTATATTCTCTGAAAGAGAATATAGTGGGTTGAAAGAGAGATATTTTTAATTTTACAATGAACACTTATTAAATTCTATTGTTCATTTAAAAAAAAGAAAATTAGTTGTGTTTAACAATGTTTATATTCAGTATGAATAAACTGGGCATTTTTTTCTAAATTTATTCATAATATACTCATATACTTCAACTGAAAACAAGTTTACTTTTTTGAATGTTTATAATAGTCACCTTCCTAAAATAGTTGTCAGAATATTTACTTATATTTTTCTGTTCTTCAACATAGATAGCCTTTGGTAGAAAAGGCAGTGGTAGGGTTTACTTTGTCTACCCATGCTCACCTTTTTCACCCCCGCTCTTTAAAAGATAGGAGAACATTGCCATTACTATAATTAGACTATATAATATGTGTCATAAAGCTGAACAATTTAAGTAACTTTAGACCTTTATGATTTTACACATAAAGATTTAAAGCCGTTTTAAAAACTGTTTTAAAACTTACCACCCTTTTAGACTTTCGTTTATTTTCACTTTATTATTGTCCTAGTGTTTTCCTTTTCTTTTTTTTAAGGGGACATGATGTTAAGTTGGAGAAAAAGTAACTGTTCCTCAGTATATTTAAAGTATATCGATAAAAATATACAAATGATTGCCAATTATCTTAAGACCATTTATAAATTGTGAAAAACTTGTGAGGGTTATATCTGTTTACTCAAATGGCTTCTGTCTTTAGTTACATACTTTACTTTTGTTTTTCTTATACTTCCATAGTTAGATTAGACATAAGGTTTAAGGGTAAACTGTTCTTTGCTTAAGGTTGTTATAAGTAGGAGATATCGTTATTTTTGAAATAAAAGTTTTCATGGAAATGAATAAAAAATCTCTTCAAAAATTTATATAATAAAATCCAAACTAGAATAAATCAGATATGTCATTAACTTTGAGAAGGGAGTTATAGGTGAATAGTAGACACTACTGGATAAAACAATAGTGCTATATGTAATAAAAATTGTAGTACTATATAAAATAGTGTGTTTATAATAATGAAATAAAAATTTATTGCATTTTAGTTGATAGATCATGTATTAGTGACTTGGAAATAATGATACATACTAATTCTTTAAAGGAATGTTGAAGATCATTTTTCATAAAAATCTTTTTTTTTTCTCTTTTTTTAGAGTGAGAAACGAAGTTCTAATTTCATGTACTTGATGGTTGAGTTTCGGTGTGTCAAGTGTGATGATAAGGAATATGGTATTGTTTATTATGAAAAGGTATTTGCTTTGGAACTGTTTATAGTCTCTGAAGTAGAGGGGAGGGGAAACATTAAAAAAAATTACTGTTGTACCTGCTGAGATGAATTATTTGGTTGCAGGATAGCAGCAGACAGCTGTCAGCAGCAGCTGTTTGTATATACACAAATCAGATCATATAGCTACAACAAGATTACAAAAGCCGATCACTCATGTAATGCAGTTCTGGGTTCCAGAATTCAATAAATATGTAACAGATTAAAAACTTTTTGATTAATTGTTCTGCAAATTGGCAAGTAGGACGTTAAAGCAATAGCTTTATTAACAATTATTATTCATTTGAAAAATAAAAAGGGAATCAGTTTTTAAGTGATAAGCTGTTGAAAGTTAAGGGTATATTTATTATTTGAGTTTGTATATATAATGTGTGACCCTGACATAAGTATGCTTATGAAAGACTTCCTAAATGTGTATTTATTTATATAATTAAAGCAGAATTTAAAAACCATGTTATCAATAGGCTGAGTGATAACAAGTATGCACTTATGGATTGGCTCTGGTCTGGTCTGCTCATTATGCAAAAGAAAGTAGTGTGTTTAATATGTAGCTACTTGAAAAATATCTGTGCTTTAATGGTTGTTGAAGGGTCTTAATTTAAGCACTATAGAAATAATTGCATAAGTAGTTCAGAACTACATAAACCAGGTATTATTGTGGAAATACTTAGGTGCTTAAATCAGTTTGAGTGAGGACAGACTTGATACGTGGCATAATAGAATAATATTCTAGTATATAGCTAAGCTTATATGCAGTATCTTTATTAGAAGCAACACTTCTAAATTATATTTATGCTTTGGTGTTAGTTATTAAAGCTGTCACAGTGATTTTTTAAAATATACATTTTTTTAATAACTAAGTATTTAAAAGAAGTTTTCATAATGGAGTTTTAGGGTTTGTGTAGTTAATTTATGATCATTTTTATGGTACTTCTCAAATTAACACATACTTTTTTTCTCTTTAGCTTGTATCCCTTCTCTTTAGTAAAAGGTTAGGAAAAGTTAACTTGTTTCAGTTTTTTTTTTTTAATATGATAGTCTTTGATAAAAAGAAGTTAAGAGGATAGATGACTTAATATTGCTTATTAATTGATTAGAAAAATTACATTGAAAAAATGGGAAATATAGGTGAGTGAAATCATTTTGTCACCAATACACTTTAATAAAATCATGTTTTACATTTTATACTCTGTGTAACTAAAAGCATTATTTCTTGACCATATGGGATTTATATTGCAAAAACATGCTAATGGGATTAGTACTTTCAAACATAAGAGATGTGACGAATCTTTTGAAAGACAGCTTTGATAATAGATGAAATAATAACAGAATAAAAATAAGAAGAATTTCAAGTATTTTTGAAAAGGTTCTTAACCCCTTTCTATGGCTTCTTGAAAATTGCTCATAAATTAATGCCTGTCTACCTACCCTGTCATATTTCCACTTAGTGTAAAGATTGCTGGGCCAGTGTATTGAATCTAATGGAAATAGACTTTCTTGTCACCTGTCGTTTGTGACAGATAGCCTTAGTGAAGATTACTTGTCACAGTTGGGCTGATAAATGTGTTTTCTGGTGTTGTGACTGAGAACCAGCCTGTTAAACAACGGCTGTGGGAATTTGTGGTTTTCTGTAAGACTCAATTACTGAACTAAAGTCAAGTCCCAGTACTTTCCCTCTTCAGTCTATTCTGATTTGGTTGCACATGTCTAACATTGGAAATACTAGCATTTGGAAATTGACAGAAAAGGTTGATGTGAGATGTACAGTAGTGAGGAAATGAATTTTGACCTTAATTAGTTTAGCCTTTTCCAGTTTGTATGCAGTGACATTTATCATGTTGAATTACCTCTCTTGCCTGATTTGGATAGAAATAAAAGCCAGTGCTTATCAAAAATGATAATATCAACAAAATAGGACAGCTTTATTAAGAATTGATGGATTAATTCTTCTTATGCAAGTTTGCATTGTTTTGAGTAGAAGCAATGCTGCTGAGTGTCTAGCTGTGTATAAATAACAGTAACATTAGCTCCATGCTTAAAATCCAACTTCTTTGAATGGAACTCAGTTGTGATATCTTGAAAAGTTACCAACATCTACTTAGTAGTTTTTGCAAATGATGCAACATGTCCCTTCTGTCATAATTTAATTATACTTTGTGGCTTCTTATTCTAAGTTTGAAAATAAGGACATTCTATTTTTGACTACTAGCATTTTAAACAGAGTTAAAAATAACTGACAAAAGCAATCTACTAATTTCTAGACCTCCTATGTCCAAAAACTCTAACAAATTTTTATTGTTAGATTTTATTTTTCCCCAAATATGTCATTAGCAACAACAGTTAAAAAATGGATATGTATTTTAAAATACAGTTGAAAGAAGATACTTTTTTTTTTTTTTAAGATTTTATTTATTTATTCATGAGAGAGAGAGAGAGAGAGAGGCAGAGACACAGGCAGAGGGAGAAGCAGGCTCCATGCAGGGAACCCCATGTGGGACTCGATCCCGGGTCTCCAAGGATCACACCCCGGGCTGCAAGTGGTACTAAACCACTGCGCCACCCGGGCTGCCCGAAAGAAGATACTTTTTTAAAAGGGAGGAATGATTTTCATTAGATAGAAGGAGAATACATTGTAGTGTATATTATCATGTATTCTTACCATCTGGTTAAACTCTGTTTATTTTTTTAACTTACTATGCTATAATCCAGGATGGTGATGAGTCATCTCCAATTTTAACAAGCTTTGAGATAGTAAAAGTTCCTGACCCTCAGATGTCTATGGTGAGTTATTGCCAAATTTTTTATGAAGTGCTTTCCTCCAGAGTGATTATGACTTGGATCCACATCATAGACTTTCTTTTTAAAAAGTGTATCTGTAACTAACTTAGTTATTTGAAAGTGACTCATAAGTCCATTTTAGCTATCTGGAATCAGGTTCAAGTAGAACTTTTATAATATCAACATCTAAAAATATGGCCGTATGGTCAGGATAGTGTAGTGTTGGGGAACCATTTATTTAAATTATTGGAAGAATTAGGGAATGTAGTGTGGAAGTGAGAACGTGGGGAACCAGGTATTTGAAACATTGTCATCATATAGCAGGATGTGACACTGGGTTCAATGGATGAGAATTTTAGGGAGACTGATTTTGTTGAAAAATCTAGAAGATTGGTGTAGCTGCTAGAACTATCTAATTTGGATCATGGTGACTTGAATGGTTTTGAGGTACCTATCTATGCAATTTTTGAGATGATAGTTTTGGAATATGAAACATGAAGAATTGTAACTTTACAACAGAATTTTAATTAGGTGACTTTAAAATATTTTTTTCTTAATTTTTATTTATTTATGGTAGTCACAGAGAGAGAGAGAGGCAGAAACATAGGCAGAGGGAGAAGCGGGCAGAGGAAGCACCAGGAGCCCGACGTGGGATTCGATCCCGGGTCTCCAGGATCGCGCCCTGGGCCAAAGGCAGGCGCCAAACCGCTGCGCCACCCAGGGATCCCTAATTAGGTGACTTTAAATTTAGAATGTTTCAGGCAAAAAATCTTTTTAGTAGCATAATTGATACCATGATACTCATACTTACAACTGATTATATCACTCTGAGCCATTTTATTCTTACTTTTTACATTTCTAATTGGATTAGTTACTTCCTAACTAACCAAGTAAATTTAAAGTAGCATATTAGAAGATAAAAGCATAAAAAAAAAAAAGAAGATAAAGCATGATGATGGAGGTAAATACAGGTTATTAAAGCAGGAAGTAATGATCGGTGGCCCAACATCAAAGGAAGAGATAGAGGAAAAAGAGTATACAAAATTAGGGGGGGGAAAAGGCCACTTGGGAATCTTTTGGGAAAATAAAAAAACATCCTAAATATGATAAAGGTGACATTTCATCACTGGAACATAGTGCTAGGGAACTGAGTAGCTATTTGGAGAAAGGTAAAATTAAATCAGACCCATACCTCACGTCATCCGTAAAGAAATATTCCAAATAAATCAAGGATTTAAGTAATAAAAAACAAAGCCTGACTAGTACTTTACTTTCAGTGGAAGGAAAAACTTTTTTTGTTGTTGTTGTATATATGTTTTTATTAACAATGACTCAAAATCCAGAGGCAATAAAGGAAATGATTGATAAATTTGACTACATTAAAAATATTGCATGGCAAAACACTATCAGAAAAAACAGTGGACAAACTGGAAGAAACTCTTCTTGACATACATCACAAAGGGATGAATAATATATAGAGAATTCTTAAAAAACTTTGTCAAAAGGAGCAAAAAAACCCAATTAATAGAAAGGAAAAAGACACAAGAAGACAGTTCACACATGCGAAAATAAATCTCTTTAAACAAAGACAGTATGTTGAAAACTAATGATTTTGGCCATAGGTAAAGTAGTTCATACCAAATATGTATATATTCAAGCATTATGGTCATCATCCCGGTCCTCAGTCACTACTGGCAGTTAAACTGCTAAGATAATAGTACTGTGATATCCACAGGTCACTAGTAGCTCATAGGAAGAGGGAATGCTTTAGTCCTGGTTGTCAGGGAAGATTTTAGAGTGAAGGTTTTATCTGAATAGGTAGGGGATATATGGAGAATGAGGGGTATTATGAGATGTTTTAAGAAGCTGGAATGGTAAGTGCATATTTTGGCAGTAGTGAAGCATAGGGCATATTTAGTTTCCCTATCTCAAAATGGTGATTTTTTCCCCCAATTTAATTTCTGTTCTTTTTCTTTTAAGATTTATTTATTTTAGAGAGAGAATGGGGGGAGGGGCAGGAGAGAATCTTCAAGTAAACTCCCTACTGAGGGTGGAGCCTGCTATGGGGCTTGATCTCAGGACCCATGAAATCATAACCTGAGATGAATAAAATGGTGATATTTTTTTAAAAAAAAATACATAGGGCACTAAAGTTGTAATAAGAATAAAATGTTAAGTATTATAAAATGGTCTCAAGTAAGCAACTATTTACTTTTGCATTTCTAATTGGCTGTTGAAACTTCCTTTTGATGAAGTTTACATTATTGGTTAATATTTATAAATATTTTATAGGAGAATTTAGTTGAGAGCAAACACCACAAGCTTGCCCGGAGTTTAAGAAGTGGACCTTCTGACCATGATCTCAAACCTAACGCTGCCACAAGAGATCAACTAAATGTAAGAGAATTTAAAAATGATTAACATAAAGAAATATGTACTTTGGTTGCAACTGATATGATAACCACTTCATTTGAGAGTGATTCAAATGTATGTTTTTCCCAGGTCCACGAAATCTGTGTAATTTTGACAATTTTGCTTTTCCTGTAGTTTTTTTGTTTGTTTGTTTGTTTAATCATTTTGAGGCTTTGAGAAAATATATTAACCCTGGAGGCAGAGCTGCAAATAGTATATACTTCCCTTGGTTTAGCAGTCTTAGCAACTGGCTTTAAGGTATTGTCTGAGAGAAGCCTTGGTATGCACACATGCATTATGTGTGTTTACTTGATAGGGGAGATGTTTATTATTTTCTTTTTCCTTTTGGAAAGAAAGGGGGCTTTTGTATTTTAATTTAGTTTGGTTTTGGTTGAATGAAATGAGCTCTGTAGTTACAAATTTTTATATGGAGTGTGACTTTTTAAATCTACTCTTATCCCTCTGCACTCCAGTAATATCCTTTTGAGACTGATAAGTCCACCAAATTAAGTTTTACTCTGCTGCATATACATTCTCCCTACTTCTATGATAATTCTATTATAGAAACATTTAAATAAATGAAAAATTTTAAGTGAAATGGAAATAAATAGGAAGAATATATTTGACAAAAGCAGTTCTTTTTTTTCTTTGTTGTAGATTATTGTGAGTTATCCACCAACCAAGCAACTTACATATGAAGAACAAGATCTTGTTTGGAAGTTTAGATATTATCTTACTAATCAAGAGAAAGTGAGTATCTTGAATATTTTCCTGTATGAGATTTATCTGCAAACTTTGTTGCTAATGAATAAGATGAAGGTAAACTGCCATGGAAAAATAGAGTGTTGGGATCCCTGGGTGGCGCAGCGGTTTGGCGCCTGTCTTTGGCCCGGGGCGCGATCCTGGAGACCCGGGATCGAATCCCACGTCGGGCTCCCGGTGCATGGAGCCTGCTTCTCCCTCTGCCTGTGTCTCTGCCTCTCTCTCTCTCTCTCTGTGTGACTATCATAAATAAATAAAATTTAAAAAAAAAAAAAAAAAGAAAGAAAAATAGAGTGTTACTGTTAAATTAAAAAACATGTTATAGGGCAATATGTGTGATACTTCATTTTTTACATATTACTAAGGGTATACACAGAAAGATACAGGTACCAGTTTGTAGATGCACAGATTATACATAGGTGCATAGTTTGAATGGGTGAAGTCAGAGAGATTTGGGTTCAGTTTCTGGCACTTCTGGGTATTTTTTTCTAGGTAAGGTTAGGAGAATTACTTTGGAGGCTTGGTTTCCTCAGTTTTCTAAGGATGCTAGTTCTTCATTCACAGGTGAGGTAATACTGATGAATAACCTGGCCAAATACCTGGCACTTAGTAGATGCAGAGTAAATATTGACTCACTTCTGTCTTCATTGTTCTCACATCTTTGAACCTGGATGACTAGCAAATTATTTATGTTATTAAAAAGACTATAGGGCAGTCCTGGTGGCTCAGCAGTTTAGCGCCGCCTTCTGGCCGGGGTGCGATCCTGGAGACCCGGGATCGAGTCCCACATCGGGTTCCCTACATGGAGCCTGCTTCTCCCTCCTTTGCCTGTGTCTCTGCCTCTCTCTCTCTCTCTCTCTCTCTCTCTCTCTCTCTCTGTGTGTGTGTGTGTGTGTCTGTCATGAATGAATAAATAAAATCTTAAAAAAAAAGACTATAGAATTTTGGAGGAGATGTGGCTAGAAAGGGAGTATGAGAAATGTAATTTGAAATGTGTAATGAGTTTATGGAGTGGCATCCATCTTGGCATGCAGGATAGAGGCAAGGTCAAAACTAGACATTTGCTTTTCTTTACTTTCTTTTTTTATCTCTCTTTTTTTCAAGATTTATTTACTTATTTGAGAGAGAGCACGCATGTGTGAGCAGAGAGGAGGGGCCGAGGGAAAGGGAGAGAGAGAACCTCAAGCAGATTCTGTGTTGAGTATGGAGCCCAATGTGGGGCTTGATCTCACAACCTGAGATCATGATCTGAGCCGAAATTAAGAGTCAGCTGCTTAACCAACTGCGCCGCCCAGGTGCCCCTAGACATTTGTTTTTCTTAATGAAACAACGGAGTTGATGAAGTTTCTAGAGAGGGAATTATGGTAAATTCGTCAGCACTGGATTTGTGTCTGGAGACTTGGTTCTGAGTCTTCCTTTGCCACTGAGAAGATTTTTGACTTCTGGTTAATCACTTCACCAGTCTGAATCTTAGTTTTTCATATTTAATATGAGTTGATTAAATGATTGTTAATGTTAAGTCTCTTTTAGTACTTAAAGTCTGTAAATTCTTAGAACATATGTTCAAGGATTAATTCTTAAGATACTATAATCAGTATCTAATAATCAACCATGGTGTTAATGTTCCACAGGTGAGGAAACCTTTGCAAGAGCATAGAAGTACCTCTTGATGTGCTCACATCTCTGAGTTAGAAAGGAACGTGGTCAGTGAAGTCATAGAAAAGTGGATTGTATAGAAAATATTTGCAACATCACACACATGCCTCAGCAGGAATTTTGAAATGGGCTGGGGACAAAACTGAAGTGTCAGGAAAATTAGTATCTGTCAGAAAGCTATTATATAATTATATGAGAATTAATGAATATGTTTTACAAACTCATGAGATAGTCTTTGGCTACTTTTGTTACTTGTGTTTCTGAAACAGTTGCATTTCTTTTAGTTTCTAAAGTAAATATAAAAATTCAGTTGCAGCTCATCTTAACTCTCTTAACTTTTCTTCTTTATCTTTTATTGATGCCTTGGGAAATTCTTTGTAGATGAATCATATTAACTCTCCTTTACATTGTTAACAAGGTTAAGAGAAGAATCTTAAATTTACCATAGCTTTGAGTGTTACTCTCTTCATCACATCAAAAAAGGAAATATTCATCAGTAGAAACTCTGGTTTCTGTGTTTTTTTAAGAAGATTGAGCTGGTACATGATACTTTGTTAAATGAAGAATAACCTTTGTCACAGAAATTGCATCTTGAATGTAGCACAGTTTTTTCTAAAATACACAGTGAAATATTGAATTAAACCTGTTAGAATGTATGGGTTCAAGAAGCATAGAAAAGATTTACAGAGCAGAACTGCCTTAGATAGAAAGGCTTGCAAGAAAAATTGTTTGTTTAAACAAGTAGTCACTTCCCACTGAAATTCAATTACTTCTAGATATGTGCAAAAGAAATAAAATGCTAAAGTGATATAAAGTGTGTGACAAGTTTCATTTACCTAGTTGATTTCAAGTTTTCGAAAGGTGGGTGATGAAACTTCAATTCTCTGGACATATTGTAGGATTCTTATGATCACTAGAGTTAGAGCAAAAGATATTTTTTAATGTTTGGGAAGCACTTTTCAGTAAACCAAATATATATATATTGGCCTTGAAGTGACCAGAGGAATTATTCACACAGCAACATTTGTATCTTTGTAATAATTTAAATGGGTTTTATAGAAAACAAATATTCTTGTACCCCTGTCCCTTCATTTATTTACACAGAGGAATTCTTTCAGTGTCAGTTTCTCAGAAACTGATTTAGGTTATTTGGTGTTTGGGCCCGGAGGCTGAAAAGATTTCTTGGAGAGAAAACAGTACTCAGAAAACAAATTGGTAGAAATTAGTTCTTACAAAGTTATACTTCTTATTTACTTTTTTAATTAAATTAGGTCTTTTCACCTATTTTTTCTAAATGACCTGTCTTAAGTACTTTGGATGAAAACCCTCTAGTCTAGATGTGATGTTGCACCTAAAAAGTTCACAGTAACCACTTTGTCTAGCCAAACCAGTGAAATTTAGGAATAATTTTCAAATTTGTGGTTCATACTATGTAGGAAAGAACTTATTTTTATGAAACTCAAAGCGTGAATATTTTAACTTTCTAACCCAGTAAATGGTAAATGGCTTCTTATAAAAATGTTAATTGAAAATAACTTTCTAATGTCATTCTAGGCCTTATCTTTGGGGGGAAAAAGAGCAGTAGGAAGAATCACATGTGGTGAAGATAATAGTGATGCACTGAATGTTCTGTGAGGCTGTTTCTGATGTAGCTACTGAGACAGTGACATTAGGACAATATCGTTTATGTGCTTCCTGTCAAGAAGTTGATGATGGAGGCATAGCAGAAATAAATTCAGTTCAGCAAGAATTGGTTACCACTCTTGGCCTTCATATTATTCAAGACTCTGGGTGTCCAGATACTATTTCTCTGTCTTCATGTAAATTAAAAACTGTTTTAGGGAAAGGCTATTTCTATACAATCAAAATGGAGAAACAGAAGCATTTAGTTGATTAAAGGTTACTCTCAATAAACATTTAGGTAATTAGTATAATAATGTAGAGTAGAACAAGGTCAATGTGTTGTGATATGGAGAAAGTTTCACAGAGCGAAGATTGGTCTTAAGTTTCAGTAAGCTTCGATGATATTTTTTATTTGATGATCATTTTTCATGGGGAAGAAGCATGAGTAAGGCAGTGTATTAGGTTCAGAGACAAAGATTTGTCTGGTTATGAAACGGAAAAGATGGAGTCAGATCGAGCCTTGAATTCTATACTTGGGAGTTGGATTTCACTGGTGATATGAAACCACTAAAAACAGAATGTGTCTTAAGAAGTAATGTTTTAAAAAAAAAAAAAAAAAAAAAAAAAGAAGTAATGTTTTAAGGAAGTCAAACCAAGGTGGATTGGAGTATATCTGAGAATGAAAAAAGACCTAATTAGGAGGCTCGTGTATGATTTTGATAGTGATATTGGAGGGCTAGGTAAGGAGAGGAGAATGCATAAAATAACTTGGTGACATCTCCCAGGAGTTAGGCTTGAGTGCCTGAAACAAGGAAATAGAGCAAATGGAAGGAGCAGGGTGAGGAGATATTTTTGAGTTGGAAATAGTAGAAGCACAAATGTAATTTTGTAATATAGTAAGAAATATGTATTTAGTTTTTGTTTCTGGCTCAGTTTCTAAAGCCCTGGGAACCTCCTGACTGGTAGGGATGAGAAGAGTGTCTTTTATTCGTAATAAGCCGCTTTCAACAGCACCTGAGTTTATGCTAATGAATTGATTCTTGCCTGATGGGACTGGTTGCTAGAGGAACCAACCAAGTGACTAGAGGGTTGGAATTTTCAGCCCTGCCCCTTAACCTCTGGGAGGGGCACTAGGAATTGCATTCATCACCACCAGCCAGAAATGTAATAAATCATACCTATGTTTAACAAAACCTCCATAAAAACCAAAATGACAGGGTTTGTAGAACTTCTGGGTTGGCGAATGCATCCATGTGACAGAAGAGTGGCACATCCAGACTTTTATTTTTTTTTTATTTTTTTATTTTTTTAAATCTTTTTTTAAATTTTTTAATTTATTTATGATAGTCACAGAGAGAGACAGAGAGAGAGAGAGGCAGAGACACAGGCAGAGGGAGAAGCAGGCTCCATGCACCGGGAGCCCGACGTGGGACTCGATCCCGGGTCTCCAGGATCGCGCCCTGGGCCAAAGGCAGGCGCCAAACCGCTGCGCCACCCAGGGATCCCACATCCAGACTTTTATAGGGACAGAAGCTCCTTGGCGTGGGACTCTTCCAGACCTTGCCCCTTGTATCTTTTTGTTTGGTTATTCATTTTGTTTGCTCTGTAATAAACTGGCAATAATAAATAAAGTATTTCTCTGAGTTTTGTGAGCTGTTATAGCAAATTACTGAACCTGAGGAAGGTGTTGTTGGTAACATTTGATTTGTAGCCAAGTCAAATAGAAGTGTGGGCAACCTGGGGACCCCAAATTTGCAATTGGCATCTGAAATGGGAAGCAGTTTTGTAAGACTGACCTTTTAACCAATGGAATCTTCAGTAACTCCAGGTAGTTTAAAATTAAATTAGATTGTGAGACACCTAGTTGGTGTCCTCAGAGATTTAAGGAATTGTTTGGTATGGAAAACCACACATGTGTTGGTCAAGTGTCTAGAGTAGAAAAATGGATTTCTCTTTAGCAACAAATGAGAAACTCCCAATAACTTAACTTGGTAGAAGTTAAAAATAGGGATATATATGGTGAACATATTATTTTCAGCTCTGAAGTGATGGTGAGAGTAGGAGATAATTCTAAGAGTAGGAGATAATAGTGGGGAGGTTCTAAGATCAGAAGGGAGGTTAATAAATTATTGCTGTTAGTATAAAATGTGGCAATAAATGTGGTAATATTAACATTTGATGTTGGACTCAACATCAGAAATAGAAAAACAATATCATGACAAAATAATTAGCTTATATTCATTATATACAAAGTACTCTTCTAAACATTTATTATTCAGTAACTATTACTACAACCTTTTTAAAAAAATATTTTGTTTATTTATTCATGATTGATACACAGAGAGAGGCAGACACATAGGCAGAGGGAGAAGCAGGCTCCATGCAGGGAGCCCAATGCAGGACTTGATTCCAGGACCCTGGGATCATGCCCTGAGCCAAAGGCAGATGCTCGACTCTTGAAGCCATCCAGGCGTCCCATACCAGAACCTTATAAGATAAGTCATTTAAAGTTAAATAATGTGCCTTTCGTGACTCAGCTAATAATTGACGGAGCTGGGACTTAGGGTTTGACCCCGAACACTCTGGCTCTAAAGCATGTACTCACCAGTTACCTGTGGACACTCTAAGGATAAAATTACATCATTTGAATCCTGTACTTTGACATACATCAATACAGCATCTTCTAAGGGCCAGAAATTAGATATCAGCATTATTATTGGTTCAAATTCTTATACTTCCTACTTTTCTTGTCTCTCTTCTCCTTGTTTCCTTCTTCATTCTGCTACCTCTTTGTGTTGGTGACATTTAGCACTATAAAGTTGTGAACTTTTTTGTATTTAAGTTCCTCGGCAGCAGCAAGGTCTATAAATCTTACTAGTAAATCCGTAAATCTGAGAATCTGGGAGTTAGATTGTTTCAATTATTGAATTGAGAACACCAGCATGCTGTAAGATTTGCTTATAAGTACATTTCCACACATTTCTATTAAGACTGCTGATGTACTGTGAAATGGAAAAGTTTTCACTGTAGTTATTTAAGAAGTGTTGCTTTGCTTCAACATTCAGCATAGAAATACATTTTAAAAGTGAAAAATAAATTCATGGAATAAGTTAAAAGGGTGGTATGTGTTGTCACACAGAAAGGGAGCACCGTGCTAAATGGCACAGGGGAGATACAGAAGAAATTGATAGCTAATTTTGCAGAACGCAGACTCCCAGTTGTAGAGATAAGAATGCCCACAAAAGCACTTGGCAGTTAGAAGAGCATCATTTGAATGGAAAGAGTAAAATTAAGGTAACTACTAAATGAAAAGCTCTGAGTTGCTGAAAACTTACTGGAAAAATTGAGTCTTTGATAAGCTGGCCTTTGAAGTTGATGCTTCTGTTTGGGTGAAGAGCTTGTAGACAGGAGTTAGACAAAATCATGTATAAAATAGGCTAACTTGGTTGAAGCATAGAGGGAGAATGAATTTTTATAAATTTGATCCTATCATCTACTGAGAAACCACCCTCTAAAACTATGGCGGTTATCATCAACTATTGGAAAAATTGTCCATGTGGTGGGTTAAATTTATTCTCATTCTCTCCATTAAAACTGACCACTGGGAAGAAATTGCATGAAAACACATTTGTCTTCCGGTACCTTACAGTTTCACAACAGTAACAATGGCTTCACTGTCTATGAAAACCATGGGACCTTTGGAAAGTAGTCATTACTTAAATATTAATTTAAGTAATTACTTAAATATTAGGAATTACTTAAATATTAATTTAAGTAATTACTTAAATATTAATTTAAGTAATTACTTAAATATTAGGAATTACTTAAATATTAGGTCTCTTTTTGGCAGGGATGTTAAAGATGAATTTCTGTTGACAGGTGGAGATTCATTCTAACATTACTTCCAACTTGAGCTTCTGAAAGTTTGTATGAAGTGATTAGAAGAGAAACTGGTTTTAAGGCTCTTAGCTAGAAGGCTGTGCCAAACTCTAGATGTGTAGTATAGTGAGAATCAACTTGAGGGGAAATGCAGGAAATATTGCTAAAAATAATGGTTTGAAATTGGGAATGGATTTAGGAGATGGGTGTTGGTGGAATAATGGCTCTGAGGGTCATAGGTTTAACTAATTAGGAGACGGCAGTGTCTTAATGATAAGGGGGAACCATCTGGTGGAAGATGCATGGACTGAGAGAATTAGCGGACCTGGATTTTGGGTGTAGCTTGTCCACCGTTTTGAGGTGATGGGCAAGCACTTATGTTCACTGAGATTATATACAGTTTGAGCAGTGGACCAGATAATCTCCATTGTGCTTTTTTGCTTAATGTAGTTAAATCAAGAATAAGTTAAGAGGTGGGCATCAAGGCTCATTTTATGTTATACCAACCAGTAATTGTGTTTTGTTATCCAAAAGGACATTTTCTTGAGAACTTGATTTTTTACTAATGAAGAGATTTTATTTTAGTTGGGTACAATAGTAATTTAAATTTTTTTTAAAGATTTTATTTATTCATTAGAGAGAGAGAGAGAGAGAGAGAGGGGCAGAGAGCACAGGCAGAGGGAGAAGCAAGCTCTTTGCAGGGAGCCTGATGTGGGATTCGATCCCAGGACTCCAGGATCATGCCCTGAGCTGAAGGCAGGCGCTAAACCGCTGAGCCATCCAGGGATCCCCGCGATTTAAATTAAAAAAAAATTTTTTTAGGGGATCCCTGGGTGGCACAGAGGTTTGGCGCCTGCCTTTGGCCCAGGGCACGATCCTGGAGACCCGGGATTGAATCCCACGTCGGGCTCCCGGTACGTGGAGCCTGCTTCTCTCTCTGCCTCTCTCTCTCTCTCTCTCTCTCTCTCTCTCTGTGACTATCATAAATAAATAAAAATTAAAAAAATTTTTTTTACTTTTTTTGATTTAAATTTTTAAAGTTATCTTTGTTCAAAAGATGAAATCATGGAGAAAGAAGAAAATGAGATCAGTCTGTAAAGTGTTCCCAGTAGGAAGATGTGACAATATAGTTTTTTTGTTTTGTTTTGTTTTGTTTTTACTGGAAAACAAGTATACAACCTTGTTAAAGGAGCTTTTATTAATGTATGCAACCATGAGTGATATGCTCCGAGGTCATTTACTTACCCGGATGATACTGTGAAAACTTTAGATGGGTAAGCTGCCTGTCTAAAGAAGTGAGGTTCCAGAAAGACACTATGAACAGGCAGCTGAATCATAGAATATTTGCTGCTGCTTCTGTATTTATCTATATGCTTGTTTCTGTGGAGTTTCTGTTTGATTGTCTGTCTTTTTTTTTTTTTTTTTTTTTTGATTGTCTGTCTTTTTAAATAGTTAATTCTCTGTGTAAGAGCAGTACATACTTAATTTAGTCTGAGCTCTCATGTGGGAGTATTTAGGAAACCCAAAGATCCTGAGGTGTTTGAGAGTGAGGTTAGTGGTGGGGATTTTACCCTCGCTTGACTCTTCATTCATTGGCTGCAATATTTTATGTTGTAAAATGAAGGTTGTCTTTAACATGTCTTGTGAGAATATGCCTCATCTCTTTATTTCCATGCCTTGAGGCCTGCACTATTTTTAAAATAGAAAAGGAAAATGAAAAGCCAAAGAAAACTTAAAAATTCATAGTGCTTTGTAAGTGGTTTAACTTGAAAAATGTAGAGGTACGGGGTACCTGTTTCCGTGTTTCCTCTGTTCTGGGGTATTTTTCTAGGATCGCATGTATAACTATGTTTAGTGGTTATAGAAGGAGTCTGTCATTGACTCTGTGACTGACTCTGCCATCAGCACCAAGTGAAACTTGGCCTAGTCATCCTTGACCTCTCTCACCCCAGGTAATATACTGTTGTTTCTAATTTTAAAATTTTTCGGATTTTAGGCTTTGACAAAATTCTTGAAATGTGTGAATTGGGATCTACCTCAGGAGGCCAAACAAGCTTTGGAACTTCTAGGAAAATGGAAGCCAATGGATGTAGAGGACTCCTTGGAGCTGTTATCTTCCCATTACACCAATCCAACAGTGAGGCGTTATGCCGTTGCCCGGTTACGACAGGCAGATGATGAGGTACATTATTATTCATTATTCCTCTTTGGGTACTTTTTTTTTTTTAAGTAGACTCCATGCTGGGAGTCCCAGTGTGGGGCTTGAACTCATGACCCTGAGATTAAGACCTGAGCCGAGATCAAGAGTAGGATGCTCAACTGACTGAGCCACCCAGGTGCCCCAGACTGGGTGTATTTTAAACTAGAACCTGATTATAGGCTCACTCCACCACCACCCTGTATGTGTGCCTGTGTGTGTGTGTGTGTGTGTGTGTGTGTGAGAGAGAGAGAGAGAGAGAGAGAAAGGAGGTGGGGGGTGGGCAGGCATGGGGAGAGAGATTTTTAGAAGGGAAGAGGATATACTAGGTGTGTTTTCAGAAGTAAAATTAAAATATTCCTCCAAGGACTCTTCTGTGAAATGAAAATTTACTTCCTGATCTGTTACATGATAGGACAATCTCTCCCAGGACATTTACCTGGCAGCAGAGCTTGTATTGCTCTGTCTGGAAAAAGGAATTCTAATGAAAAATGGTTTAATGCAGCACCAGCTAGGGAATAATTCAGATCCCCTCTATCAGTCAGTATACAACAAGCCACATTTAATTGCAGCCTTGAAAAGCCCTTGGGGCCTTTAAAGCATAGAGATGCATGGTCATCTTATTCTCCTTCAAACTTCTCCTTTAAACTTTCAGCTGCTGACAATTATATGTATATGTAGATTTTCTGAAGGTGGTTTTGAATCCTCTGGAAACCAAATACTGCAAACTGTGTGCTGGCTATTTATATTACATTTAAAGCCACCAGGGAAGGAGGAACACTCTATGTCAACACAAAGCATTGCTGGATTTTGAATTTTAGTAATTTCTAATAAAATAGAGTAATCCAGCAATTTTTTTTACTTATTAATTTTTATAGAGTGGATGTCTTTTCCAAACATAACTTAATAGTTTATAGCTAGCCTGCAGAGCTTATGGGATATGGGATAACTCTTCTCAAGCCTTGATATATAGAGGAATGTTGATCCCATAGAACAACTAATATTGAAGATCTTTAAAAAAATCATTTTAAATCTGTAGTGGCAAAACAGCATTTACTAAGGTCGATAAGGTCAATGTATGTCTGTATTTAATTATAGTAAAATGTAAACAGTAAATAGTGTAGTGAATACTCACATATAATTTACTCATCTTCAGCAGTTGGCAGCTCATAGCTGGTCTTGTTTCATCTGTAATACCACTTACTTCTTCTTCGGGATTCCCTGCCCTCCACCAGATTATTTGGAGGCAACTCTCAGATATTGTATAATTTTATTAGTATAGGGTGTTTTTCACTTTCCTGTTAAAAAGCAATCCTAAGCATTTTGATTCAGTATATTTTCTTTCTTTCTCATTGTCTTTATTGTATTACAGTAAAGACAATGAAATGTGGGGCAGCCCCGGTGGCTCAGCAGTTTAGCGCCGCCTTCAGCCCAGGGCCTGATCTTGGAGACCCGGGATTGAGTCCCATGTTGGGCTCTGCATGAAGCCTGCTTCTCTCTCTGCCTGTGTCTCTGCCTCTCTCTCTCTCTCTCTCTCTCTCTCTCTCTCTGTGTCTCTCATGAATAAATAAAAAAAAATAAATCTTTTAAAAAAAACAATAAAATAAAAATAAATAAAAATTGAAATGTGGAAATACTGAAATACTTATTTCAAAATTCACTAGAAATTTAACTTAAATCATTAATTCCCCCTGTTTCACGTGAGTCATAGAGTTTGGCTAACGGCCTCTGGGCTGTAGTCAAGACAGCCTCCTGATGTGGGTTTAGAATTTAAGTAGAAAAATTATAAGTTATCATTTTGATTGTCTCACTTTAGTTCCCTCACAATCTTAATTAAAAGCTAAATATTTATGGTCTCTGGTGATAGTCATATATTCATGTAGGTACTGCATGAATTTCTAGACCATCTTACAATTTTTGTTACAATGTAGAGGATAATGGTAGAAACATCGTGTACATTTTAAACTGCAAAATATGGTAGGTTTCCTTGAGGTATTATTTTTTTTAAAGATTTATTTATTTATTTTAGAGTGTGTGTGGGTGCATGAGTGGTGGGAGGGGCAGAAGGAGAAGGAGAGAAGCAGAGTCCTGGCTGAGTGGAGCAGGTAAAGGGGACTTTATGCAGGCCTCAACCTCATGACCCTGAGATGAGGATCTGAGCCAAAATCAGGAGTCAGACGCTTAACTGACTGAGCCACCCAGGCTTCCCGTGAGGTTTTAGATAACCTAGAGAGCATAAATAGTATGATGGTTATCTCTTGATTTTTCTTTCTCTGAACTTAGTTTAGTGATAAATTGTATATACACAGCTAAAAAAAGGCCTTTTAATTTTAATTAATCAGTTAATACTGATTCTTCAGATGTATATTAAGATGAATTTTTTCTTCTCTCTGACTCTATGTACCTATATATATATGTCTTTGGGAACAGTGTATATTGTTCTTACCTCTGTTTCCTATCCTCAAAAGTAGTGCTAATTGCTGCTTATGTCCCCAGCCATTGGGAAGGGCCAGCTATGGGGAAAGATTATGTGGGGCATAGTTATGAAAGCTGTACTCATGCATATATGCAGAAAGATTAAACATTTATATTATGTAAATTTTATATTAAAATAATCATATCATTAAAAACTTCTTAATTGAACAGTATAATCTTGGACAATTTCTCATTATCAACACATTTGTTTCCATGAAGTCTGGAAACATAGGCAAATGAATATCATGGCAATTTTTTTACATTTTTAAATTTAAAGTCAATTTGTCAACATATAGTATAACACCCAGTGCTCATCCCATCAAGTGAAGGGCATCTTTAATCTGTGAAAAAACACTATGTTTCTAGACTTTATAGGTACCTGTAGATCTAATTTTTTTAAATTTCTTAATTTTTAAAATTTTTATCTTATTTATTTTTTTAAAAGATTTTATTTATTTACTCACGGGAGACACAGAGAGAGAGAGGCAGAGACACAGGTAGAGGGAGAAGCAGACCCCACGCAGGGAGCCTGGCGCGGGACCCGACCTTGGTATCCTGGGGTCACGCCCTGGGCGAAGGCAGGCGCCAAACTACTGAGCCACTGAGGGATCCCTACCTTATTTTTTTTAAACAGCAGCATAGTATTTTACTGCAAGTTTAATTTATAATTTATTTAACCAGTCAGCTTCTTTTGATAGTTATATAGCTTTTCCTATACTATATTTTAGGGAACAGACTTATGTATATATATTTCTGTATTGTTAAGTAAGTAGCTTAAATTGGAATTGTTAGGCCAAGAGATACATTCCTTTTAAATTTTTGCTGATAATGCTCTATGAATTTTTTATTTTGGGACTTGTATCATACTTTAAAAAAATTACAGTTGCTTCACAAGAACATTAAACATGATTGGACAGATCCTTCCCCTCTTTTTCTTGTAATTTTCTGTATAATTTTTATACGTTTATTCTTTCCAAGAATTTTAAGATAACTTTTTCATTTTCTTAAAACTCCACCAGAATCTTAAGTGGAATTACATTAAATTTATATTATTATGTTAGAAAATATTGACAACTTTATAATATTAAACCTTTGCTTCTGGAGACATGATTTTTGTATTCATTGAAGTCTTCCTGTTAGAAAAATTTTATACATTTTAAAAATAGATTTATTCCCTGACAGTAGTTAGTTATGAACTACCTCACCCCTTTTATCTCTTACTTCTTTTAGTTAGTTAAATAAAAAGCTATGTTTTAATATTTATGTTTTATCTAATCACTTTGGTGATTTCTCTTGTTAGTTATAATGTTAGGTGTGTTGCTATATTTTGTGGATATAGCATTGTGCTGTATGGAAAACATCAGCATATAATATGTGCTATATGTGAAATCTGTGCTGGTGAATTTCCTAATGTAGCCACACATTTGTAAAATAAGTCTTCCCAATCTTTGAATACCTTTCAGAATTGGATTTGCTAATATTCCATATGGGAATTTTTTAAAAGCCATATTTCTTATTGTTGTATGGCTCAAAAGGGGAGATGCCCCATAGAATTTGAGGAGGAAGGAACATTTGAGATGTTGAAGGAAGGGTAAATTTTCAATTGGACATGACTTTACATTTTAAGTGGAGAGACCAGTATGAGCAAAGGCAAGGAGACTGAAAAGTATAAGAAAAAATAGAAAGTATTTCACTTTAACAGGAATGTGGGTTGAGTGTAGCTAGCTGTTCAGGAAGTAAGATCAGAACCCATGTCTTTCTAACTGTAAATGCCTATATGAAGAATTACGCTTCATTCAATAAGAAATGGGCAGTTGGTGACTGATTTTTGACATGGAACTTGGCCTGTGCACTCTAAAACATAAGAATTAACTTGTTATTAAGAGGAATGGTGATAACTATCTAGATAATACTCCATAGCTCTTGGGGAAATTTTACTGAATTGTCTCAGTTGAAAACCTGATTTTTTTTTTTCTTTTGTTTTACTCGGATGCTTATGTCCTTCATGCTTGGAGGAATTTTATGTGTTTAAAGATGTGGCTAAATAATGAGCAAACTCACTTTGTACAAATGAAGGAAAGTACAGTTTGACTATAGAATACCAGCCCAACAAGTCAGATAGTAATGAGTGACTTAAAAAGAGGAAGGTTTTCTTCTGAATTCCTCCTTCCTGGGAATTTACCAATACAGCCTTTTTGATTTCACGTGGTAAGTCTTCTATAATGGGGAAAACATAACAGGTGATATATTCAACAGCATTTTTGAAGCATGCCTTAGTAAGGAAGGCTAGCAGTGAAACTTAGTTACTTAGTTACCTTCTGAAAAAGATACTTCTCTTTAAATATATTAATCAACTTTCTGTTATGTAATTCACCTTTTTTTCCTTAGAAAAAGCATGCCTGTTGCTATTAGATGTCATAAGTCTCCAAAGAATAGTAGAAAATCAGATGTTTCTTGCTCCAATTAAAAAAATGGCTTTTAGAAGCAGAACACTTATAGAGGTGCTTTGATACAGTCATTTGTTTTCTCTGGCCACTGATAATCAACATTTGAATGTGAATGAATAAGCCTTTAACTTTTCATTTAATTTTTTTGTAACAAAATCATTTTTAGTGGTGAATTCTTGTGTATTATTCTTTGTCAGTATTTAGAATAATGATAAAAATGTTGACTATGTCAATGTAAGAAGAAAGTTATGAAAAAATATAGAGTTGTATGTATTAAGTGAAAGAAATTTAGGTTGTTGGAAGTGATCTTTGTCTTCACGATGTTTGTAATAAATTGTGGAGATAATAGTTTAGCAATTAAGTACAGATTCTATAGTTGTTACAAATAGGGAAGGAAACTGTGTGCCCTGAAGTTTTGTAGGGGATTTCACTTGGCTTGTGGGCCTACTAAAGAGGAGACTGAGATTGAGGTGGCGGTCACCAAGTTTCAACCATCATCTAATTATGACTTTTGAGGAGCTAACTGGGTGAGTGTCAGCTGGACCTTGAAGATAATGATACTTTTAAGAAGTGTTTGAGTTTTGTGAATTTTTTCAGACTGTAATTCTTTTTAAAAGGAGATTTTTGGAGTTTTCTTCACAGCCATTGAGAAGGGCCAAGAGAGTATGATATTTATAGAGAATATGACAGGAAACATTTCCATCCTTAACATTAAACCTAAAGAGTCTTTTTATGTTAAAGGAAAACGCAGGAGACTACTTTGTTGATACACTGAGTCCTAATTATCCTGTTGGTTGTCAATAGCAGTATGGGAAATTTAGGCTTAGGTATTTGTTTTCTTTAAGCTATTATTGCTAGTTGGTAGGAAGTAAGCTTTTCTCTTAACCAAGAGGGTTACAATTAAAATGTCTGTTTTATAGGATTTTTCATTTAAGAAGCCACCCAAATTCAAATTCTCTAAAACTTGACCTTTTAAGGAACTCAAGATTCAAAAAAAATCCTAAGCAGAAAAGCTCATGAAACAGAAATTCTTTTAGAACTTGAAAATTTGGAGTTTCTTATGAAATCGTACACCTAAAATGCCATTATCTGATCTATTGCTGAGAAAAGGATCCTTCCTTAATTTTTTAGTTTTATGTGAACCATCTTAATCCTTGTTTTTGATTTTTGCTTTGTTTTTTGGGTACTGCTTTCAACAAGGCATTTATTGGTCATTTACTCTGTGCCAGACACTGTTCTGTGACTTTCTTCTATTAACTGATTTAATCCTCGCAACTCATCTCTAGGTATATGTGATTATGTCCATTTTACAGATGAGGACCCAGTGAGGCACCAAGAACTAAAATAGCTTAGTAACTTGTCAAAGGCAACACAGCTGCTAAGTGGTAGATGAAACTAAACTGTTCACTTGATCTTTAGGAATAAATGATGTCTGTAATCATATTGCATTTGTTTTTCTAATATTAGCTTATTTTTTGTTTGTTTGTTTTCCAGGATTTGTTGATGTACCTATTACAGCTGGTCCAAGCTCTCAAATATGAAAATTTTGATGACATAAAGAATGGATTAGAACCTACCAAGAAGGATAGTCAGGGTTCAGTGTCAGAGAGTGTGTCAAATTCTGGAATAAATTCTACAGAAATAGATAGGTATGACTATCCAGGGAGGGCTTATTTTCAGATATAATAGTCTCCCCCCTCTTCAGACTTCTTCTCTTTTCCTTTTCCCCCAGATATACTGAACCTTAGTTTGTATTAAGTTTAAAGTTGTACCAATGAATGTAGCTTATGCACTCACAGAGCACACATTACTGTGTTACAGAGCTGTGTTTTGCAAGCTGTGGAGTCAGAATACCTGAGTGAAAATCTCTGCTCTGCCACTTACTAGCTGTGTAAGCTTGTGGAAGGTGCATATTCTCTGTGTGGCCCCAGTTTCTCATCTTAAAAATGGGGATATAATAATAGTAACCAATCTTTGAGGGCTGTTGGAAGATTAAATGAGTTAATAATATACATAAAGCATTTAGGATAGTGCTCAGTAAGGATTAGAGACTACTGCTGTTCATGCAAAAATAAAGTGAAAGATGGGGCATGTTAGTGAACTCAAATATTTTATGGTATGTTTTATTGGCCGCTTTTCACCTCGTTAGTAGTTATAACAACAACAAAAAAAGTATGGTACTTGAATTAAAAGCTGTTAACAATAGTAACAATTAAGAACTCCCATCTCTGTAGCAGACAATGCAAGGTGGTCTACAGACTTAACTCATTTTAATAGTCCTCTGAAGTACGTGTTCCTTCCCTAATTTAGAGATGGACTGAACAAGAAGTTAATTGTCCAGAGGCTTTTATCCTGCCTGGTAGAGTTGACATCAAAGCCCAAAGCCCATGTTGTTTTTACTTTGCCATTTTGCTTTTCATGAAGTCTTAAAAGTTGAGATGAATAGGAACCTTTGGGTGAGAAACCCAGTCATTAAACAGTTATTTTGTGAAGGTCATGAGATTTGTTAATGACAGATGAGGTCTAGAGTTCAGATTTCCTGAATTAGTCCAATTATTGCAATTTTCACATGAACTCAAGATTGTATTTCTAAATTTTTCATTGTGATTATGATACTGCTGTTCTTTATCTTCTGTGTTTCATTTGAAGAAGAACTCAAAAATGGGAAAAATAATTTTTTTTCTTGTCCTGGCTGCTTTATATTTTTCTATTTTTAAGAGAAGAGACAGGACCCTCTTACTTTGTCTCCCACCATATATTAAAGGCCTTCAGTCTCCAGTCATGTTTATTTATATACCTGCCTCCTCCCTTAGTTCGCCTAAAATCTTTTACTAGAAGTCTATTAAGATTTTATGACAAGATATAAAATGTAATCCAGTATTTCCCAAATTATGGTCTGCTGCTTACTAATTTATATGATTTTAAAAAGATAAAAAAAGAGATGGGATGGTCTTGTGTTCAGATATGTTTGGGAAATGCTCGTTTAAATTAAAATACACTTTTAAAAAAAAACCATAGTATTTATCAAAAACCTTTAATATATCAGCTTGCACAAAAATCTTCCAAGAGGCTGTTATCCATATTTTTTTTTTACTGTAGGCTTTTCTCAGGACATACTGTGACTCTAGTGTTGCACAGAACATGATTTAGAAATGGTGCTTTAACCAGACAAAACTGTGCTTAAAAAAAAACTGTGCTAAAAAAGTCTAAGAGAAGGTGAAGTATTTTTCTCTTAACAGAATTTTTACATGTCAGTGATATCTCCTGTTATTTTTTCAGCTCCCAAATTATAAACAGCCCTCTTCCTCCAGTGTCTTCCCCTCCTCCTGCATCTAAAACAAAAGACAGTTCAGATGGTGAAAATCTAGAGGTAGGTACAAAGCTTTTCAAGTTTCCTACGGGAGCTATCTTACCAGATAAATATTTTATGTTGGTCTTTAAAGCATTGATTTTGATTAATAAACTAAATATTACAACTTTATTAAATAACTTGTTTTATGATGCATGTTTATGACTTTTCCTCTCAGCAAAAAGTGCCAGAAAATCTTCAATTCAAGGCATTTTTATTGGTGCTTTGGGCATATAAATGGATTAATATGCAATATGAAAATAAACTGGGCTTAAATATTTTATTAAGGAAACTCATAATATTTATTGTGAACATATTTGTGAACATTACTGTAATTGTTGGTGTTGTGATTACATTGTAGAAATGTATGACTTTGATACTTATATACTAAGTAGCTGTTCTTATACAGAAAAATTAAGTGAAATCTTCCTAAATAAATAGACTGATTTTTGAGGTAAAACAGGCCAAAAAGCCTATGACTACTCTGAAAGTACATTTGGAAGTATATTTGCAGAAGTTGATGTAGTGTGTTGTTGAATTTCTCCCTAAGACTTCTAATTTGAGAACATTTCACATCTCTGATGTTGAAAACAAATAATATGGACTTTGATGCTAGGAAGTTCACTTGATTTTTTTTTTTAACATATGTATATATTGCTTTTAGTCGAATTTTAGTAGTAGTGTTGAAGACTGAATGACTCCTGTTTTTATTACTGTTAACCAGAGTTTGATATCTGCCTACCTCTTGATACAAGAGAAAATATTGAAACAAAAAAAGAATTTTAAATTACAGGATCATAGAATCCTTAAGGGAGCCCTTTAAGAAACCATTTAGCACCAATTTAATTGTTTTGCTTTTTCAAATCTAAGATACAGATACATTGGTTCAGTAATTCATTCTTTCACACATATTTTTTGAGCTCTTAATCACGTACCAGAAATATTCAAGGTGCTGGGGATGATGAGGTCAAAATCTTTGTCTTCATGGAGCTTATATTGTAGTGTTTGTACTGATGGTAGTCAATAATATTTATATACAGTAGAAGAAATAATGATATCTACTTTCTAAGGAGAAAAATAAATCAGAGTAGGATGATAGAGGAGGTATTGGGGTGAGGCTAGACAGTTGCAATTTTGAAAAGTGGTCAGGAGTGCCTCCCTGGGAAAGTGACATCTTGTAAAGGTGATATAGTGAGGGAGTAACCATGCAAGTGGTCTGGGGACAGTATTTATCAGGCAGAGGGAACAGCAAATATAGGGGCTTGAGGACCAGAGCATAAGTGTAAGAGGAACACCAGAGGATCCTGGCTCTGGGAGTGAGCAGAAGGGAGCACAGTAAAAGAAGGAGTCAGAAAAAGAGCAGGAATCAAGCAGGCCATGTTATCAAATGACTTTTACTTGGAAGCTATTGAAAATAATCTGCAGTAGACTTGTTGGTGGCTTGAACTAGGGTAGTTTACATTGAAGATTGTGTGAAGTGATTGGATTCTGAATGTTATATTCAGAATAGTTTTACACACTATGACTCAGAACTTTTAGACTAAAAATAAAAATAGTTTATATATATTTCTCATATTTCTCTTGTAACTGTTGGACCTGTTATTACTCAGTGATTAAACCCATTTTTTTCTCAGCTGAATAGTTTGTAAAGGGTTTAGCTTATTCAAGCTATCCCAGAAAGCACTGGGACTCCTTTTGAGTACTTTCTTCCTCTTGTTCCCTCCAGCAGAGTAATAATACTATATAAGCAGTCATCACCTTTAAGAGACTCGTAAACAATTCAGTGTTTAGAAATGTCAGGTGGTATCCAGCCAAACTGAAATTCATTGCTTATCACTGCACATACCAACATCCTTGTTTCCTCTCTGACACCTGAGGATTCTCTTGCTTTCTTCCCCTTTCCTTTACCTGTTCTTGGAGTTTTAGGAGAGCACTATGTATGTGTGGCCAAATGTTAGAAAATAGACACTTACTCTCATTGTTGAAATATGGTAATTTTCCATTAATTCTCTGGATTCTTGAAGAGAAGATATATTCCACAATCATTGGGAATACCATTACATGAATGTCACTAGAACAAGCTCATTCATTGTGTTAATGAACCCTTTCCTGATATTTTCCTGTGCTTGATATCTTAAGATTTAGGGTAAAATCCCCCCCCCCATTACGCATAATGGTGTAATTGTCAGTTTCTCCTTCTTTTTCTGTTGATGTTTGCTTTAAATATTTTGAAACTATTTTATTAGGTGCATTCAAGTAAACTGAATCTTTTATCACTGTTATTACTACTACATTATATTGAGTGATATATTTTGCTTTAAAGTCTGTTTTGTCTGATAGAAATAGTACTTTGTCTTGGTTAGTATTCACTGGTATACTTTTGAGTCCTTTTCATTTCAGTATTTCTGGGGCCTTATATTTGGATTTATCTCTGGAAAATATCCTATAGCTAGATTTAATTTGTTAATCCAGTTTAACACTATTGTCTTTTAACTAGAACTTTTTCTCCATTTTTATTGTGATTAGAGCTATATTTTGATTTATTTCATCATCTTAAGTGGTGATACTTTCTATCCTTATATATTTTTCCCTTACCTATATTTGGCTGGATCCTCTTCATATCATTTGTCTCTGTCCTCAGCTTGGAGGTTATATTGTCTCTCATTTCTTTTGCTGGCTAGATATTTTAACATCCATCCTTTAAGTTTGGCATAAAAAGTATTATCCTTCTCCAAAACAGTATGCCTCTTTACTTGTATGTCACTTTTATCCAGTAATGTAGTTCTTTCTTATTTAACTCCCTAATGAGATAATATTATCATTGTATACAATCAGTAACTATTTAGAAATATTTACGATTTCTTCGTATATCTCTGAACTTCAATATGAAATCACTTTTTTTTCCTAAAGCACATTTTTTTCTTCTAGTTTTAAAATTTTTTTAAATTACCTAAATTGAGTTTAAAAATTTATAGTACAGCTTTCTTGTTTCACATGTTTTTATTATTTTTTTTTAAGATTTTATTTATTAGAGAAGGAGCATGAGCCAGGGGAAGGACAAAGGTAGAGGAAGAAACAGACTCCTTGCTGAATGGGGAGCCCAATGGTGAGGTTCCATCCCAGGACCCTGAGATCATGACCTGAGCTAAAGGCAGATGCTCAACCGACTGAGCCACCCAGACACTCCTCACAAATGTTTTTAAATTTAATTCTTTCCAATCAATCTATGCTCTGTCAATAGTATTTTAATGAAAAAAAAAAAAAGTATACTGTCAAATGAAATCTGTGTTTTCTATTTATATATATATATAAAATTGTGTGTGTGTGTGTTTTTATATATATATGTATATATAAAATTATATAAAAATGTAATATCCTTCTCCTCAAGTCAAAGATAAACTTTAGGCTTAGATTCTACCTGTTAAATTCATGGATTTGGTATTACGACTTTCTGATTGAGGTGTTTCCCTACTGGGCTTTTAAATGTTGCACATTTAAAATCTAGTGCTGAGGTTTTAGCTCTAAAGTTAGAGATAAGGTTCTTGCCACCTCTGAAAGCACTGGCATGTCTGCTTTGTGATAATAACCTTTTATTACTTTAGCTTACTTTCTGAAATACCCCTACCACATAGAAACTTCTAATCCATTGATCTGTACTTCTTTATTTGTTCATCAGCCTCCTTCAATATTTGCTTTCCTCTGAATATATCTTTTATCCCATGGCTCAGCATTTTAATCATTCTTTTATTAGTACTTTCAGTTCCTTTGGTAAAATCTCAACCCTTGATAAGCCTAATTAATTACCTAATTGCTCTAAGCCTTAATATTGCTGAAGAAGCACATGGCCTAGCATGTTGGCATCCCTGTAAATTCATGATCACAGACATCAGATGGACACTCAACATCTGCCATCTTACATTTCTCTGGGTGGGTTGCTTTCCCTGCTCTGCAGTCCCTATTTCATACTTTCTCTACTTTCTTCTTCGTGCTCTGTCTCACACTTAATGGAAAAAAATAGAAGTCTCTGGGTAAGATTGGTCTCAATTTCCCATCACCAGATTTACAGAGGTAATCCTTTTTTCATGCTTTCCTTGTTTTCCTACACAGACAAAATACAGCTCCATTCAAAGATATGCTCTCTTCTTTTTCCTGGTAGAAATATTCAAATATGTCAGTATCTCCCATCTAAAAAATTCAGAAATGATTATAGGGGAAAGGAGAGAAAATGAGTGGGAAATATCAGAAAGGGTGACAGAACATGAGAGACTCCTAACTCTGGGGAAAAAAAAACAAGAGGTAGTGGAAGGGGAGGTGAGCGGGGGGATGGGGTGACTGGGTGATCGGCACTTGGCGGGATGAGCACTGGGTGTATACTGTATGTTGGCAAATTGAACTCCCATAATAAAATCTACAAAAAATAAAAAAATAAAAAATTCAGAAACGAAACAAAACAAAAACTCTTCCTTGCCGCCGTCCTTTGAAACCACACCTTATTTTCTTATTTCCCTTTAAATAAGATCAAGCTTCTAAAAGTATTAAAGGGAGTTTCCCTTCTAAAAGGAGTTTTTTGTAAATATTGACTCTTCTTCCTTTTTTCTTTCTCCCCAGTTTTTAATCCACATCATTCTGGCCTTTGCTTCCCATTGTTAATTCAAAACTTCCTTTGCTAAAGTAGTAAATAACTTGAATGTTTGTGATTATGTATACTTCTCAGTTCCTATTTGCAGTATTCAGCAAAGTAAATGGCTCCCTTTTTTTGTTGTTCTTAAGATTTTATTTATTTGTTCATGAGAGACACAGAGAGAGAGGCAGAGAGAGACACAGGCAGAGGCAGAAGTAGGCTCCCTGTAGGGAGTGTGATGCAGGACTCATCCCAGGGCCCAGGGATCACAACCTGAGCCAAAGGCAGACGCTCAACCATCGAGCCACCCTGGTGCCCCAAATAGCTCCCTTCTTGAAGGATTCTTCTCAGGGTTTAAATGATACTGTAAAAACATGGGCTTTTACATGTTTTCCCCCCACCTCTCTGACTGTTCCTTCTTAGTTTCCTTTGTCAGCACTTTCTCTGCTGCCTGACATCTTAATGTTCCTCAAGGTTCTCTTCTATTCTCAATTTATACTCTTGCCCCAGGCTGTACTGATAAACTCAAATTTATATGTCTTGCACATTTCTCTCATCTGAGTTTTAAATTCATATATCCCAAACCCTACTTGATCTCCTTTGTATATCTGACAGGCATTTCAAGTTAATATTTCAAAGTACAACTCTCTCTCCTGAATACAACACTTCAGCCTGTTGTTCCTCAGTTGGAATTTCCATCTGTGATGTAGCCAATCAACCCATTTGCTAAATCCATAAATTTGGGAGTTAATGTCAATTCCTTTCTTTCCTTCCTCCTCCTTTTCCATCAGCAAGTCTTATTAATTATACTTACCAAATGCTTTAAAAATCTATTTCTTTCCATCTCTGCTCCCACAGTTCACTCTTGTAGACTCCTATAATAACATCCTAACTGATCTCAGGCCTCTGAGATCTTCTCAGAGCAGCTGGAGTCATTTTCATAAAATGGAAATCAGATCATCTCACCTTCCTGCTTAAGATCTTTTGTTCAATATCCACTGCTTTGCAAACAAAATCTATACTTAATAGTGTGACCTTAAAGGTCTTGCACAATTGGGCTTTGCCTATCTTTTCAGCTTCCTTTACTTTCATGTTCACCGTATTTTAGCTACACTGGGCCTTTTTAAAATTTCTTGAACAGTCAAGTTTAGGGCCTCTGTCCATAGTGTCATTTTGGTCTCGCCTAGTATCACATCCCCGTCGCTGCCTTTTGTGACCTCCCGATCTAAATTTTTTCTGAGTTTCTTTGATGTCTCTCTTCTCCACTAAATGTTAAACTTCAGTAGGACAAGTAACTCTGTGAACCATGGTGTCATTAGCCTCTCATATATTGCCTGATTTAGAATAAATATTGGATGGAAGGATGGAGGAATAGATGGATATGTAAAAATCTGATCTGTGACAGAGATATATAGATGAAAACTGATAGACAAATGTAGACTCTCTTCTTTTCCCCTTGTTAATAGCAGATGGTAATAAATTTACATTTCTTTTCATTCTTTCAGCAAGATCTCTGCACCTTCTTGATATCAAGAGCCTGCAAAAATTCAACACTGGCTAATTATTTATACTGGTATGTGGAATAGCTTTCTTTTTATTTTCTGATTACGAGTTAGGACTATTTTTTTCCCCACACTGTAAATGTAACGGCAGTTTGAAATAAGATATGAGAAGTCATCAAAAGCCTAAATGTAGTATTTATGTTTCCTGGCTGTATTTCTTTACAACTGTGTTCAAGGAAGTACTTATTAGCACTACTGTTTCTCTTACTTTCACTGACTTTCCAGGACATAAGATAAAACGGGGTAAGGTAGTAGGTTTTGCAGTTTGATATCTATTTGCTTTTTATGCTATTTTAAGCAGTCCCTCACAGTCCTTCAGGAGTGTATATTTTCACATTATAACCACGACATTGGTAATCACGCAAAAACAGGAAGCTGGAATTTGAAGGTACCTCTCTTGTGGATGAGGAAACTGGGGCAGAAGCAAGATGTAGGCGAACTTGGTGGAACCTTATTAGTTAGAGGGTTTTTTTCTAACCTCAGAGGGTTTGTTTTTTGTTTTTTGTTTTTTTAATAGGGATTTTTTTTTATTTTTTATTTCTTAAGAGGCCAGTCAGGGAGAAATTCATCAGGAAAACATGTTTCATGGGATATCTCACGTTGGTCTCTACGTAAGGTCCCCGCTTCCCTGGGGTCCCTTGCCCCCCACATGAGGGCTCAGCACAGTCCACCCAACAAGGGCGAGCCACACAAAGGGAGACAAAGTCTGCATGCCTCCCCTTGTGAGGCCACACCCCATAGAAGGTGAACGTGGTGATAGCTCTCTGCAGGCTGGAGGCAGAGCTGCAACTAATTCTTGGGGGTCTACATGCATTTAGAGCTCTGTTCTTCAGGAGACACTACGATCAGCGACCTTACGGAAGGTCTCCAAATGCAGATGAGGGACCTCTAGGCTTATTTAGCACTTTGCTATTTACAGAGTGCTTTCAGTGACCTTTTCTCACTCTTCCCCAAGAAGTTAAATGGGGCAAGTAGAAGTGTATCTATGAGAAAGGTTTCCTGAATGAGGTGAAGGAAAGAGCAACTAAGGCCATGGAAGAACTAACTGACTTCCTGGGACACAAGTAATATAAAGCCTGGCTCCCTTTATCTGTCACAGAATAATAAAGTGTAGAGGACAACTAACTTAAGCCGCAATGAGCAATATTTTGGTTCAATAAAAGAAAGCACTAAGATTAAACACAAGACAAGAGAGCCTTAGCCAATTATAGAGCAAACAAAAGGCCGAGCCAGCTGGGCAACCACTACCTGAAATCTCTGTACATTTAGAAACATTTTTAAACTTATTGACATACTTGATAGTATTTAACTGTGGAAATTATTTCTGATCTAAAATACTGCTTGATTAATTGGGTTTATTACTTAAACAGTAGAAATGAATAGATACCATTTTGAAAGCTCATTATTTTTGAAGGATAATAAGGCATTTTGCTTTCCATGAAGAAAGTAAACAAAATACTGTCTTGTTCTAGACTGAGTTTGGAAAACTGTCCTGTAGTTCAAATTAAGCCTGAATTTTATTCTCCTACTCTCCAAACATAACATTATTCTGGATACTGCCCTTGTAGCCAAGAAATATGCAACTAAATCAGAGGGTTCTTTCAAAACCAAAAGAGCTGTCCATTATGTACATATAGAGTAAATAATTGTTTAGTCTCCACCTTTATGGTCCCCTTTAATCATAATTAAATCTGTCATTTTCCCCCCTGCCCCTTTAGAACCTGTAATTTTTTTTCCTTTTGGTCCTAATAATGGAAAGAAAAATAACATCTTTTCTTTTAGCAGTTTAATATAATATTCATAAAACTACATTTCTCTCACAGTAAATTTCAGTATGTCCTTGAAAAATACCTACAGAATGTTTTGACTAGTTGTTTATCACCATTTGTACTTTAAAGAGTTTACTTGACAATTCTCATAATACCAATAGCTACTATTTCCTTTTTAATGTAATCTCTTGCTTTCTAATGTTCTCCATTTTCCAATCTGAATTCTTAAGTGTATGTCTGTTCACTGGTGTTACGGAAAATTTCCTCATGAACATCTAAGTAAATATTTAAAAGGAAATTAAAAAAAACATAGCACTCAGAAATTTGCCAAGTTTTTGGGTAAGTACTTATAAGCTGCTTGAGTATTTTAAAATTAAGATTTTATATTTTTTAAATCATTTACTGAGAATTCTTTTATAGATATTTTTATTGCAATATTCATGAAAAGTTTTCTCTGGCTAAGAATTTATAGTCTAGAGTCGTCACTATTATAAGAGCTATGTGTGCATATATTGATTTTGTGGTGGTTTAAAATTACTCTTCAGATTTGACTATAGACCAGATTTCATTATAGAATCTGAAATTAGTTGTGATAGAACCTTTGATCTCTTATTTCAAGTAGGAAGAGTTTTCAGACCATTCTGCAAGCATCTAAGCAATAGGAAACCTATTAGATGAGCAATTTCCAGCAAGGCAACAGTTTCCATTCAGAAAGAATGCTTTGTTTTCTCCATAGACAATAAACAAATGCAACTCCAACTCCCAGTCTTATAAGCATTCCATCAAACTTAGATTTGATTTGTGTTTTCTTGCTATATCTCTGATTCATTGAAGCAATAGCATGTGCTATGTCTGCTCCTTCTCTGAGGAGTAGTTGTTTTTCCTGTATTTACAGTCTGCATATTACATATTCAGAGATACTCATGGGGAGAAAAAAGCTGTTGATGTAGTCTTCTGACATTGGTAGGCACTGCTTTTGTGATTGTTGGGTGAAAATATGGAAATAATTTCAGTAATTGGTTTAAAATGATCATTCTCTTCCTTGAACATGGACAGGGTAGTATAAAAATATTAATCAAGTGTAACAATTTAAAGGCCTCTCACTCTAAGCATACTCTTATTGTAGCAAATATATTAAAATAAAAATTTTAATTGATTGTGCTATTTCCTTTCAAACCTTTTGAATTTCCTTTTTCATTTGTCCCTTTCCAGCGATTTAAATGGAATTCCTGGTATAGCTGAATCCTTAGGGGCTTATAGTTGTGCAGACAATCCTTTTAAAATGAATAGTGTCAACCTTTTAAGCCACAGAGGGGAGTTATAGTCTCCAATCTGTAAAGTGTTGAGCATCAAGATCTATAAATCATTCTGGTTTTTTATTTTTATAGCTAATGTTGAAATTGAAAGTAAACTTTGGATGCTTTGACATGTTTTTCTATAACTTTTAAGACCTTACAAGGTAATAAAGGTTATTTACCCTACAAAATGAAATTGCCAGGAAGTAGGTAACCCACTGATGTCATCTTACAATGGGTACCTGGACAGTTTTGTCTGCATTTCTACTTGAAGATGATAGGTTTCGAGGGAATACCTTAGAGTACTTTGTACAATCTACTTACTGCTGTGAACTGAGAATTCAGAAATGATTCAGATCTAGGTCTTTTAGTCTTGATCTGAATTTGCCCTTCATATTTGGAGATGATGCTGTCATTTTTGTTTTAGACTTGTCTTTTTGCAACAGAACTTTGGCTTGGAAGATTTTTTGACCTTTATCATGAGCATCAGTGTGGACGCTCAGTCATAGAAAATAGCTGTGACCATGGAGTTTACTTGGTGGTCAGGGAGACCTGAACAAAATGATGGAGCCTATATGTTCTGGTCATCTGTATTACGGTATTACTCATTTGGAAATGAATTTCTGTGTAAAGACCCAGAAAAAGACAATTAATATACTAAGGTAATGGAGATAGTCAAGGAATTTAAAGGGTGGAAAGGTCTGGATAGGATTTGAATAGGATTGTATATTCTCAATGTTATAGTTTAGAATCACTATTTAACATTTCTATGTGATATCCTGAAATGACCAAACATTCTGGAATACTGCAAATAGGAAATAAGAGTTTATCTTAAACTGTTCTTAGCTTATTTGTCTAGAATATAGCTACCCAGTGAAGCTTTCTACAGTGATGGAAACTGTCCATAATACTGCACATATGGCTGTTGAGCACCTGAAATGTAGAGTATGTGACTGAAAATTGAATTTTTAATTTTATTTTAAATAGTTGTATGTATCTTGTAGCTCTAGAAGGCTTTCTTGCTTGCTTGCTTTTAGAGGGAGAGGGCAGGGAGAGAAATGAGAATCTTAAGCAGGCTCCATGCCCAGTGTGGAGCCCAATACAGGGCTTGACCTGAGCTGAAATCAAGAGATGGGTGCTTAACCAGCTGAGCCACCCAGGTGTCCCTCTAGAAGTCTTTCTTGATTCAAGATTCAAGAATACCTTAAATTTTGGTCTATAATTCCTGTTGGGAACATGATATGATGGAAATACCGTCATGGTTCAGTTCTTCATTCCACTTTTCTGAGAATTCTAGGTTATATAGCTCCAAGACTTTAGAACAGCTGCTATTATCATGATAAACCATTGCACTGGGAAGTCAGGAGAGGAAGGCTTTTACTTTTTTAGAGCCCTTAAAATATTTCTGTGTATAAGACTATTATAAATATGTTAGGAGCTACTGAAAAGTTTTAAGATGTGGCCTGTAGCATCAAATTCTTAATAAAGGGAACTAAGAGTTAAATATGTGAAACAGTTGTAACAGCACAAGTTTGAGAGACTAGGCCTATTTTAGGAAGTCAAGGAGGGACTTGTCAGGGTCTATGAAAGCTTCCTGAAAGAGATACAATGTCTTTACTTGAAGGGTGAGTAGCATATGGAAAGATGGAGATGGGAAGTATTTCTGGACATTATTGCAGCATGAGCAAAAGTACCAAGTGGGCGCAGATAGGAGGAATGATTAGGGGACTGACTTGACAGCAATGTGCATTCATAAATTGGGGATCGTGGACATTTGAGCCAGATGGTAGGGCCACCAAATCTATGTTAAATTGGTAGATAAGAGGGAACCATTGATTTTTTGTTCATAGAGGTAGCACATTATGAAGATAGTTTAAAGAAGAGAAATTTAGGATGATTGTATTGAGCAATAATGGGTTTCTTTTCAGAGTTAGAGAAGCCAGGTAATAGGTATCTGCTGGTTGATTCTAGGCAGGGCTAACTAGAAGCATTAAGAGGCATTTTATAGGGGAAAAAAAATTAAGTCTAGTGACTAATTGAGTATAGATGTTTGAGGCAGAGAAATGGGAGCTAGGTTTGGCTCTGTATGCATGGATCACAAATTAAAGTGCCAATAATGATTTTTTTTCCGAAGATTTTGTTTATTTATTCATGAGAAACTCACAGAGAGAGGCAGAGACACAGGCAGAGGGAGAAGCAGGCTCTAGGCATGGAACCTGATGTGGGACTCGATCCCTGGACTCCAAGATCACACCCTGGGCTGAAGGCAGGCGCTAAACTGCTGAGCCACCCAGGGATCCCCGCCAATGATGATTTTATGTAGCACTTCTGTTCTCTGCTCTGGCTACTGCCTCACTTCTATTTTCTTGTATTCAAGCAATTCAACCACTTTAGGTGTCCTGCCTAATTTTTGAGAAAACCCAGCTACAATGGAATTTTTAGCCCAAATGACTGGAATATTGGTAGATTCAACAAAAATAGAAACGTAACTCATTTAGTGTGATAGATTCAGTTTTACATATGTTTGTTAAAAATGACAGTGTCTTAAAAAGGAATGTGCTGCTTAAAAATTAGGGTGGATGAATGTAAAAGGACACTTAAAGAAATGCAAAATCAGAGTTTTGGGTTCATATTGGAGAATTATCAGCATTGAGATAATTGTTAGATTTGTGAGATTTGAGTCATTCATTCATTCAGCAATAACCTATTGAGTATTATGAGCCAGGCCTGGAAGTGCGGAGGGTATAGTGTAATCAAGACAGATAAGCTTTCTGCTCTCAGGAAGTTCACCTGTTGGCAAACTATACTTTTTCCCAGAAATAATATAAAAGAAAAATAAGTGGCTGTGACTTGAGATTGAAAAAACACTATCAGATTAGAAAGTTGAAAAGTTTTATATGATTTTTAAAGATAAAAGTGTGAGAGTATAAGCTTAGTATGACAGAAAGGGTTCTGACCCAGGAGCCCAAAGTCCTGGTCTCTGATTTCAGGTCTGCAATCAAATAGTAATGGCATTTGTAAGACATAACTCCTCTTAAGTTTGACTATTGATGAAACAAGCAAGTTGGTCAGAATAGATCTGTTTTTCAAACTACATGTCATGACTCCCTGAAATCAGTCTAAAGGCTCACAATCTAGTATTTGTTATTCAAAGAAAAATGAAATAGAACAGAATAGCACATATTAACATAGAATATTGCTTTGTGAAACTTTCTTGTTTTGAGGTACCTATGTGCACACATGAGGCTGCAGCGTCCTGAATTGTGATATAAAATGTGTGTCTAGTATGGCTTGTTCCCATCAACAGTCACAAAACATTGGCCTCTGTGATCTAATCTAGATCATTGGTTATAAGATTTGGTAATTGTATAAGCAGTTTGGGTTTATTTAAAATTTCTTTAATCCTCTAAAACCACAATTTTATGATAAACAAATGGAAGATTATATGTGGACTTTTGAGAAATGAGAAGATTGGGTAGGAAAAATAAATATAAAATTGTATTAAGATGTGGCCTGTGGCAGAGGTATGTTAATGAAAAGTAGCTTCAGGGAAATTTTTGGAATAAGAGAGCCATATTTACTTCCAAAAGGATTACATAGGTTATGAAAATATTGTTTGTGAGTTACTTGGTAGATTAGTGAGCTTCGCTGATTTCTGAAGATGGTGATGCTATATGTACCTCAGAAAGGATTAGGAGAAAAATGCTTCTTTTGATGCTAAAATTTATAGAAAATCTAGGATACTATATAAATTAAGGCATTATTATTATTAATTGACTTTTTATAAACAGCTGTGTATGTGCCCTAATTTTCTACTTTTGAAAGAGTGATGAAAAATGTGTTTCATTACTTCTGTTTATTTATTTTTGCAAATACGAACTGGTCAAGTAGAAAGTAGAAATATTTACAAAATGAATCTCATTTCACCCCTTATGAATGACTTAACATATTTTTAAGGTATGTGATAGTGGAGTGTGAAGATCAAGACACTCAACAAAGAGATCCAAAGACCCATGAGATGTACTTGAATGTAATGAGACGATTCAGCCAAGCATTGTTGAAGGTAACCATTTCATGTGGGGGTTGGCAAAAACACTGGGCATGGGCCACATCTGTCTGGTTGTCTGCTTTGGTATGTCCCATGAGCTAAGAGTAGTTTTTGTTTTTAAATGATTGAAAAAAATAGAAGAATAGTATCTTGTGACAAATGAAAATTATGTGAAAGTCAAATTTCAGTGTTCCTACATCAAATATTTCTGGAACATGGTCATGTTCATTTGTTTTCATATGTTTATGGCCATTTTTGCACTGCAATAGCAGTTGAATAGTTGAAATGGAAACTGTATGGCTAACAAGACCTAAAGTATTTATTCCTTGGCCCTTTATAGGAAGTTCATTGACTTTATTTAATGTTGCTCTTTTATTTCCCTTTCTTTAATTTTGTTTATCAAGACTAGATACATTTACAGAAATCTGACCATGTTCATATTGCAGGTACTTACTACGTAACTTATATTTTTGCTTCTTAAACAGTTTTTAGAATCTCTGTAAAAACATTTTCTCCTCTTTGGTATTGTGGTTTTTTTTTTTAATAATAATAAATTTAAAAAAATAATAATAATAAATTTATTTTTTATTGGTGTTCAATTTGCCAACGTACAGAATAATACCCAGTGCTCATCCCGTCAAGTGCCCCCCTCAGTGCCCAGCACCCAGTCACCCCTACCCCCCACCTTCCTCCCCTTCCACCACCCCTAGTTCGTTTCCCAGTTAGGAGTCTTCCTGTTCTGTCTCCCTTTCTGATATTTCCCACATATTTCTTCTCCCTTCCCTTCTATTCCCTTTCACTATTATTTATATTCCCCAAATGAATGAGACCATATAATGATTGTCCTTCTCCAATTGACTTATTTCACTCAGCATAATACCCTCCAGTTCCATCCACATTGAAGCAAATGGTGGGTATTTGTCATTTCTAATGGCTGAGTAATATTCCATTGTATACATAAACCACATCATCTTTATCCATTCATCTTTCGATGGACACTGAGGCTCCTTCAACAGTTTGGCTATTGTGGACATTGCTGCTATAAACATCGGGGTGCAGGTTTCCCGGCGTTTCATTGCATCTGAATCTTTGGGTTAAATCCCCAACAGTGCAATTGCTGGGTCGTAGGGCAGGTCTATTTTTAACTCTTTGAGGAACCTCCACACAGTTTTCCAGAGTGGCTGCACCAGTTCACATTCCCACCAACAGTGTAAGAGGGTTCCCTTTTCTCCGCATCCTCTCCAACATTTGTGGTTTCCTGCCTTGTTAATTTTCCCCATTCTCACTGGTGTGAGGTGGTATCTCGTTGTGGTTTTGATTTGTATTTCCCTGATGGCAAGTGATGCAGAGCATTTTCTCATGTGCTTGTTGGCCATGTCCATGTCTTCCTCTGTGAGATTTCTCTTCATGTCTTTTGCCCATTTCATGATTGGATTGTTTGTTTCTTTGCTGTTGAGTTTAATAAGTTCTTTATAGATCTTGGAAACTAGCCCTTTATCTGATACGTCATTTGCAAGTATCTTCTCCCATTCTGTAGGTTGTTTTTTAGTTTTGTTGACTGTATCCTTTGCTGTATTGTGGTTCTTAAAGTGCTATGGCACAGTTCAGCCAGCAGAGGGTGTGTGGGCAGTGAGGACCCTTACAGCATCCATCTGTGATGTGCTACAGAAACAGTTAATTTCATAGCATCTTTTATCTGCAGTTTCATGTTTTATGTTCTTACAAATTTGAATCTCGTCTTACTGAGCTCTTGGAGACTAAACTTTTCTATAGTTCTCAGAGCTCAGAGCTTCTCTGCATTAACTTATTGGCAGATAAAGTAGTTGGTCTTCTCTGCTAACCTTAGTTCTATCACTTAAAGCTTTTGTCATCCTGTGAAGAAATTTCACTTTCTCCGAGCTTAAAATTCCTCACCTTCAAAATGAGGATGATAACAGTTGCCTAGCCACCCTTGTCATTGTAAATGGGAAGATTAAATGAGAAAATGTATTTTATAATATTTTATGAACTGGGAATTCACTACATAAGACTTTATGGCATTTAATTTTTAGGACATACTTTACTAAGCAAGCATGCATTATGTTGCTATTTGAGTGCTTTTCTTTTCTTTTTTTTTTTCAGTAGATTTTTAGGTCCTTGAAGATGATACTGTTTCTGCCATATGCCCAGTGCATTTCTGAAGACATCATAGGCCTCCAGATATTTATTGAGTCAAAGAGTAAATGCATTTTGGGTGAACGAATTCTCTCTTTTATCACATGGTTGTATGTGAAAAAAAAAGTGCTGTTTTTGATAGATTAGTATTCATTGAAGACTCCGATAATTTTCAACTGTGGAAGGATTGGCAGTGTTTAAATAAGCTAGCAGCTTTCTCATTATCTCTGAATCAAGATAATTAATCTTTTTCAATTTCACTTTGTATTGAAGTTTGTAGCTATTAGAAGAATAAATAAAGATCACCCATGCTATTAAAGAAACCCTGATCATTATGCTACACAGAACTAATTTTCTTTCCCTTTGAATCCCTTCAGGGTGATAAGTCTGTCAGAGTTATGCGTTCTTTGCTGGCTGCGCAGCAGACGTTTGTAGATCGGCTGGTGCATCTAATGAAGGCAGTGCAGCGTGAAAGTGGAAATCGTAAGAAAAAGGTAAACCTATGGGCTTTGCTTTTTGTTTATGACTAATGAAGTCTTGGTATCACAAAATACTGAGTTCTGGTACAGTCTCTCTAGGTTGATATATTTTATGAAATTCTTAGGTAATTATAGTAATAGGAAGATTTATAAGCACTGATTATGTACAGGATCCTGTTTTATGAATTTATATACATATACACACATCCTCACAACAGCTCTATAAGTTAGATGCTGTTATTACCTCACTTATAAAAAAAAAGTGTCAGTAGAGAGGTTAAGTAATTAAAAAATTTATTTAAACTCAGTGTAGTTAACATAGACTGTATTATTAGTTTTAGGGGTGAATTTAGTGATTCCTCAGTTGCATATAATACCCAGTGCTCATTACATCAGGTGTCCTCCTTAATGGCCATCACCTAATGTACCCCTTCCCCCCAAACCACCTCTCTTCCAGAGACCCTCAGTTTCTTTCCTAGAGTTATACATCTCTTACGGTTTCCCTCCCTCTGTATTTTATTTTTCCTTCTTTTTCCCATGTTCATCTGTTTTGTTTCTTAAATTCCACGTGAGTGAAATTATAAGGTATTTGTCTTTTTCTGACTGACTGACTTCGCTTGGCATAATACCCTCTAGTTCCATCCACATTGTTGCAAATGGCAAGATTTCATTCTTTTTGATGGCTGGGTAATATTCCATTCTATTTATATACCACCTAATTTTTATCCATTTATCTATCAGTGGACACTTGAGCTCTTTGGATAGTTTGGCTATTGTGGACATTGCTGTAATAAATATTGGGATGCATGTGTCCCTTCAAATCACTTTGTTTCTATCCTTTGGATAAATACCTAGTAGTGTAATTGCTGGGTCATAGGGTAACTCTGTTTTTAACTTGTTGAGGAAACTCCACACTTTTCCAGAGTGGCTGCACCAGTTTGCATTCCTACCAACAGTGTACGAGCGTTCGAGGGTTTAAGTAATTTGTCCAGCATCCTCAGCTAGTAAGTATTACAGTTGGGGTTTGTTCCCAGGCATTCTAAGTCCATATTTTTAATTTACAGTGCTCTATTGGGTCTCATTTTAGAATATTAGCATCCTAGAATATAATCTGTTTGACGTGCAAAGGACCTCTACAGATCATGGAGACTGGAATTACTCTGAGAAAATGAAAGTCCTCTGTGACTTGACCAGGGTTACAAAATTAGTTATTAGTAACAGCACACACTGGCTTTGCATCTGTTCTCATGGCTAGTACATACATCTTTCTCTCATGTAAGGCTTCTACTTGATGACAATAGATGAGTATCTGTTCTTCACAAGTTATTTTCCCTCATCATTAGCCCAAATGATGTGAAGGATTCATTTGATAGCTTCTCTTTACCTAATCTGTCTACAGGCCAGTCTTTCTTGGTGACCTTTGTAAAAGAACACAACACATTTTATTGTTCTCCAGACTTGTGAGAGGGAAGTGGAGAAAGGAAAAGGTAGAAAATGGGAGTCAGGAGTTCAAAGGCAGGGAACAGGTTTATAGAGAAATGCTAGTAGATATATGTGCAAGGAATAATGTTCACAAGGTTAAGAAGGAGAAAATAGGCTGAAGAGAAACACATTTTTATTGATATGACTTTTTTTTTTTTCTGTGAGAAATCACAAACTGGTTAAGTAACTGAATCCCCTACTACTATTCCTTCTGGAGCCCATCCCCCCCCCCCCCAAAGGTGGCTGTGTGAGGAAGAAGTGTGATCACATACCCACCTGCAGGAGTGTCAGTGCTTGCAACTGTCATTGTGGGCATGTATTTAAACCATTTCTTCTGTGTATAACATGCTCTTCTATTTGTCATGCACATGAGTCCAGCTAAGTTGTAGCTATTCTGGAGGATAACTGTGTACCTAATCGAGGCATTACTTAAAGCTACCCAAAATGAATTTTGTTTAGACAATCCTAAATATAGTCTCAATATTGGCCAAAAATCTTTTTTAGACATTTGTTGTGATGTGTTAAAAGACAAACAATTTTATTAATGTAGTTTGACTAGAACAAGCCCTGTCACCATAGAGAAATGCCAAGATGGCTCTTTACTACCATTATTTGTGTTATTATTAGTAACAATGAAATAACTACTGCTAATAATTTAAAATTATATGTAGCACTTTTCCATCTCTCCATTTCCATAATGAGTTTTGAGAGAAATATGTCATGGTGAATGCAGCAGTGTTAGATATGTAGGAACATTATCTGTGAGTTATTAGTAAAATGGGTAAAACAAATGATAAGGTTTTTGCAATATTGTTTTCCTGTGTTGACCTCTAGGAAGAATTCTGTTGAAAGAGGTCTCCAAGTTTAGATATTAGAGTTCAAATAAAAATACATTTTCATCAATGCATTTGCTCTTGCTCACTCTCTCAAATAAAAAAAAAAAAAAATCCTCAAATTTAATCAAGCTTTTTTTTCCTTTTTCTTTTTTTTTAAATATTTATTTATTCATGAGAGACACAGAGAGCAGGGACATAGGCAGAGGGAGAAGCAGGCTCCTTATGGAGAGCCCGTTGCAGGACTTGATCTCAGGACTCTGGGATCACAACCTGAGCCAAAGGCATATGCTTAACCCTGAACCATTCAGGTGCCTCTCAAAGCTTTCATTTTGAATGTTGTTAAATATTCTCTTTTCACTTTTTGATTCTGTAGGTGATAACATTCACTTATTTGTTCTATCAAAATGTATTGCATGCCTGCTGCATGCCAAATACTTTTTTGGATTCTGGGGAAACAGCAGTGAATATAAAAATTCTATTCTTATGGACCTTTGGAGGAGAAAGTAAATAGAATAAATAAGTGAAATATATAGTAGATAATGTTGTATGCTATGCAGAAAAATAAAGCAGGAAAAGGAAATAGAAAGTGCTGGGTTTGAGTAGCAAGGCAGTGTTTCACTTCTCAATAGCATAGTCAGGAAGGCATTGCTAGGAAGTTACCATTTGGACAAAGACCTGAAGCAGGTAATGGAACAAACCATGGGAATATCTAGAGAAGACTGTTCCAGCCGGAGGAACAGCAAGTACAAAAGCCTGATGTGAGAGCACGTATGTGGGGATGGTGGTGACATATTTGTGAAATAGGAGGAAACCAGGTGTATTTGGAACAGAGAGTGGAGGAGAGGAAGAATAGGAGGGGAGGACAAAGGACAGAGATAAGAGGGAAGCAGATGGAATATATCCTCACAAGCCATTACGAGGACTTTGACTTAAGCACTGAGTTAGCATAGAAGTTGTTGGGGATTTTGGACAGGAGAGTGACACGACTTGACTTTGGTTTTAGCAGCAGTGCTCTGGTTTTTTTGTTTTTTTTTTGTTTTTTTTTTTTTTTTTGGTAAGTGATTGTAAGAGACAAAGTTGAAGAAGAGCAATCAGGAGGCTACTGCAGTTATCCAGCTGAGAAGTGAGAGCAGCTTGGAGCCCAGGGCTTACAGCCGTGGATGTGGTGAGAAGTGGCTGCATTTCTCACCCCTCTTTTATCTGCTTTATGGTTATTTTATTGTTTATTGGTACATCAGTTAGAAATTGGTTATAATAGGATAACTTGAAATTCAGGTTAATTGACATTTCTTCATACTTGTATGTCTGATTGCATTTGGTTAGGGAGTAGACTTACTAATTTTTATGAGGGTTATGTGGAAGTTTATACCAGTTTTCAGTTAACCTTTACATGCACTTTTTATAATTCAGAGGGAGAACTGCAATCATCCTGTAGGAGAAAAATCTAACTTTATATCTTAGTGGTCCTTGAAACACTGTTTTTCTGAACTTCCCCCTTACTAATTCCAGAATTCTTGTCTGTGATGCTACATCTTCTTAGTAAGCATTACAGTGGAAGTGCTTTATGCTAAGATTGGCAGGTCAAGTTTTCTCCTTTAAAGAATAAGCACACCTGTTTAAAAAAAATGCAAGACTCTCCAAGCTTTCAGGCAGATTGTTCTTTTGAAATTGAATGGGAAGTCTTGATCCAAACAGTATAGATGCTGCTAAATGACAAAGCTGTTTTGCTGTGACTTGATTTTTTTTGTTTCTGAGTTCTTGGCTCAATGGCAGTATGGATGTGACCTGCAGAAGATAAATAATAATACCTTAGGAAAGTGAACAATAAAAGGTAGGCTTTAAGTTCCTCCAAGTGAATTGTTCACTTTTTAAACCCAAAACATGGACTGGAGAAATATGCTGAAATTCATGCTTAATATTTGATCATACAAAATTAAGTTTCAAATGAATTAGGTTTCTCTTTGTGGCTGCATACATCCTTTGACGACAGAAATGGAGTCTTTAAATCCAGCATGAGTGTATCCCTTGTTCTCAACTACAGCAAGAGAAACGTGTTCTGTAACCGTGTATAAATACAGCTTTCACCATCAAGGGATTGCTCCTTTTACGCTATGCCACTACTCTTGTCAGGCGAATTGCAGTGCTTGTCTCTTACATGTGCACCATCTCCTTTATTTTACTTTGCACATACTTTTATCATGCTTTGGAAATATTTTAAAGTTAATAGAATTAGTCTTTATGTCTTTACCATATGTTTTATAAACTACTTTTACATTTTAGCCCAGTCAGTTCTTTCCGATTTGTTCTCTTAGAATGAGAGACTACAGGCATTGCTTGGAGACAATGAAAAGATGAACTTGTCAGATGTGGAACTTATTCCATTGCCTTTAGAGCCCCAGGTGAAAATTAGAGGAATAATCCCAGAAACAGCTACACTATTTAAGGTAATTGTGTTGGATCTCTAATGCATATGAATTGGAACCTAATTCTGTAAAGCAAAAACAGAGATACTCCCTTCAAAAATGATTGCAATGCAGATAATATGTATAATTTTGTTTGATCTAGTAAATGTTAGATTAAAAAATTACCTTTTGTTTATCATTGTGTCTTTTAAGATTGATTACAATTTAAGATCTGTCACTAGTAGGTATTTTTATGTGAAATTTGTCAAATATTTTTTTTATCTCTGGGTTGTTTCTAATCTTTAATTCTTTGAACTTTTTATTAGAGCCATGCCTACTTTTTTTCCAGGTAAGCTTTTTAAAAAAACCTTAAAATTGCAACACTTCTGTTACCCATTCAGTTCATAAGTTATGTGGTTATAGTCTTGGTGCACAATATTATATTTTATCTTAAATGCACAAAGTGGATGGTCACTAAAATATCATAAGACATATTTTTGATCCTGATATCCAGTCTTAGTTTTTCTTCCAACTCTTAAAGTATGAACATTCTTAAAAATTTTGAGTTGGAGTTTAGGATTAATGGTTCTATCTAGGGCATTTACTACATAACTCTGTCATATAATTCTTAATCATTTTTGGGACACAAACGCGTTTCAGGTAATTTACAAAATGTAGTTTTACTTGGGGTGATAAAAGGATACTCCAAATTTAGGATAATTTAAAATTCAGAGTTTTACTCCAAAAGAGATTATAAGTTCTAAGTATATATTCACTTAGGCATTTTTGATGCCTTTTGCCCCATCATTTTATAGGAAAGTTTTCAAGCATATAGCAAAGTTTAAAGAATTATACAGTGAACAACTGGGTACCTACTGTTGACTCTTCTTAACATTTTACTGTATTTGCTCTAATACATGTCTGTTTACCCTTCTGATAGTTTTTTTCTGTTATTTCTCATCACCTGTGTAAATTCTCCAAATTTTGGTGTTACGTGATTTCTTCCAGAGATCAAAACCAGTAAGGCATCTTTCTCAGAACAGGTTTTTTTTTTTTTTTTTTTTCTTTTTCTGAACAGTTTTCTGATCTTGTCTCTCCAGGTAGTGGTGTCTATGTGCTACTCTATCTTCATGAGATTTTGTTCCTAAAGAGAATTTAATTTCATTGTTTGTTGTTTTGGATACATATATAAACTAAACTAGAGATTTCATCTAGTTGAGGGAAGGATTCAAGGCAAAAATAAAATTACTCCAGAATAAAAGATACAGATATTTAAGATCTCCTCTCATTTTGTAGAAGAGGAACTTGAGTCTCAAAGCTGCACAACTAACCATATGCCTGTACTTAGTGACCATAGCTGTTGACTTTCTGTCTGGTGCATTTTTTTTTTTTAAATTTTATATATTCATGAGAGAGACACAGATTGAGAGAGAGAGAGAGAGGCAGAGACACAGGCAGAGGGAGAAGCAGGCTCCACGCAGGGAGCCCAACACGGGACTTGTCCCGGGACTCCAGGATCACGCCCTGGGCTGAAGGCCATGCTAAACTGCTGAGCAACCTGGCCTGCCCTGTCTGGTGCATTTTATGCTGTAGTTTTATCTCATTATTTCAGTATGTTTTTAGTAATAAAGTGATGATGGCAAACATAGAAAGAATGTCTGCTCTGTAACAGGCATGGTACTGCACTATTGATCCTCTCTGGTTTCTCTTTGTTTTTTTTTTGTTTGTTTGTTTCTTTTTTTTAAAGATTTTATTTATTTATTCATAAGAGACAGAGAGAGGCAGAGATACAGGCAGAGGGAAAAGCAGGCTCCCTGTGGGGAGCCTGATGTGGGACTTGATCCCAGGACCCCAGGATCACGCCCTGAGACAAAGGTAGATGCTCAACCACTGAGCCACCCAGGGGCCCCTATCCTCTCTGGTTTCTAATCGCTTTAGCATCTGTGCAGAGGAAAAGTTATCTTTATTTTACAGGTGAGGAGACAGGTTAAAGAACATGTATGAGATCACCCAGCTAGTACCTGGTGGAGCCTGGATTCATATCTGTCACTGACTCTAGAGCTCTTGCTCTTCATGTCATGTAATCTTCTGACCATTAGCTAGCTTGTTGTTCTCTCCAAGTTATCTAATTGCATCTTACTGCCGGTGCATCTTGTTTCTTTAGGTTCTGTTTATTTATTTGTTTACCGTACAGGTCAGCATTTACTCCTGTATATAGTAAATCTTTGTGCATTCATTTACATCCAGATTTGAAAACCGTATTTTTATTTCCAGAGTGCTCTTATGCCTGCACAGTTATTCTTTAAGACAGAAGATGGAGGCAAATACCCAGTTATATTTAAGCATGGGGATGATTTACGCCAAGATCAACTTATTCTTCAAATCATTTCACTCATGGACAAGGTGACTATAACCTTATGCCGGCTGGGAACATTTTTTAATTTTGGAAAATTGTGGTTTGGTGTATATGCTGTGTATGGACACAGAAGTATTTTTAACATTCAGGTACAATCCTAGGAATCTCAGCGGTCTCCACTTGACCTTGAACAAGTGTAGTTGTTTTTGTACACTGCAGAGTGACTCTTGGTATGAATACAAAATGAAATTGCACGCATTTCTTTTTATTAAAACTTTTTTCTCAGTTCCGTTCTCTCCATGTCAGGTTTAGTAATTCCCTTCCTCTTAGTCAACTAGATCTTTTTCTTCTTAAAATTGCATCCCTGCCCCTGGCTTTGAAAGGAACATATTTGCCCTCGTCTCCTTTTTTTCTGAGTTCTAAAATTCTTGGTGACTAGAAAGAACTGCACAAACGAGTTGGAGGAACCCTACTATTTATTGAATACTATTGACAGTGGTTTAGGATAAGATAAAAAAAAAAATCGGTATACCATCAAGTAAGTGCTTAATAAATTTAATTTATTTTGATGATCAAAGTAAAATTAACTAATTTAGTTAAACTTCGACTTAGATTTACCCCCCTAGATCTCTTCTATTCAGTTATCAGGGTACTTGCCTACAAAACTATTTCAGAACAATCTTTATATTTGGTTAACATATTTTATCTTTTGATCAAAAGCTGCTACGGAAAGAAAATCTGGATTTGAAGTTGACACCCTACAAGGTATTAGCCACCAGTACAAAACATGGTGAGTTCATGTCATGCTGTGCTTTATTTCAGTGTCCAGTGACTATACTTCTCCCCCTCTAACTGAAAGTTAAGAATAGAGATCAAACTCCTTTGTAGCACTGAAGCCCAATTGGGCCTCCCACCTTTTCTCCCTCCCTTCCTCTGGAACTCATTAAATGGCATGTCTGTGAGAAGAATCAACACTGTATATACTGTATTTATTTGCATTCAAAACTGGTTACGATTCACAGTAGTTTCATGCATAGTAATTTGGGTCCTGAATCATTATTTGAGAGTTACTATGACCCAGAGTGGCTTTGTATTGTGCTCTGCTTAAAAAAGCCACTCAGCAAATGATGTTGCCTTATTAACTCATGTTTTTAATGTATAGATCGATAGCATCTAAGTTTTTTCTAAGGTGAATAACTGCTGGAAATCTGATAGATGATTCCCTAAGAATACTTGCCTAATGCCTATTGTAAATTCCATGGTCTTGTTACTCTTGGAGCTTTTCACCCTTAGATACCTGGGAAGAATAAAATATATGTTTTAGGTTTCCTGCTCTTTCCCTGGTCACCCTCAAAGGTTTTTGGTGGTGTCATTCCTCTTCTCATTTTTCTCTCAGAATGATCTTGTTAAAAATGCCCGTACGCTCTGTGACTATCCTGCATAAATTGATTAACTCACTTCTGCGTGCTCTTCGGACAAACACAAAAGCCTTAGCTTGGTTTACAAGTTCTGACGTGCTGTGACACACTCCTGTGCCTGTTCTCAAGACTCTCTTTTGCCAGTGTCCCCCTTGCTTCCCAGGCATTGGCCACATGGGCCACCTTCTGTTTGCTCAGACACACCATGTTCTTTTCAGCCTTATGGTCTTAATGCATGCTTTGGTTATTATCTTTAGCATCCTTTCCTCCACACCTCTCTGTGGTGATTTAGGTCTGCCTACACTTTTCTCTTTCCTGGTACCCTTTTCTTTGTAATATTTATCCCAGGAAGATTTGCAGGCTTGTATAGTTTATAAAGGCAAGGTCAAAGCTCTGGTTTTGTTTGTTTGTTTGTTTGTTTGTTTTTAAATGGCAAAATTCTTATTACATGGTAGAAAGACAATAAGTATCTTTTAAGTGAATTAATGCAGAATATTCCATTTGTGATACAGTAGTGAATGAGGCATTTCTTACTCTAAAGGATTATGTAGTAGTTTCCTTCATTCAACTTTGATTTTTTTGTAGATTTATTGTTTTATATTACTATTGTGTCTAGACTTACTAGACTTTTCTCATTCTTCTTCTCCCATATAATGTCCTCTTCCCATTCTTTTTGGTAGTTTGAGGGATTTATACTTTCTTCTCCTATCATTTTCAGGAAGTGGCAGAAGATGGAATGTTAGACAAAAAAAGCCATTGAACATAATACACTTTTAGGCACAGGTGATTGATATTACATAATTTCAGATTTCTTAAAGTGATTCTAAATTTGGAATATTTTTAATTGATATATGTTATAAAAGTACAGAAAGAAGAAATTTTTGTGCCAGATTTAGGAAGCTTAGTTATTACTTTCTCTTCCTTGTATACAGTAATAGTAACTGACCTGGAGAAATACACAGATAAATCAGCTTAACTGGAAGAAAAGTTTTCTTATACTTCCTGTGACTTAAATGCCAGTCTAAATATATTATTTACAGACCTGTTTAAGTTGGTCAGGTATGTAGTGTATGTATTTGAAAATGAAGGTTATTCTTAGTAGAACCATTATTTTTATTGCTTAACCAATAGTTGTACTTAATGCAATGCATATATTTCTGTGTAGGCTTCATGCAGTTTATCCAGTCAGTTCCTGTTGCTGAAGTTCTTGATACAGAGGGAAGCATTCAGGTACAGAACCAATTTTAAATGAGTTATACAGTTTATGACTATATTACTGTAAAATTTTCAATCTTTATCAAAAGTATATAGAGTTAAAAATGAATGTCTCCTTTTACCATCCTTCTTCCCTCACATTATTTTTCTTTCCTTCAAAGTAAACAGTGCTAACATTTGGAAATTCTTCCATGTTAGTGCATACGGATGCTCAACTCCTGAAACAGTGCCTGGCATATAATAGGGAAGCAGGAATTAATTAAATTAAAAATTTGTTAGTTTATGGTTATATAATACTCCAAATTATGGAAATTCTTTAATTTGTTTAACCCTAAATGAACATTTGATTATTTCTAATTTTTGTTGTTATTCAGAACAGTGCTACATACTCTTGCTCATACATACCTTTGTTTTTAAGACCCCTGTCTTCCTCTCCAAACTTGTCGCTCTGCTTTAATATAAGAAAAGGCAAGCAGTGCCTAGGATTATACCATGTGTGTCTTTGTAATTTTTTACACTTTAAACACATGGATTAGTTCTTATTGCATCTTAATAGTTTACTTTTGTTATTTTTTAAATATGATTTTTCTTTTTTCCTATGTAAGAAAAAAATATATAATTTACAGAGAAAACCTGTTTACCTGAGATGAGATGAAAGATAATACAGAGAAGGACTTGACAGAGAATATGTGCTACAGTGTGTTTTTTGTCTTTCCCAGTCTAACATGTTGCAGTAATTCATTATGGAGTTTAGATTTGCAGAAAAGCATTATTCTGATTTCTTGGGAAAGCAAGTGGTTATTCTGTTTTTTGGTTTAGGGAATAGTCACATGCAATGGTTAAAAGCTCAGGCTTACTGGAGTCTTAGGGTTTTCTATATACATATAGTATGTCATCTGCAAATAGGTGAAAGTTTTACTTCTTCCTTACCAATTCAGATGCCTTTTATTTCTTTTTGTTGTTTAATTGCTGTGGCTAGGACTTCTATTGTATTGAATAAGGGTGGTCTTATTTCTGACCTTAGGGAAAAGCCACTCAGTTTTCCCCATTGAGTATGATGTGAGCTGTGGGTTTGTCACAAATGGTCTTTATTATGTTGAGGTATGTTCCTTCTAAACCTACATTGCTGAGGGTTGTTTTGTTTTGTTTTGTTTTTAATCATGAATGGATGTTGTACTTTGTCAAATGCTTTTTGTGCATCTATTGAAATGATCTTTTATTTATTAATGATCCTCATCCTTTCTGTTATTGATGTGACATATTACATTGATTATCAAGTATTCAACCACCCTTGCATCCCAGGAATAAATCACACTTGATTGTGGTGAATGATTTTTCTAATGTATTCTTGGATTCAATTTACTACTATTTTTTTAAGGATTTTTGCATCCATGTTAATGAGAGATACTGAGCTCCTAGAATTGACAAATGAATTCAGTAAAGTTATAGGACAGAAAATCAGTGTAAAGATCTGTTGCATTCCTATACACTAATAATGAAGTAGCAGGAAGAGAAGTTAGGAAAACAGTCCTATTTACAATTGCACCAAAAATAATAAAATAATATACCCAGGGATAAGAGAGGTGAAAGACCTGTACTCTAGAGGGAAGCTATAACACACTGATGAAAGAAGTTGAAGACGACACAAAGAAATGGAAAGACACTCCATGTTCGTGGGTTAAAAGAACAAATATTGTTAAAATGTCTATACTACCCAAAGCAATAAACACGTTTAGTGCAATCCCTATCAAAATACCAACAGCATTTTTCACAGAATAAGTACACTCCTCAAATTTGTATGGAACCACAAAAGACCTCAAATAACCAAAGCAATCTTGAAGAAGAAAAACAAAACTAGAGGTATCATAATTCCAGACCTTAGACTATATTACAAAATTGTAATAATCAACTTTGTACTGGTACAAAAATAGACACACAGGTCAATGGAACAGAATAGAAAGCCCATAAATAAACCCACAGTTACATGGTCAATTAATCTTTGACAAAAGAGGCAAGAATATGCAATGGGAAAAAGTCTTTTCAACAAATGGAGTTGGGGAAACTGGATGGCTGCATGCAAAAGAATGAAACTGGACCACTTTCTTACACCATACACAAAAAGAAACTCAAAATGGATTAAGGACCTAAATGTGAGACCTAAAAACATAAAAATCCTACAATAGAACACAGGCAGTAATTTCTCTGATACCAGCTGTAGCAACATCCTTTTAGATAGGTCTCCTGAGACAAGGGAAACAAGCAAAAATAAACTGTTGGGACTATATCAAAATAAAAAGCTTCTTCATAGCAAAGGAAACAAGCAACAAAACTAAAAGACAGTGTACTGAATGGGAGATGATGTTTGCAAATGACATCTGATAAAGGGTTAGTATCCAAAATATATAAAGAACTATACAACCCAACACCCTAAAACCAAATAATCCAGTTAAAAAATGGGCATAAGACATGAACAGACATTTATCCAAAGAAAACATCCATATGGCCAACAGACACATGAAAAGATGCTCAACATCAGTCATCATCAGGGAAATGCAAACCAAACCACAGTGAGTTATCACTTCACACCTGTCAAAATGTCTAAAATTAAGAGACTCAAGTATTGGCGAGGAATTAGAGAAAATGGAGTCCTCAAACACTGTTGGTGAGAATGCAAACTGGTGCAGCCACTGTGGAAGACCGTATGGAGGTTCCTCAGAAAATTAAAACTACCCTATGATCCAATAATTACACTACTGTGTATTTAACCAAATAATACGAAAACACTAAATTGAAAGGATATATGCACCCCTTTGTTTATTGGAGTATTATTTACAATAGCTAAATTATGGAAGCAGCCCAAGTGTCTATCAATAGATGAATAATAGATAAAGAATAGGTGGGATATACATACACACACACACACACACACACACGCCATGCACAATGGAATATTACTCAACCAATTAACTGTAAAAAAGGACGAAATCTTGCCGTTTGCAACAACATGGATGGATCTAGAGAAATACAATGATAAGTAAAATAAGCCAGTCAGAGAAGGACAAACACCATATGATTTCATTCATATGTAGAATTTAAGAAACAAAACAAGTGAACAAAGGAAAAGAAACAAATTAAAAAAAAAACAGACTTTACCTATAGAAAACAAACAGATGATTACCAGAGGGAAGGTGGGTGGGAAGGGAGATGGCAAAAAAAAAAGAAAAAAGCTTGTGCTCAGAACATTGAACTGCCTGGGGTTGAATTTTTTCAAATAGCTTTTCAACTGTAAACCTTGAATAGCTTATTAACCCTTTGTGCAGGGCAGAGTTAGCATAGCTGACTTGAAGCTCTTTCTTTTAGAAAGGCCTGCTTGCTAGGTTAGCCTTTGACTGATACCTGGGAACTTGGCCTTCAGTGTGTTGATCCTCTGTCCCCTAACCTACATAAAGATGGTTCAGTGTGCCTCGATAGTTTGTGATGTGTAATTTATAGCAAACAACTTGCTTTCCCTCTAGAATTTTGGCAGTTGCTAGAGGGCGTCTATATGACCAGCTTCCAGTAAAACTTTGAGTGATGAGTGTCTAACAAAGGCCTCCTTGGACAGAAACATTGCACCCACATGACTGCCTTTTTTATTTTAAATTATTGATGAAAAATAGCAAATAGGCTTAGTGTATCTTCTTATAAAAGAGAGCCAGAAGGCTTACACATGGGTTTCTCCAGACTGTGCCCATGTATTTTTCCTACGCTGAACCTCCTGTGTATACTTTTGCTTCAATAACGGTCAGCTGTGGTACAACCATATGTTGATTCTGTAATTCATCTAACACATCAAACTTGTAGGAGGCCTTGACCCACTAACATATCCTTCAGGACTCAGTTTCTGCATCTGTAAAATCTGGATAATAATACCTGCCTCTAGGATTGTTCTGAAGATGATGTAAAGTGTATGTAGAGTTTTAACATAGTTTCTAACTGAAGTAATTGTGTAATGGAGTTGTCAATTATTATGTTGCTCTGTGCAATTATGATTTGGTAAAATAAGTATAGTGGCAGTTTGTATACTGATATTTGGTTTTCATGTATGATCTCTGTAAATAGTTTTGCTGAGTCATAGGTTATTCTCATGTTCAACTTCAGTAGATAATTAAAAACTGCTTTCCAAAATAATTGTTTTTGGAAAAAACTGTTTCTCATCGCTATACATCTTTGTATAATTTTGGTATTGTCAGACTTTAAATTTTTTTTTGTATTATCAGACTTTTTATATTTTGGTATTTTGTTGTGATTTAGTTTGCATTTCCCTAATTACCCGTAAGGTTGAGAATTTAAAAATATATGTATAGGCTACTTACTTCTGTGATGTGCTTCTTTACAGCTTTTGTTCATTTTCCTTTTGGGTTTTTATTGATTTATAGGAATTCTTTATATATTCTAGGCATAGATTCCTTGTCAAACTTATAGGATGTTTAGAAAAGATGAAACATATGATGAACTTTTTTTTTAACAGCATGTAACTTGTATTTTCAAATAATATATACTGTTTTTCTTTAACTAAATCTAATATGTAAGGTAATAGTTCCTTAAGGTAGTCAAAAACAAAACAAAACACTGTTTTCCCCACTGTTTCCAGACTCTTTGGATACTCTAGTGCACTCATTTTTCCCCTGTAATTCTTTTGTTCAGTTCACATCTCTCTTATATTTATCTTTCCATTAATTTCCCCTAAGAATTATTAGCACTTGTATTACAATTAATTTATAAATTTGGATGCAATTTAATTGAGCTTTTTTTTATTGATGTATAGTTGACATACAATATTAACTTACTTTGAGGTGTTTGACAATTATATACATTACAAAATAATCACCATAAATCTAGTTACTGTCTGTTACCATACAAAGTTATTAAGAATATTATTGACTGTATTCCCTGTGCTGTACTTTCATCCCCTTGACTCATCTGTTTTATAACTAGAGATTTGTTAATGGTAACAGTAACTATACTTAAAAGATGATTTTAATAACTCATGTTCACTTTAAGGAGAATGATCCAAAACAAATCCCTCATTGTTTACATTCAGAAGAAAGGTAAAAAAGTGATAGATTGAGCATAGAGAAATAGCAGTAAATTTATTTTATTTTATGTAATGTTTTCCCTAAAGTATAAAAGTAGGTATATAAAGTCCACATTTTATAATTATTGACTAAACTTTAGACACTTTGTCATTTCTTATGATTTCAAAATGTCTGATTTGTTTAAGGATTGTATCGAATTTGTAAACATGTAAATTATATCTTTTCAGAACTTCTTTAGAAAATATGCACCAAGTGAGAATGGGCCAAATGGGATCAGTGCTGAAGTTATGGACACATATGTTAAAAGCTGTGGTAAGTTTTTCAAGCTGTACTTTCCACTGACACATTGGACTGAAGGAAATAGGCTATCCCAATGTTGCCATATTCATACAGATTTACAGTTAGCACATTGTAGGATTTCATCTTAGTCCTTTTGGGCTGCTGTAACAAAATACCAGAGGGTGACTTATAGACTGCAAGTCCAAGATAAGGTACCAACATGGTCAGGTAAGGGCCCTTTTTTTGGGTGGAAGACTTTTTGTTGTATTTTCATCTGTCCAAATGGGCTAGGAAGCTCCATGGACTCTCATTTTTTAGAGCACTAAGCCCATTCATGAAGCGTCTACCCTCATGATGTAAGCACCTAATACCATCACATTGGGTGGTAGGATTTCAACATGTGAATTTTGGGAGGACAGATATTCAGATCATAGCAGATTTATATGCTCTAAAAGAAGATGATTAAAAGATATAAAATCCTGATAAAAGAAGTCACTAATGTTTTGACATAAGAGTGGTAACAAGTATAAATTCTATTTAGTCTTTAATGAGTGTATCTTTGTAATCACTTAACTGTGTTATAATTACAAGTTATCTCTTCTTGGAAGTTGTTAATTTTCCCCTGGATTTTCCTTATGTTTGAGTAAGTACAATTAAGTAGACTCTGGGAAAAGTCTGTCAATAATTATACTTTAGATAAATCTTAAGAACTGTGTTAGGAGGATGCCTCTTATGGTATTATATTTTATGATCCCTTCTTGGAAATAAGTAAGTGGTAGAATGCCATAGGAATTCATATGTTTTAACTACTTAATGCCTACCTATCCTCATGAAGTTTGTATTCTAGAGGATTATTTTTAAATTTTAAGAAGTTCTATTTTTGTTTTTTGTTTTTGTTTTGTTTGTTTTTAATAACTATATTGTTTAAGGGAGGGTTAATAAAGGAGTTAACACTAGAATTGAGCCCTGGATGGGATATAGTATGTAATAAGTTATTCTTATTTATGTAAATTTTATGCTTCTGTTTCCATTTATATGTATTACTTAAGTTAGGGAGAAGCAAATAAGGGGCTTTATAGACATAGGACAATTGTATTTAAACTTTCATATCATTTTATGTCTTATAAACTGCTTCTTACACATGACATTAAAAAATTTTTCACAATGTTCCTGTGAGGTTGTATTCCAGATTATTTTAGACAACATAGTTTCTTACCAAATTTATACTTGATGATGCAGTTTTTGCTGAAAGTGTAAAGAAAATGTAATATTCCTGAGAACTTTAAAATTATGAAAATAAAATATGTATGTGTATATTAAAATCCTCTAGAGTTTTTACCTTATTTTTTACTGAAAGAATATAACATGTATTACATGTAACTATGTTTATCCATAAAAATGACCACATACAGTGTAGATTTAAGAACTAAAAAAAAATTGATTGAAACATTCCGGAGAAAATGTACTTTCTTTTACTTCCCCTTGCTCTCACACTCTGTATTTTTCTTGTCTTTCTCTCCTCCCTTCCTTATTTTCATTCTTTTCTTCTTTCCTTTTACCCTTTCTTTCCTTTCGTGTTTTTTCAGACCTTAAACTGTTTTCTACATTCTGAAAAAATTACATATCATCTAAAGATGGACATCTAAAAAAAATAAATAAATAAAGATGGACATCTAAGATCGCTCACATGGCACCTCATACTGTCTTTTATAACAAAGCTTGTCAATCAGGTCTCCTGTATATGGCCTTTCTGTGGCTTGGGTTTCTCAGAGCGGGGTTCCAATATTCTAAGAGATGGAAATAGAAATTATTGGTTTCTGAAGGCCTGGACTGGAAAGCTGTTCATTTATCATTTCTATCATACTCTTTTGGTCAAAGCAGTCACAGCCTGCCTGGATCCAAAGGGAGGGACTTTAGTTCCCACCTTGAATAAAAAAGGGTGTTAAAGGATGTGTGTGGCTTTTATCTTTATCCTAGTTCACAATATCTTGTTACATGAAATATTTCAAATGCCCTCCAACAATTAATTATTTTGTGTCTTTCACTGAACTTTAGTTACTGTAAACTTTTTTACATTGTAAGTCTATTTAATAAAGGAATGGTAACTTTTCTAGTTGAAATATGTACAGACATAAATAATTTATGAATATTGACTACAATTTGAAAATTTTAATAAAATCACTTTTTATATAATGTTCCATTTTTTTTCTAAGACCTAATGAAAATGTGACTGGATTTTTCATGTAAAAAAAATAGCCATTTAAATTCTACCTCTTGGACACTTAAATTCAAATCGGATCTTGTTCCTCTCTTTTTCCCCAATATTACACATTTATTCCGTCCCTGATAATTGATTTGATGGCAGGCCTTCTCTTCATCTTATTTTGAATAGCCCTTTGTTTCCTTCTATAATAGGCTGTGTTACAAAATCACTTGTATTTCAGTGAGTTTGGTAGCATTATATTGAAGGTTGAAAGCCAATTGAATTTTTCATTAGAGGAGTTAGTGATTAACAAGCTGCTAGCCACTTTGCCCTAGAATCTGATTGTCGGACATTATCATATAGATGTATGTGTAACTTTTGTTTTAGAAAGTAAAGTTTTAAGTTTTGGGTAGAGTGTAAGAAGAAAGTGATAATAGTTATGGTGACATTTTTTCCAGCTTATGCAAGGTGTCAAGTCTATATCATGCAAGTAAATGTGAGGACACTAATTATTCTTACACGCGAATCTTTACTAAGTAAAGGGAAAGTCGTTTAGTTGACTAGTATTTCTCTGTATTTTACTTTAAATCAAAGTTGCATTATAAAACCAATTTGACGATATTCTACATTTCACATGGGGTCAGAATACTAATGGACAGAATCCTTTTGACAGGTATAGTATTTCTGCTGAAGTCAAATAGCTTTGGTTCCTCTAAAAATCCCCTGATCTACTCTGTGCCATCTCAGACTGTTCTAAATCTATTATCTGTGTCCTAAAAACTTTTGCGGATTAACCCTGAATTCACACCTCCACCATTTATATAAATGTGAAATAGAGAGGATCATATGCTATCTCGCTTGACTTCAAAAAACATCAGTTGAAGTGACCATTGAACATACCTAGTTTTGGTCATCAAGCTGTATTTGCTCATCATTTATTTCAATGACCTCTAGTTCCTCAGTGTCAATGCCACTGCAGTCATTTCATTACAGGTGTTAGAGCCAGCCAAGATCTTTGTGATTCTCTTGGCCTTTTCCCTGTGGTCGTTAATGACTGTTGCCAATGGAGTCCTCAGATTTGCAGTCCTCATGTTTGCAGTCTAGCCAGCCTGGGAGAAAATACCTAAAGGGCTCACTCCCCAGCTCAGTCTGCCCCATCTTTCAAAATGATTACAAAACTACATTTGCCTACAGTTCCCTGGCCAAGCCTAAGTGCAGACGAGGCTGGGAAGCACCTTCTCTTTCCTAGGCACAGTCTCACTCCCCACATCCTGGTTTTGTTTTAAGGAAGCAGATAGGACAGTGTATAGGTAAATGACAAGTTCCTGTCACACTACAGGTATTTTGAGAGTAACTGATTTGTTACAGTTAAGTGAAATTGTTAGTAGAAGCATTTTTTGGAATGATAGTATGCTTTCCTATAATCTGTATATATGGATATATTTTGAAATATATACAATATAGAATTTTATCTACAATTAGAATATGATTAGTTCTTCTAAACAAATATATTTGAGCTTAAATATTTTGTTGAGTGTTACTCCTATCTAAGTAGCCACTTTGGGGAACAGGGCCTATATACAGTACAGAAGTGGCATGAACAAGGACTTTAGGATCATAGTTAGTTTCACATCCAAGTTCAGTGACCTTGGACAATCTTGTTAACTTACGGAGCCTGAGGTGTTTTCATTTGAAGGGTAGTTATAATACTTAACTAGTATTATTACAAAGGTTAGAGATGATGAATGTAATGTGCCAAGCTAAGTAATCTTCAATAAGTTGTTACTGTGATTAATTAATAATTAAAGATTAACCCAGTGAAATTAATGTGGTCATTAATAGGTGGTTCAGTCTTTCGTCTGTATCCTAACTGAAATAAACATGTTTTTGTAAATACTGATGTAGTTATTGTAAGTTTGCAAATTATTTCTTGTCAGGTTACTAACAGGAGCAATAGAATGGAAAAAAAGTACTCTTCAAAAAGGTGTCATTTGCTAAATTTTGTTTGATCATTTTTAACACATGGCAGGTTTCTAGACTTTTTAGGAGAGAAAGATAAAAGAATAAAGCTAGAGCCAGTGATTCTGCCCCTAGCCCTGCTCATGTAATTTTTCTTAATACTTTAGAAGATTGTGCTGTGAACTTCTTAAGTGCTATTACCACTCAACGTGAATTCAGTTGTTTTTCTGTCTGCTGGTACTTCATGATTGTTTCTCTATCTAAAGATTTTTCTTTTAAACCCTGCATTTACTTTTGTTATCTTATAGATAATAGGGTTGTGGGATAGTTTGCTTCATTATGTGTATTTTTGTAGATACTTCTTTTTTTTTTGCTGTCATCTGTAACAAGTGTCCAATTTGAAATGAGAAGTGGGAGAATCATGTTATAGTTAAGGTTTCTGAAGCCTGAATTAACTTTTGATATAAGTGATTTTTATAATTTGACAAAATTCTACAGGATATTATTTCTCATGCAAATAGCAATTTATATTGAATTTTAAGTGGTAAACTCTTCATTGACTCAAAGACACATTTGAGAATTTAAGTGAGAAACCAAAAAGTAATCAAATTGAAATTAAAGTAACACAGACTTCTTTTATATTCATTTGTATATGGTTTGCATGTGTTTTTCACTACTTTTTCTGAATTGTTATTTGCAGCTGGATATTGTGTGATTACATACATACTTGGAGTTGGAGACAGACACCTGGATAACCTTTTGCTAACAAAAACAGGTAACAAATAATGGCTATTAGCAGGTATATACATTTTATATGCCAGTGATGTTTACTGTAGAATCTGCTTAGTAACAAAACAAGTTGCATAAATGAAGATAAATTGTATAGGTCTTAAAAGTCCCTTTATATGGTACCTTTGAAGGATACTCCCATCCCTTACAAGAATCACTTTAGTAGTAACTACAGATGGTCATCTGGCCCTTACTTCTGAAAATGCCTCCTTTCATGTAAAGCCCATAATGTATGCAAGGAGTCGAGTCTCTTACTGTACAGCTAGAGCATTAGAATGTTCTTTCTCTTACCAAACTGTACTTAACTCAAATTAACCCCGTCTTTATTTGTTTTTCCCCTTGGAGTTTCATGGAATAATCGTTCTCATCCCCCTCTTCCTGTTAACTGTTGAGCCCCTTGGCTTTAACACTATCTCTAAGCAAACAACTTCCAAACTTACAGCTCTGTGTACTTCAGTCCGTTTCTTACCACTTACTTGATATCCCAATTATGTGGCCAGTTATAAAAATTGTTCCCTTCTTCCACTACCTGTGTAATAATACCTGCTGCTCACTTCATTTTTTCCATCTCAGTAAATTGCAGCATCATCCATCTAGTTGTTCAAGCCCCAGGCTCAGGAGTCTTTTTTTTTTTTTTTTTTTTTTTTAAGATTTTATTTATTCATGAGAGAGAGAGAGAGGCAGAGACAGGCCGAGGGAGAAGCAGGCTCCATACAGGGAGCCTGATGTTGAACTCAATCCCAGGACTCCAGGATCACGCCCTGGGCCGAAGGCAGGCACTAAATCACTGAGCCACCCAGGGACCCCCACCACGGAGTCATTTTTAATTCTACTTTTGGTGTCATCTCACATATCAAATCTATGAGCAAAATCTGGTCTACTCTTCTCCAAAATGGATTCTGAAGTTATTCAGCTCTCTTCATTTCCACTGCTTTGACCCCATTTGAAGCCATCAACATCTTTTGCCCAACTATTTGAATAAAATCCAAACTCTTTATTGTGATAAAGTTATGGCTTGCCCACACTGACCAGTTTGAATGTGTGAATGTCAGACCACTCTTGCCTCAAGCAAATGTCCTTGTTTTTCTCTCTGGAAAGCTCTTATCTCAGATCTTTGCATGTCCAACTTTGTTATTCAATCTAAATTCAAGTGACATATCCTTAGAATAGCCTTTTCTAACTCTGGTCTGAAATGGTATGCTTGCCATACCACCCTTCTCCATTACTCTGTTATTTTGTTTTCTTTACTAGCCAAAGCTCTCTTTTTCAAATAATTTAAAATTTAACAAATATTTATTGAGCACCTACTATGTGTCAGGTATTGTTCTAGGTTTAGGGAATACTAAAAAGAACAGAACAGATACAAATCTAGGTCCCTGTGAATCTTGTTGACTTCTAATCATCATCACCTCCTCCCATTCGGGATGCAGGTTCCATGAGAGCACAGGCCTTGTCCATCCAGGTTGCTACCATGCCTCCAGAGCCTTGAACAACACCTAGCTAAAGTAATTCATAAATCACTGTTGACTTAATGAATGAGTAAATATTTCTGCTCTCTGTGTAGTGTTTTCTTCTCTGGGCTAAATAATTCAAATTTCTTTAGCCTTCCACAGAAAATAGATTTGAAATTACTATTAAAATGGTCTCTCAGGTAAGAACATTTTTGTTTTGTTAATATTCTTGCAGGTTATGATACCAAGAATTTAACACATCAAATGTAGCAGTACATCAGATGTGTCTAATTATTAATATATACTTAACCCTAATAATTCACATCATCTGGAATTTAATATATTCAGTTTTAATTAGTGTGAAAAATTATCTGTGGTAGAAATTGCATGTGGGAACATGTCTGTCTGTGTCAAGGCCAGGCAGTCCCTTTGGTAACCAGAACCAAGGAATGTCGTGGAGCTTCTTGCCAAATTTGCCAATTTAGCAAAGGATATTTATAAAACATTACAGTGTGTTTGGAGAGAGAATGTAAATTGGGAAAAGTTTTCCTGTATTCTTCCTTAACTCTTCATCTTCAGTTAAATTTTTAACCACAAGAATCAAAGTACCAAAGTGATTCCATTTGTTTTTTGTGTTGTAATCATTTTATAATTACAATGGAATTGTTCGTTGTATAGAGTGGCATTACATTTATAATGTGATTTTCACATATTTTGTTCCTTTTGAAACTGATAAGTAACAGACCTTTTTCTTTTGGACTTTGAAAATTGCTTTGTCATATGTGTGTATGTGTGTGTTGACAGGGATGTTTTAAGAATAAGATTTGGAAAGTGGAGTCTATTTAATATACTTCTGTGGTCCAGGCTAAATGGAAATGGAAATATAAAATTTCAGAAACAGGAAGTTTTAAGTGTCTTGTCACCAGTTTTCCACTAGAGGGTGCTCCAAAATTCTTTTTAAAAATCTAAAACTGCTAGGTGAGAGATACATTCTCTTTCTTTTGAAACATTCCTTTTAGTTATTTTTTCTTAACTAGTTCTTTAGTTATTTCATCCATTTATGTCATACAGTTATAATTTTATGTCTTACTAGGATAAATGTTTAATTTTCAAGTTCAGTTTGAATGAAATTAGATTATGTAAGGAAACACCAATTATGTGAAGACAAACAGAAGTATAATGCATTCCTTAACTTCTAAAAATTTATAATGATTTATTTTTTAATTTTTTGTTTATAGTTATTTTTAAATGAAAGTATATTTAAAGAGGTTTTACGTTATATTAATTATGTACGGTGTAATTAGACTTTGTATAGTATAGACAACTGTTATATATTTAAAGTGATTTTTGAATGAGGTTCATTGCAGGAAATACACTTCAGTATTTGTAGTTAAAAATGCCTCAAATATCATGAAGCCCTTCCGTTGTATATTTTGGATCTGTTATGCCTTCAGCCCAGACGATAACATGTTAAAATTTTAGATTGTCTTATATAACATTCCAATCTCAGTCTTAGTGGAGCAGTTTTCTTAATAATAAATAACATTTCTCCCATTTTTCAAAGTAAAATACCTTTGGTCTTCTGTTTTGCCAGTTTGAGTAGATTTAGTGTCTATGACTCTGCTTTGGGATGAAAGTGGTTTAGAATGGTAATCAGGGGGATCCCTGGGTGGCGCAGCGGTTTGGCGCCTGCCTTTGGCCCAGGGCGCGATCCTGGAGACCCGGGATCGAATCCCACGTCAGGCTCCCGGTGCATGGAGCCTGCTTCTCCCTCTGCCTGTGTCTCTGCCTCTCTCTCTCTCTCTCTGTGACTATCATAAATAAATAAAAAAAAAAAAAAAAAGAATGGTAATCAGAGTTGCACTCATTCCCTGTATGTCCAGTTCGTAGGTATGAGAGATGGAACAGAGAGGAAGAAGATACCTAAATTTCATTTTATTGAGGATCTCTTGGGGATTTGCCCACAACACATTCTTCTACCTATAAATTTAGGTGGGACCCAAAAGAATTAGATTGATAATTTGAGGAGTGTGTGAAGGAAAATGTTTCACTGCACAGAAAGAATTGTAAAATGTATACAACAATAGTGTGAAAAAGTGCAAAATAAAAGTCTCGATTCCAGATTTCCCAGAAACTTTTGCCAGTATTTATTGAGCTGTAGATACTTTAGCTTGGTGGAAGTATCCTCAGCTTGTCCACCAGAGGGCAATGTGTATCCACCATAAATGTGAAAGTCAGGAAATTCCTTTGTCAGTGTATTGCCATGTGGTCACTTATAACATTGTTTTCCTGAAGCAGATTTGGAGTGAATGGTGTTTCACTTATTAATGTAGTGATATAGCATTTTCTGGGCAAGAAATTAAAAATTTAAGCTCTAGAATGGGATTGGAAAACATGCAATTTTTTTTTTCAGAGTTGGTGTCCTTTGAGGAATTATTTATTTATTTATTTATTTATTTTTTTTTTTTTTTTTTTTTTTGAGGAAACTTTTACAAGTTTATCCAGGGTAATTCGATTGTGGCAGGGCTCAAATGGAACATGATTTGAGTTTATGTCAGTTCTAGGGGAAGTTTTTTGTTTTTGTTTCTATTTTTTAAAATTTGAGGAAAAAAAGTAGGACCAGTATAAGTGAAAAACTATTGTTTATGATATACAGACTTTACAATAGGGTGTTTACAATAAACTTTACTTAGTTTATAAGTAACTTAAAAACATTCACACATGAAAGCAAGAAGCTAGGTGTCTCTAGTAAAGGGAAAGTTCTGTGTAGGTCCTAAAGATGGTTCTTACAATATGGAGTTGTCCATTTTTGTAGTTAGAAGAGTGGTGGCTTTTTATCTGTCTTATAGCACTTTAGAGTAATAAATACTGTTTGAACCTTTTGTCAGAAAGCTTGAAGTTGAGAAAGTCATTGTTATCATAATTGGGCACTTTTCTGTATCATTCTTTAATTTTATGTGAAATTCACTTCCTTGTTTAATTCTGAGGAACAGCCTCATATAGGAGTTAATATTCAGGCTCTAAAGTAAAAATCTTTGGGTTTAAGTTTCCCCTCCACCATTGGGTAATTTTGGGTAAGTTGTTTATATCTGTGACTCAGTCTCTTTTCTGACTGTGCAGATAATAACTGAACCTCTCTTGTGATAGTGTGAAGGTTGAATGAGATAATATAGTAGAGTTTTTGTATATACTGAGCATATAGTAAACATTCCTTAAAGGCTGGCTAACTGTTATGGTTGGTTTGTTTTACTACCAGGAACTAAGAATGCTTTCCTTTTTTGGCTTATGTAGGTTTTTTTTGAAATCATGGTTTTAGACATAAAAAATAACACATTTCAGAAATTCCCTTTTGTCTCAAGTGGCTCTTTATTTTAGTAGTATAAGAAGGTTTATTAATTTATTAATTTATTTATTTTTGAGGTGGGGTCAGTCAGAGGGAAAGGGAGAGGGAAACAGAATCTTAAGTAGGCTCCAGGCCTAGTGTGGAATCCTGATGTAAGGCTTAATCTCATCACCCTGAGATCATGACCTGAGCTGAAATCAAGAGTTGGATGCTTAACCTACCGAGTCCCCCAGGTCCCCCAGTATAAGAAAGCTTATAAAAGAGACACAGTCAATTTGATTATTGATTTCATCTTATTCTTACTGTATTTTAAAGTAAACTTGATATTTTGAAAAGAAACATGTTTCTTTTTTCCTGGGGGAAGCACAGTAGTTCAAAATCTAAAATAGAATTTATTTACTATTCAAATGGTGATGCTTCCTAAGCTATCTGTATTTAAGTTAATTAGTTTGGTAGGTAAAATATACTCTAAAATATAACTTATAGACTAACTTTCTGTGTTTATTTATTCCCTGGAACTTGAGAAAAGGGAGCATAAAAAGTTTTATGCAATTAGTAGGCACCCAGTAAATCTTTTAAAAGGAATAAATGAACTAAGTTTTTCATGTTATTTTCACCCATCTTTAGCTTTTCTAGAATAATGTTTCCTACCTAAATTTAGTTTTCCTATAGACCGTGAATGTTAGTATTATTTGCCAGTTTGATTGGGTTTTCTCAATTGATGTATGCAAAAGAGAACCAGGCACATAAGACCACCCCTTTTTAATCCATAAATACTTTTTTAGTCTTTATTAATCATTACTGTAGATTCTTAGGTAATGAGAAGGACTTACCTTCATGTGAATAGTTTTCTTTTTAGACATTATTTAAAATCTGAGCTTTTGAAAGTTTCTTGAATATTCAGTATCAGGAAGTCAGTCTTCTTATGTTTACTGAAACATACCATAAAGAAAATGTTAATAGTTTCTATAAAGGGTTCTGGTTTTCTTTTTTTTTTTTTTTTTAAGTTTGTTTTAAAAAACATTATTTATTTTCATTAGAAGTAATAAAAAATGATAAAGTGCTATCTACTCTTTGTGCCTAAGGAGCTGGAAATTGCTTACTTCATGGAGAAAGTAACTTAGTTTGAGTCATGAAGAATGTATGGGTTTCTATGGGTTTCAGACAAGTGGAAAAAAAAGCACACCTTCTGGTAAAAATACTCAGAAGCTGAAATAAACAGTGCCTTTGCAAGTAATATAGGTTGGTTGGATTAGTTTAAGGTCACATTGTAGAGACAAATCAGTTTACGTCCTTTTATATCACCTTTTATATGGCAAAGCTTAATTCAATCATTGTAGTAAAACTAGATTGGATACTACTTTTTTTTTTTTAAGTTTTCTTATCAGGTGATCTATTTCTTAAAGCTGAGTAGACACTGTATTTGTTTTCTTTTGCAATAAATAATTTTGGAAGGAATTAGATTTTGATACACTTTAAAGCATTCAAGTTCCACCATGGACTAGCAACCATAAATTAGATTAATAAAAAATTACTACATTTTTATAGTGACCCTTTGAACAAAAAATGTGTCAAATTTTAAAGTAATGAGGTTGTACAACACAGGGAAACTGTAACTATTAGTATTGAATATGAGTTTTAATTCATTGAGATGATTCACTTTGCCGGTGTCCGTCCCCCATCCCCCGCCCCCCGCCAACAGTGACCTAACTGCAGTTGAGAGTTCTGTTAGTCAATAAAAAAAGTCTATGAGAAGTCCTCAAGCTTTGGCTTATATCAGTATCATCTAGAGAGCAAGTTAATACAGATTGCTGGGCCTCAGGCTCAATTTCTGATTCAGTACATATGATAGGGTTTGAGAATTTATTTCTGTAGCAAAGAAAACTACCCATAATTACTTGAAAAGATTATTAAAATTGTCCTTCCTTCTAAAAAGTCCTTATCTATTTGGAGGCTAGATTCTCTTACTTAAAACAATATATCATAATAAATAGAAGCAAATATGAGAATCCAGCTGTCTCCTATTAAGCCAGACATTAAAGAGATTTGAAAAATCTAAGGAGTGCCACTCATCTCACCAGTTCTTTTTTTGTTTTTGCATTAGAAAATAGTTATTAATCAGGAAAAAAAATGTTTTAATTTTGTTGATTTATTATTTTTAGATTCATATCTCTAAAAGGTCTCAGTTTTCATTTTAAATGCAGTAAATATCAATAGAGGTAGCCCAACTAAGGCTTATTTTGGATCTTTACTGATTTTTAAGAGTATAAAAGGTCCCTGAGACAAAAAGTTTTAGAATTCATTATCAAAGGCTATTTTTTTTGTTGTTGTTTATCTTCAAAGGGTTTCTGTTCTGCTTTAGACATTAAAATAGTTCTCCAGAAGAAAAGAATACTTAAAGGAATAAAACCTACATTGGCTTTAATGATTGTAGGAAAAATGAAAACATAGAAGATTTAAAAATGTGTTTTTCTAGAATAGAAATGGACCATAGAATCACGTATACTAAAATGTGGTTTGCCTACTTTTCATTAGTTAGCTTTCTTTTGTGCCTATTCTTAAGAAACCTAAGATCTTAACAGTTGAATGTGAAAAAAATTATATGAAATATTTAGCAGATAATTGGAATGTCTATGCTAGTCTATAATTAGGTATGTCATACTGTTCTTCATTACTCAAAAATTATTACTGAAAAACATTTTATTACTGTGCTTTTAGCTATAAGTGAAAATAGCTTTAACCAAGTATATTCTAAGGCTTAACTAAGCTAATAAGTATTGGGAGCATTGGGAGTGTATCTTAGGGAGTATTTTTAATTCCAAAAATAGAGGTTCCATTGTATCAATAAGTAGTTGTTCCCCATCTTCTCTGTTTCTAGGTTTCATGGTAGGACAACTTCAATATTCACATAAGAAAACATAAGAAAAATGCAACATTTACATAACACAGGCATTTTGTGGAAAAATAGTAAAATGTCAGGTTGTTTGCAAAGAAACTGAAGAGTGGGAAACTTAACAATAGAGTAGAGTGTCAGGGAAGAATATTTGAATTTTGGATTGTGTGGGATTTTTCCAAAAAATAGAGTGTATTATGGAGAAAAGAGAGTCAAAGAGAAGAATTAAGCTTAGGTGTAAAAAAATGGAGTAAGTACAGCTTTGAGATTGGTCATATATAATTATTAGATAGACAAAAGGGAAATTAAAAAAAAATAACCTCTACTATGAAATACTATTTACTTCAGCAGTATCTATTCTCTTTAACCCAAGAACTACACTCTGGACTACAATTTTAGAAATAAGTTAATGTCACTTACTCAGATGACAAGAAAATTTAATTAGCACCTCTTATTCCCTTTGTATTGCAAGTCAGGGACAAAAGGCAATTACAATCAGCATTCAGTTTGTTTTATGTACACTTTAACTCTTGACTGTTAATAGATTTGTTAATAGATTTGAATAAGCCCATACCTCCTGAATATCTTGATTAAGCATTTTTTTTATTTCATGAAGTGCATGTTTTAAATCATTACAAGTTTCATTTGAGACATTAACTTTTAAAGAAGCATTCCCTTTGGTATCAACGCGGATGAATTTTCTTAAAACATTAATAGCCTCTTTTCAGAATACATGACTCTTTGAACTTGCAAAACATAATAATGGTTTCATTGTTAGATACTGAATCTTTAATGCCTTAGAATTAAGCAGTAATCCTGTTCTTTGAGAGTTTTCTTACAAGAAGGATAGAAATATACTCTCCATTTGCAATCACTGATGCAGAGCTGACATTGGAATTCCAGTAATGGGTGTAGTGAAATGGAGAAAAGTGGAGCTAAGTTTCCTATTAAAGGATGGAGCCCATTAAGTAAGCCATGTATGATGGCTGATACAGTTTGATAGTAGGATAGTATGATTTATTTTTAAAAGTCAGTTTTGAATCAAAGATTGGTCAGATAGGTTATCTGCTCAAGTGCTGTGTATCATTAGAAACATATATTGGTAATGAAACAAAACATTTTGTTTTAAAGATTCATTTATTTCACAGAGAGAGGGCTTGTACAAGTTGGGGGAGGGACAGGAGGAGAGAATTGTCAAGCAGACTCCCCACTGAGCACAAAGCCCAACATGGAGCTGGATCCCATGACCCTGAGATCATGGCCTGAGCCAAAACCAAGAGTCGGATGCTTAACTGACTGAGCCACCCAGGTGCCCAAAACAAAAAATTATTTAAAGAATTAAACAAAACCAAGGAAAGTTTACCTCTACCTATAATATTGTAAGCTTCTCATCTCTTTTCCTCTTGAAGAGTAGAATGGTATTCGTCTAACAAGTGGGACCTTAGAGTGAGAGTAAAGCACAAATGAAGTGCTTAGCTTAGCTGAACAGAGAATACATGTTTTGTTGAAGTCATTGAAATCCTTAACAGAATTTGATTAGGGACTTTTTACCAACTCATGGAAAATTCAGTGATTGCATACCCCTTGAACTTTTAAAGAATTAGGAGACAATGCTTCCCTTGTAAGTACTACAATTATCAAACTCCTTATTCTAAAAATTGTTTCTCATCTTTTTTGGAATCATGGACTTTCCCTGGGGAATTTGGTGAAGTCTATGGATTTCCCCCCCAAATCAATTTTATTGTGGCTAGGGACCTGTGAAGCCCATTTTGGAATTCTGAAATGGTGTTTTTCAATCATGAGTAATACACAGAATTGTTCTAAATAGAAGTGAGATCCATTGTATTGACGTTACATTTTATAATCTTAAGTATGTATAATATAAAACCTGATGTTGACTTCTTATGGATCTACTCTTCTATAACTATAAAGTAAAAACAGGTTTATGAATTAAATCATGTTACATATTAGCACAATGTAATCCAACAACATTAACGTGACAGATGAAGTAATATTGACACGAACTTGTCATTTGTAGTATGAGTATGGTATAGATAGTATAGTATGAGTTCAGAGTGCTGTTAATTAATATATCCCATGTGAATATTCTTAAACTACTTTTCTCTACTTGAACTACTTTATAACCTTCATTTGTTCAGCATGTTGTCATGTAATTTCAAGGTATAACCAATTGTGCTTCTGTTAGTGTTAGCCTGAAGTAATTGAAGTAGCCTTGTTGTTTAATACTAACCCAGTCCAAAACACTGAAATCACAAGGTAGTACTAAGTAATAAGGATCTAGGTGATCCAGACTCAGCATATGGTAATTTTATTATAGATCTTCATGGAAATGAACATACAAAAATTTTAAAACAAAACAACTTCCCATAAGAACTGTTTTCTAGAAGGAAATTTCTTGTATTAATGTTTTTAAAGTCTAAGCTGTAAATGTGAATTTGAGAAAACAGTGGTTATCAGAATAGTGCAAAATAGTCCAACTAAGTGCTTCCGAATGCTAGGCCTTATCCTAGGTTTCAATACTATACAAAAATAAAGCAAGATTCTTGATTATAAGACTTAATGGTTCAGGAAGAGTTTAACCTGGGGGAGAAAGCTAAATGAAGAAATCGTTTCATTACACACTTGGCTGAAGTGTTTTGATATGAATAGGTGGGGTAGGAGCCTCACCAGTAACTCTTTACTAGATGGGTGCTGATGTAGGTCACCCTGGTGTGAGCTAGAGGAACCATTTCACTAAGCTGTTACTTTTTATTTTGAGAGCAAGGCTGGGGTGGAGGGGGGTTTGAGGTTGGGGGTTGACAAAGCCCTTTTTCAATTCTCTTCTGGTTCCTTGCTCTCTATATCTAATTATAATTCTTTCTCCCTCACCTCCCCCAGCTGTCATTTACTATACTTGATATACACATTCGTTTAAAAAGTTCTTTAGAGACTTCCATCAGTTCTCCAATTTGAACAGAACATTTTAATCCTGGTATAAGCTTAAAAAAAAAAGACAAGGAGATGATGTGGATAAATGGAAAACTGGTTTTCAGTAGAGTGGTTACATTGATAATGGCCACTTATTCTATAACCAGATGATGATAGTGTTTAAACCTTTGGATACTCATTCATGTGTAAGCTGTTGTTTCTCTTTACATATGAACTTCATATCATAGATGTAGTACAATGTCCACTGTCTACTCCAGACAATTTTCAGTGTAGTTTTCTTTGCTGTTGTTTGAAAATAGTACCAGTATCTACTTTGAATTTTACTTAAATTTAATATCATTATTGCCTTAAATTTTCCTTAAATTTGGACTTTTAAAATTATCTGGCCTTGACAATCTGAAGTTCTTTCTCATTTTCACAGTTGTATAGGATTTCCAACTTACTGTATTATTTAGTTTTTCATTGTAAGAACAAGCCTGGGAGGAGTGGCAAATAATAAGACTGCTTATCCCTTTAATTCCTGGCAGTTGTGATCTCAGATATAAGAGACATAAATACCAGTTCAGTATATTTTAAACATCTTTAAAATGGTAGTTATTAATATTTATTTTTAAACAGAATTCAGCATTTTAAATTTTTTTAAAAATGGTGATTGAAGTATTGAAGTTAAACATTTGTAAGTATCTTTAAGAGATCTGGTCATTAGATATTAAATAGCTTGATTTGGTTTTGCATTCAGACTAAAATGATTTTTTCCTCTTAGGGACATAGCTTCTAAAATGGGACAAAGCTATGGATTTAACTATTCTTGACTTAAACGAAGTTTTTTAGTTATTTTGCTTGACACACTTCTCTATAGCTTTGGAAATAATTGCCGTAACAGTGGACATTTAGACTGTTTCCTGATACCTGATCAAGTGAAACAAGGTGTCAGTTGTACTCAAGAGCAGTTACACTGCTGACTCAGAGGGCCCGCCATACGTTACTGTTCACTTGGGACTCCAGGGCCACATCTAGAGTCAGTTCTGTGCCCATCATTGTTTTATAGTTCCAACAGTGACTAAATGTTGGAGGATAACATTTATAAGTAACAGTAATAATGCTCAGAGAAAGAGTAGAGGTTTTAGTTAATGTGTTAGTGGATAGAATTGATGTATAAAAATATTTTACAAGATGGCAAAAGTATATCCAAAGTCAATACATGTACTTGAAGAAGGAAAGTTTTTGGCTGCTTCTCTTGAAGGGGATGATGGGTTGGGGTACCTAAGCTTCCCAAATACAATGGTGAAGGATAGGTTTTCACATAAAACAGGTTATGTATTATAAGACAAACAAGAGTGGGCAGATTGTACTAGGGAGATTTTTGGATAGCTTTTTAAATGAATTAATTTCTTCATTTAATATTGAGTGCTTACTGACTGCCAGAAACTATTCTGAGGCTGGGGATACAGCAGTACATAAAATGAGCATAAATGTCTTCTTTGGGGGGAACTTGGGTTGTGGGATCCTGGGGGCTACTTTTTTGGTTAAAATGTATGACTTTTTTATACTACTTGTAAGTCAGAAGATGCTTTATGAATTCAATGGTGAATCATTCTCTAAAGTGAATGATCAGTCACATTCTTACCTATCTTGTCTGTGAGTTTAGATAACTGTCCTAGGGTTTGTTGTCATAGCACTGCAGCTGTCTTCAGCTCTCGGCAGACATAAATATTGTGACTTCCTACTCTGAAGCTACTGAGTAACATGGATTAGTTGAAAATGGTTCAGATGAAGCTAAGAATGTAATTTGAAATTTGGGGGATTTTGTTTTGGCAAGGGGAATAGTGATAAGTTAAAGGATTCATCTCAGGAATACTTAAAAGACAAGATCTTCTGCTTTTGAATGGAGTTTGCGTAAACTTGTAGCAAGAGAAATTTGCTATAAAATACTAATTTCTGCTAATACCTTAAAAACTTATCTAGCCTCCAGCTGTCTTTGATTCTGGAGATCTGAAAGTGGAATATAAATTAATATTACTCTGAGATTATTTTAACTGCAGTTTCATCTGAATAAATGTAAGTTAAAATGAACTGTAGTATACTCTGAAGATCACTCCCAAGCCTGAGTTAGATGATTAAACAATTTAATAGACTTCATCATGAATTACTATTTTTTATGAAGAGAGACTGCTTATGCCAATTATATGACCTATCCCCGTCTTAGTTTTTAAAGATAATTCTGGAAACAAATGAGTTTCTTATCAACATCCAGGCAAACTTTTCCACATAGACTTCGGATATATTTTGGGTCGCGATCCAAAGCCTCTTCCTCCTCCAATGAAGCTGAATAAAGAAATGGTAGAAGGAATGGGGGGCACCCAGAGTGAGCAGTACCAAGAGTTCCGCAAACAGTGTTACACGGCTTTTCTTCACCTTCGAAGGTAAGTTAATTTGCTTGATGTAAAGAATTTTGATAATTTCATTTTGTAGAGCAAGAAGAGTTGTTTAAATGTATACATTCTTTAGCATCACTCTTTTCCAGAATGACACAGGGAACAGTATTTCTTAATGCACATTTAATGTTTATTTTGATGAACAGTCTGATAGCAAAAGAAAAAAGAATTTCTTGCTTTCCCACTAATTATATGATTACTAAATCCCACCAAATAGGAAGCTGGCATTATATAAGATTAGGTGAACATGGAGGTTTCAAAATCAGTGGGTTAAAATCATTTTAATAAAATATGCTCTGTGTGCTTTGCCAGTGCTGGGAGAGAGAAAAGATTAAGCAGCTTCGTAACCATTCACATCTCCCTGAAGCCAGTCTTGAAGGATTATAATCACGATATTAAGTTCTTTTCCTTCTCCCAAGCTCATTTCCTTCTTCTTTATCAAAGAATGAAGCATTTAGCTGATTTAAAGTGATACTAATCCATTCATTTTTATTCTGTAGCAACATTAACAGCCTTAGTTTTGGTGGCTCTTCAGGAGCTCTGAGAAGTTTGTTAAATGATGGAAGAATAAATGTTACATATAATTTTGTCTCTTTTTAGCACCTCATCAGTTATCCTGCTATAAGACAGTTGATTTTTCTCTATCCCTTCTTCTTTCTCCAATACCATTCTATCTCCACTTTCTTCATCCTAGTTTACTTAGGACTTAACATCATATATCATCAGGGAAAAAAAATAATGTTTGTTGTGATGGTTAGCAAAAAATGACAGGATCATTTGACCTAGCTTAACTTTGCAGAAACCCCTAGCCCAGGAGACATACCTTCTTTCACCTTTTCCCAGTGAAAATATAACCGATACATAGTAAGTTGCCTATGCATGTGGGCTCTGTCTTGTCTTTGTAACCTCGGCTACTCATACAATGGTTAGAACATAGACATTCTATATGTTTATTAAATGAGAACCTTTGGTATCTATATGAGAACCTCCAGAACTTCTGCTTCGTATCTGAGATGAGGCCATGTTCCTGGGTGATGTCGATGCTGCTGGTCCTAGGGGAATGGCTGTACTCTGTTAATCAGATTTCATCTTTGTAGTGACTCATTAGGCCTTCATTGTTAACTCAGTCTGTACCATGTGTCACAAACTATGCCGTACATTTTACAAATAGCCACACTATCCTTTAGGTGGCAGAGTGACTCAGTTTTACTGACCAGAAATGCTAAAAGAATAATGCTAGAAGAATAATGAGAATATCAGTGCTCTTTGATTTGTCTGGTGATACAGAAGCACTTTCAGAGAGATGAGATGAGAGTTCCACTTTAATATCTGGGATTTTTAATTTAAAATAGTCAAAGCCTACCAAAAACTAGATGGAACCATGGCATCTCAGTGACGAGGCGGATGGAATGATATGAAATGATAACTAGAGAAATGTCAGAGGTGCTCTATCTTACTGAAAGCAGAAGGAAAACAATGTGCTTTATAAACTGTCATTGATAATGGATTAGTAGCAATTCAGTAGAATGAGAAAACAGGCAGGTTATTAATGTGGAGCCAAAGTTAACTTTTATCACTACTAAGAAAAATCACTGAGATGAATCTAAGTAAGTTTATGTTAAGTCTTCATGAAAACTTTATTTTTTGTTTTTTAAAATTTCACTATAGTTAAGTTGGACCCTAATCTTTTGATCAGCATTTCTTTTTTTAATTTTTAATATTTTTAAAGATTTTACTTATTTATTTTGAAGAGAGAGAGAGTATGGTGGGGAGAGGCAGATGGAGAGGGAGAGAGTCTCAAGCAGACTGTGCTGAACACAGAGCTGATGGCAGGGCTCAGCCTCATAACCCTGACACCGTGACCTGAGTGGAACCTAAGAATGAGATGCTTAACTAACTGAGCTGCCAGGTGCCCCCAATATTTATATTTTATGTTGTATTTTAGAATATGGTTTTGTTAGTAAAAAAAAATTGGCTTTATGACATAAGAATGAACCTGATACTTAGGAGTTGTGTTTAGAGCTAAGATTATTTGGCACTTTTTAAAATTAGGGTTTGTAGTAATGACAAACTACCTTCTTTCATGGTTTTTGTTAATGGCTGATCGTTTTCTGCCGCAAGAAACCATTCACTAACGTTGGACTGTGTAAACACAGTAGTCCTTTTTGAACTAAGTAATGAATGATTGCAGTTGTGTAGATGACAGAACACATGTTATGGTGTTGTTATGATTTTCTTGTAACAAAATACATGATGAATCAGTATCCACTACACCAGTAATTAATTGGTAAATTTGGTTTTTGAATGCTGTCTCATGGTAAGAGTCATGCTAAAATATTTTAAATGTCCAAGGGAAACATAACTCTTTCTCTTAACCCATGTGTATGCCAAACATTAATAGACACTTAGGATACAGAGATGGCCTAAATTTTTCAGTAAAAATTCTGAAATTGGGAATGCATTCGAAAGTTTTTACATTGAGAATGTTTGCATAATTACTAAATGGCCATGATGTTATATTGATCATACTTCCTTTCATCATTAGCTTCACTGTTCTCCCTCCTTCAAGTAGTATACTTATTAAATAAATCTTTTAAAAAAAATAGGATTCTTTTTTGATATTTGTTGGATGCAAAGTGAATATACTGTAGAGGAAATAGACCTCTGGAACACTGTAGGAAACCTCACGTGATACAGTTAAATGCATTTCTATTTCTAATGTTGAAGGTTTTCAGTGAACAATTTAGACGTGACTTTTTATTTTATTTTGGTAATGTTTTTAAAGATGTCCAGTAATCTTTAAATCTATTTTTCTGGGTAGGATATTGAATGACTAGTCTGTTTAATATATACTTTCTGTTAGGGTCACATGCCCTATCTTAAATGGAAAAATGCAGGTTCATAGCAACAGAGGTAAAAGATTAATACAGTTAATGTAGTGATAGATTTTCTATAATGTAATTGGGTGTTTAAACTTCTTATAGAATATCCCATTTTATATTTATTTACATTTTGTTTTCTTTTGCTACAATAATAAAAGCATGGGTGGCTAAATTAAAAACAACAGATGTTCCAGAAAACATTAATATTTTCCTTTTAAAAGAGAAGCACACATATGCTTCCATGAAGGCAAACATTTTAACATAGATCCTGGCTGTCCATTAGGATTACCTGGGGGAACTTTAGGGAGAAAAATAGTTTGGGGGCCAGTCAGATTTACTTGGTCTGGGCTTGGGCTCAGGCATTAATATTTTTAAGAAGCTCCCAGGTGAATCTAATGGGCAGCTTTGAGAACCTCTGAAATATCCCTTTCAGAATTGAGCCTTGCATTTCCCTCCCTGTGTTACTCTGGGAATCTACCCTGTGATATATTCTGAGATTCCCTTATGGCAAGATTGGGAAAAAGTGTCTAGTCAACAGAGCAGAATGTGAATAATTGAGGGTTCATTGAAAGAGCATGTTTTTTTAATGACCTAGCAGCTGGCTGTACTCTGCTAAGACCATGGTCTTACAGCCCTCTCAAGTGGATCTTCTTTGTTTCCATATCCTACATAGCTTAAAGCTTGGTGCCCTCCTTGCTCCCTATTGTGGTTCCTTGCTTGCTTAAAGAAGAGAAGCAGAGGCACAGACATCATGGGATCACACCAATAGATATCCTCCCCATTGCTACCATCATGCTCTGTTCTTTGAAAACTTGAATTGCCTTCTTCACGACTGCTGCTGTGCCCTCAGCATTCATGTGTTGAATGCTCCAACCACAACCGATATTTGAGTGCCACCTTCTCAATGTAGAGCCAGCCTTGTCCACTCCCTTTCATCAGTACCATTAATTTAGCCCTCCAAAATCTCAGTTATAGGCTTTTCATTCTCTGACCAGCATTTTCTATCCTTACAGCTTATTTTTGCATTATACTCATTCCTTAGAAGTCTGTAACCTCATTGATATATCCAGTCTTGTCAGCATTCCACCATATAAAATCTACCTGATATTCCTACTTTTCTCTTTTCTCCACTGAATTTTATGGCTTCAAACTATCATTGCCTTTCTCTCTAAACTTTCTTACACATTTTTATCCAATCCTATAACCTTACCTTCTGCTACTTCATTTCTCATCAGAACTGTGTGCCTTCCTATTTCATGTGTACAGTGCAGCAGCTGTATGTTACTGAAGTAAAGCCAACAGCCATGGTGTTCTCACCATTGGAGTTATTTTGCACTCTTCTTTCCCCCAGAGCACGTTTTGCAATGTCCAGAGACAGTTTTGTTGTCATAATGAGGTGAGTGCCACTGACCTCTAGTGGGAAGAAGTCTAGTAAGTAGAAGTCTAGTAAGATACTGCATTCTTGCCCTAGTTCTTTATTCTCTTTCATAGCCCATCTCCTTTTAAAAAGGTCTGTTCTCACTGTCTCCACTAACTTGCTGCTGCTTCTGCCTTCAGCCTTCTCCAGTAAGTCTTCCAGCCCTACTCTGCTATTAAAACTAATTTTATCAAGATAAACAGTTACATATATGAAATCTCATGGATTCCTAGCATCTTTGACACAGTTGAGCACTCCTTTGTCCCTGAAAACCTTTCTTAAGATTTGGTGTAACCCACTCCTCTGTTTTCTTTTTGCCTTGCTGGCTACTTTTGCTGCTTTGCTGATTTCTTCACTCTGCTGTCTGACCTTTACGTACTGAACTGTCTAGAAGTTTCATTGTCAGTATAAAGCATTTAGTTCTGGATTGTTCCCTCCCCTCCCCCAAACTCTCCTTCAGCATTTTCATCCAGACCTGTGACTTTAATTAGGATCCAAATGCTGATGTTTTGAACTGATGCCATCAGCCCAGATATCCCCTCTGAGGCCTCTGTCTGCTTGACATCTTGACTAAGAATCTGGTAGGCATTTCAAATTCAGTGTGTCTAAAACAGAACATTACTGCTTCCCTGTCCCAAGTCCTGCTCTTTGCTCATTCTGTTTCTTATTGTGGTGAACAACCATAGTTTCCCATTGCTTAGGCTCAATCCTTGACATTCAGTTCCTCTGCCTTCTCCCCCCTACTTCGTTGAAACCATCAGCACTGTCTGCCCCTCCATCTCTAAACTACAGCCTGAGAACATCTATATTGTTTCTTTCCTACCTAGACATCAGTCAGATAGTTTCCCTGACTGCATTCTTTTTGAAATGTGTGTATCTCCTACTCACCTGGTAGGGGAGATACCATGATCATGAAGGTGGTTTTCCTAGGGTGAGCCTTCTTCATTGTACTCCAAAGGTGCCTAACCCTGCAATTTCCCCAAATGTGGAAAACTCAACTGCATAATTTGTGCTAGCGGGGGACTGTGTTCGCACTTCCCTTGAAAAGGGTAAAACAAAAAATGTATATCCGAATGTGTTGCTCCACACTTTAAACTCAATTGCTGCTTCCCAGCACAGTTAGAATAAAATCAGACCTAAGATGGTTGATGGTCCCTTTCCCTACCCCATCAATCTCTGACCCATTTCCCTATTTTTTGTTTTTCCTTTTCGTAAATCTTTTTATCAGTCAGCCAGGTTTGAAATTATGTTATCATTGTATTTTGTGAGTTCCCATCCCCTTGCCCCATTCCCTTGCAGAATGTCCACCTCATGAATGTAGGGACCCTGTTTGCTCAATTCACCACTGTAGTCCTTGTGCCTAGAACAATGTATAGAGTATTTGTTGGTTGAATAAATACAATTATTATATGAGTAGAAATGGAATAACATCTGTGATACTTTTTTTAAAAATCCATTCTCTCAAGAAAATTAGTAACTTAAAGCTAGGTTACAGCTGATTAGCTGTTACTATATAAGTGAGTTAGGGCCTAATTTGATTAGATGATTTCAAGGTATAAGTTTTCATTGTAGTCCCTTTTCTTTTTTTTCCAATTATGGTCCCTCTTGATTTTCATGGACAATATAAAAATTCAAAAATGATAAAATAGGTAATTTGAGGTTTATATGAACAGTCATTTTTGTCTACAAGTTCCATTATCATGATAATTCAATAATAGCCAGTTTTTAGGTAACAAGTTGTGCTTTTTTATATTATGGATAAGTAGATGGCTGGAATAAAGATTCTGCGTCACCTAATGTCTGACCTTCAGAGAAAACGTGCAAGGTACTTGTTGATACATTACTGAGATTAGTTAAAAAGCCTTTATTGCCTAAAACCAAAGCGTCCTTTATTCTTATCCATCCCCCAGAGTCAAACTTGAACTTCTTTTATTACTGCAGTGCTAAAAAGGAGCCCTCCAGAAAAATTATAACTGCCCAAGGAGAGAGTGTTCTGGAGCAGGAACCCAGTATATACTTATACCTTTTCCCACAAGGCTCCACTTCCGAAAATGAACATTTGGAATAGTACCATTCTTTCTAGAGGGAGAGGAAGAGGAGAGTTTGAGGTTTGGTGAAAATAAACCTTTAGTCCAAAGATGATATTATTTATATATCTAGCCTATCCTTAATATAGTAGAGTATTAGCTGTTTTCTCCTTCATTTAGGATTGCTTATATCCAGACAAGTTGCTATAGTTCCTAAAATGGTGATTTATATCCCTGAGGGGATGTTCCTGAAAGATCAGTAGGATGACAGCATCTCTTTTTCATTCCTTTATCTATGACACATTGAGGTAGTCTTAAGGTAGCAGATTCTTGGACATCATCTAGCAGTGTTTAGTAAATGCTAATTAGGTATAAAATGGATTCTCCTTAGATTTCTTCTAGAGAAATTATCCTCACTGTAAGAATGAAAAGAATGTCATTGGATGGCTACTCCAAAAGTTTATCCCATAGTGTGGGACTTAGAAAGGGCCTTTTATCAAGACCCCAGAATAAGATAATTATTCAAACTTACTTTTTCATTGAGACAGCTGGTAATGGCACATTCTACGCACATTCTATTTTTTGTAGAAGTAATAATAAAGATCCAAGTATGACTACTTCTAGGAGTATTCTTGACAGGAGAAAGAATTGCAAAATTCTAACATGTTGCTATTTTTTTTCTTTTCCACTCTCCTTTAGGTATTCTAACCTGATTTTGAATTTATTTTCCCTGATGGTGGATGCAAACATTCCAGATATTGCTCTTGAACCAGATAAAACTGTGAAAAAGGTAATTTTTATACATTGTCAGGTATTATAGTCTACTTTTCATATATAAAGGATGTTAAGGTTTTAATCATCCATTTCCCCTTGATGTTCCTGATTTTAGAGTCTTAAGTAACATAAATTAAGAAAGAGACCTTTTGTATAATTTTTTCACCTTTCAGAATGCAATAGCCTCTCCAGTCCCTGTAGCCAGTTCTGATCATACCCACAGTCACGTGAGTAGGTCATTGTATCTAGAGAGAAAGCTTACTACTATTACCCTTGCTCTTTTTTCTAGATTTTTTAGCTCTTCTTTAATATTCCTGATAGAATATCTGATTCCTGGCACTTCCAGGCTATGCATGCTAAAGATCAGAGGCAAACTATTATAATCCTAACTGGGAGAAAAGAGCCATTCTTAATCCTTCCCATACATATCCTTAGTTACAGGGGTTTCTTACTGTGTCAGCAGAGTAGAGACCTGCCTTTCAACTCAGCCTGCAAGGAAAAGAAAAAAGGATAGTCTTCATGTAGGTGAACAGTGATTCAGAGTTGTCGTACCATGAATTCCAACAAGAGATGGGAGAAAGGGTAGCGGATTTGAAGATTTTTGTCTGAATTAGGGTCTGATTCTCTGATTTGGCGGGGGTGGGAGTTGGAGGTGGTATATAGAAAGCACTTTTTAAAAAAATCCAAAGATGAGATGATTTTCAATATCAAGGTGAATCAGTATTGAACTTGAAGGATAGCATAGCTTTTTGCCTTGCGGAAGTATATAATTACTAATGGACAGTAGCCGTCTTAGAGATGGAGACTCTGTGAGGGGTGAAAATAATAATTGGGATCCAAAAGCTGCAAGGTTTGACATAACTGATTCTGAACGTTATTAGAAAGATTCCTTTGGACAGCCTGGGTGGCTCAGTGGTTTAGTACCGCCTTCAGTCCAGGGTGTGATCCTGGAGACCCAGGATCGAGTCCCGCATTAGGCTCCCTGCATGGAGCCTGCTTCTCCCTCTGCCTGTGTCTCTGCCTCTCTCTCTCTCTCTCTCTCTCCTCTCTGTGTATTCTCATGAATAAATAAATAAAATCTTTAAAAAAAAAAAAAAAGATTCCTCTGGATTGTACATTGTCTCATTCATTTGGCCTTCTATGACAAAGTACCAGAGAATGGATGTCTTATAAACAATGAATTTATTTCTCATAGTTTTGGAGTCTGGAAGTCCAAGATCAGGGTGCCAGTTTGGTCAGGTGAGTGCCCTGTTTGAGTTGAAGACTTCTTATATCTTCATCTCGTGGAAGTGCTAGGGAGTTTTGTGGGATCTCTTCTATAAGAGCACTAATGCCATTCATGAGGGTCCCACTCTCCTGACCTAAGCACCTCCCAAAGGCACTACCCTAGTATCTTTCACTTTTGGGCATTGGTATTTCTTTCTTTCTTTCTTTCTTTCTTTCTTTCTTTCTTTCTTTCTTTCTTTCTTTCTTTCTTTCTTTCTTTTTTTCTTTCTTTCTTTCTTTCTTTCTTTCTTTCTTTTTTTTTTTTTTTTTAGATTTTATTTATTTATTCATGAGACAGAGAGAGAGAGGCAGATACAGGCAGAGGGAGAGGCAGGCCCTGTGCAAGGAGCCCAACGCAGGACTCAATCCCGGGACTCCAGGATCACACCCTGGGCCAAAGGCAGATGCTAAACCGCTGAGCCATCCAGGGATTCCCTGGGCATTGGTATTTCAACATAGATTTAGGGAGAGAGGGGCACAAATATCCATACCATTGCAAACATAAATAAGAATCTCTTCTACCTAGTTTTGAGTCTATCACAAATAACGAGAGGTTTTTAATGTAAATACTTTATTGTTTAACCATTTAAGAAAATTAGTCTTATTAAGACTTCATTTATTATTTTATTCAGCAAGCATTGTTTCAGTAAACTCCCTTCTCTCCATAGGAAATAGACTAGTTACCACACTGATTTTTGGCATGACTTATTTTTTTGTCATTTATTTTTTAATTTATTGACTAAAGCTCATTCATCAAACAATGTAACTGATTGATGAAAATTTCCTTGGCTGTAATGTAATTGATGGGTGTACTAGATACTAAATATTTTTGCCTTTTCTTTTCTTTTCTTTTCTTTTCTTTCCTTTTTTTTCTTTTCCTTCTCTTCTTTCTTCTTCTTCTTCTTTTTTTTTTTTTTTTGTAATGATATATTCAGGACTTGTGTACTTTCAGTCTGTTTACCTCTGGTCATATAGGCACTTTTTCCTGATTTCACTCCTGTTCAGAAGTTAATTATAAAAGTTCTCTTAACGGTATTTGTTAAACTGAGTCTTCCAGTTTCTTCTGCTAATTATGTTATTCTTGCTCTTACTAGATATTTTGTTCTGTTTCTGTTTCCTTTTTAGAAAATCACTGATTTTATTGTTTAAGGACAGTGCCCGTTTGTTACAGCTACCTTAGTGACATTGTCTTTTAGTACACAAATGTGTGTGTATGTGTGTGTGTGTACTGAAGCCTGTGTGCTTCAGTCAGTTGAGCATCTGACTCTTGATTTCAGTTCAGGTCATGATCTCAGGGTCTTGAGATTGAGCCCATGTCAGGCTCTGCACTCAGTGGGGAGTCTACTTAGAGTCTTATCCCTGTGCCCTTCCCCATGCTTGCTCTCTCTCTTTCTAAAAATAAATAAATCTTTAAGAAAATGAAATATATGTATCTCTCTATATATTATAAGAAGCTACAAATTGTCTGAAGATCTATTTCAAATGACCTGTATAATTAAATTACCTTTGGTGCCTATAGGGTTTATTAAAACATACAAGCCATAACATCCACTCTGATTGAATTTTGGTAATGTAGGTTTTATTTTTCTCTAGTAATCCTGTGTTTTATTACAAACAATTATAGCATTGATTCTCTTTTAGCAGTTATTTGGATGAGGGCTCAGTTTTTATCACTTTACTTTTTAATTACTCTTTATTTTAAATTTTGGTTTTTATTCAAGTAAGGGAATTTTTTTTTATTCTAATGCAGCTCAGATAATCAAATGAACTCAGCAAGGAAATACTGTTTACATTAAAACTCTTCCTTTCACTCTGATGAGTGAAAAATTTTCCTTTGTTGTAATCACTTCTGTGATTAAATTATTAGGAAATGAGTACAAGGAAAAACTTTTTTTAAGCTCTAATAATTTGGATTAAAAATATTTAACAGGGAATGTCTGCTTTTATTATTTTAATGAAAGTTACTCTTATTTCAGAGATGCTAAACACTAAATTATTTTAAGTAGAAGTCTTCCTTATTAATGAATATTAATTAGTCTTGTAATGATGTATTTTGAGCTTTGAAAGAAAAGGGTAAAGATAAGGTATAAATGAAGTCACTGTGCTCCTTAAGAAAGACAGTATAGTTTAGTCTAGAAATGTGTTATAGGGTTTTGTTTGGGGAATAGTTCTACACACCTGAGAATGTGGATGCAAGAAGAGTGTACATCGAAATGTGATTAAAGACAAAACTTAATATTTAGAACTAATTGGAATATTAGAGAATGTGTGTGTGTGTGCTCACACGCACACGTGACTAGAGCTTAAATCTATAACCTGAAGAGCAGAGAGAATGCAGCTTGTAGAAAAAGGATTAGAAGCTTGAGGACCTACAGAACAATAACAAGTAGCCTGCTCAGTATATATGATGCCAGATCAGCCATTTATATGCAGTTAAGGATGATTTTTTTCAGATTTGTTAAATAACATTTACTTTATATGCCAAATACATATATTTTGTTTGTTTTTCAACACTTATACAAGCATGTAAGTTTTGATAAATTTGGCTAAAGTTTTTCTTGTCCTGCCCTATAGTTTTTTGATGTCCTTAAAAATAGTTCCAAACCTGTCAGACATCTTTTTAAGTCAGAGAAAATAAAGGATTAAACTCAAGGAACAGATATGCCATTAATTGGGATTCAGAAATGAGAGAGCTAGTTCATTCAAGATATTCCTTCAGACGTCTCTCCACAGAACTGTCCTTTACTTTTTATATCCTCCTCTCTTATACCTCCCCATCCTGAAGCTGCAGAGCTGTTGGATCATTTGGTATACCTCCAATCTAGTGAAGAGATAAGTGCGGATCCAGGGCCATGGCTTGTCGTACTCTTCCTTCTTGGTTTTCTAGTAGTTAAACTCTATGCTTAAAAGGAAATACTAAATGTGACCACTTTTTATTTGCTTGGAAACATTTTCTCCTTGCCTGCTTCCCCAGAAGTATATTTGGGTCACTTACAAGGGGAGAAAGGAGTAGAGTTATAAAGGTTGTGTGCAGTGGCATGAGATTGTCTAGAAGCATGAGTTAAGGATCTCTGGGTTGATTGGCTTCATAAATTCTCTTTGCCTCAGTGTCTATATGTAGAGGTAGAGATACTGTTTACCTCAGTGCTAATCTCAGAGTCAGGTGAAATACTTCATATAAAGTGTTTTGCACAGAGTAGTCATTCAATAATATTATTGGCTTTTAGTTTTTAGGAACCATTCTCATGAATATCTCTCCTAATTTTTCTAAACCTTATTGTTATTGGGAATCAACTGTAACTTTAAATATGAAGTAAAGAAAAATTCCTCTCTGAAAATTACAGACCAATTGAAGTAGTTCTTTGCAGAAGTATGAGGAATCACTATAGGAAAGGAGACATTTTGGAAGATGTAATTTTGCCAGTTATTGGCATGGTTCCTGTTCTTTACAGGCATTGAGACAATGTGGGAGAATATTATTATAATCTCAACTTGGTATATCCATTTAATAATAATAAATAGCAGGGATAAAGTGAAGGAGATTATTAATAAATATGCCACATTTTAAAATAAATTTTATATAGTAGTTCTAGCTTCGAAATGCAGAAAAATAGGGGTGGCTGGCTGGGTCAGTCAGAAGAGTGAGTGACTCTTGATCTCAGGGTCCTGGGTTCAAGTCCCATGTGGAGTATAGAGATTACTTAAATAAATAAAACTTTAGAAAAAAAGAAAGGCAAAAAAACCAAAGTGCACTTTTGAGTTAAAAGGAGCAATTTATGTTTTAATTTTTTTATTTATTTATTTTTTTTAATTTTTTTTAATTTTTTTATTTTTTAAATTTTTATTTATTTATGATAGTCACACAGAGAGAGAACGAGAGAGAGGCAGAGACACAGGCAGAGGGAGGCAGGCTCCATGCAGCGGGAGCCCGATGTGGGATTCGATCCTGGGTCTCCAGGATCGCACCCTGGGCCAAAGGCAGGCGCCAAACCGCTGCGCCACCCAGGGATCCCTAATTTTTTTATTATTTGCAGTATCTAACAGAATCATGTTTGTTTCTTTTTTTTTCTTTTTTTCTTTTTTCTTTTTTTTTTTTAAGATTTTATTTATTTATTCATGAGAGACACTCAGAGAGAGGCAGAGACAGAAACAGGTTCCTGTTTCTGAGGAGCCTGATGCGGGACTTGATCCTGGGACCCCCAGGATCATGACCTGATCCAAAGGCAGACACTCAAACCACTGAGCCACCCAGGTGCCCCTGTTTATTTTTTCTTAAAAAACACCTAACAACCAACAAGAAAAGAGTGATAAAGAACATATAGCAAAAACAATAAGCTTCATTCAAGAGAATAATATTCAAAACTTCTTGTAAGTTATGAATCACTTCTTTGTCATAGATATAGGTCATAATGTATTGTAACAACATCTCAATCAATTTGATCGGTCTCTTCAAAGTGAGTTCTTTTCTTTTTTTTTATTTTTCATTCAAAAGACTAACCTACTGTGTGACCTTGTAGGTTCAGGATAAATTCCGACTAGACCTGTCTGATGAAGAGGCGGTGCATTACATGCAGAGTCTGATTGACGAAAGTGTTCATGCTCTCTTTGCTGCAGTGGTAGAGCAGATTCACAAGTTTGCCCAGGTAAGTGCTCCAAAGGCAGTGCAATTTATCTTAGCCTCTCTGCATACTACCCTTATAATTCCTAAAATACAAACATCTTGAAGGTGGTGGGGCTCTATCTCTTACCTATTATAGGCACAGTACCTTATCTACTTAAAAAATATCTAAGGAACATAAAGGAGTTTCTTCTCCAAGAACACGAATTTAAATCTTATTTTATTAGAAGGGCCAACTCAAGTTCTGCTCACAGGTTATTAATCCTCACCAGTCACTTCTCAAGAGAAAAAACTGTGTTTCAGATGGTATGTAAGTGATTTGTCTAGCTAATGGTAGATCTGAGTCTACATAAAGCACAAGAGGGCATTTTAGAGCAATAGGGGATAGAAGCCTAGAATGGGACAATAACTTAGTTAACTTCGTTTGACTAACAAGAGACAGAACCAAGACTTGAACCCCAATTTTTTGACTCTCATATCCAGCATTTTTGGAACTCATTCTCTTGCCAGTGTCTTACTTACCACTATAATATGTCATGAGTTACTGAGACTTTCTCTGGCATAGCCCTCACAATCCAGTTATTTTTCTCTCTCCTTTTTTGTATATACACTTTTTTTTTCTATTTTAAATCTCAAATAGTTGTAACATGCTTGAAGTTAGAAACTTTTAACTTCTGTGTGTGCATTTCCATCCGAGTTGGCTATTTATATTTCATTCTGCTCTATCTTTTTTTTAAAGATTTATTTATTCATTCATTCATTCATTCATTCATTCATTCATTCATTCATGAGAGACACCGAGAGAGGCAGAGACCTAGGCAGAGGGAGAAGCAGGCTTCCCTTGGGGAGCCCAATGTCGGACTTGATACCCAGACCCAGGATCACACCCTGAGCCAAAGGCAGACGCTCAATCGCTGAGCCACCCAGGTGTCCCTATTCTGCTCTATTCTTATCTACAACTTTACAAATTCTTCTCCTTCATGAGTTTTCCTTCTTGCATACTTGAATTTCCTTATTTTTCTCCTTTATTTTCCTGGATATTTTCTGTAATAGAGCTGAAACCCCACAGTTAAAATTAATGCTGCTGCCTTACACCTCATTTCAGATTATCTGTAGTTGTATGACAACCCTGAACTCACTAGCTTAAAAAACAATGATTTACTACTACTTACAGTTTTCCAGTCAGAATTTCAGCTAGAGCCCAGCCACATGGCTGTTTTGTTTTCTGTTATGTCAGGTGGGTTCATTCATGCAGCTTTGTTCAGCTCTTTCATCAGGGCTGCTGTTCTCCTACATGGCAATGGCTGCCCCAAAGGAATGGGAAAGCCAAAGCAGCAGGCCTCTTAGAGCAAGTCAGCCAGCCAGCCCTGCTTCTCAGGGACAGGAGACGGTGTATACTCCGCAAGAGAGGGATTGAATTTGGCATCTTTCAAGACTTAACTGCCACTCATCTAATACAGTCTAACTGAAAGTTGGAGCCTTCAAGTTTTGTAAATGAACTTGTGGTATAAATGAACTTTGGTATACATTATTTATTTATTTTTAAGGTTTTTATTGCTAGAGAGAATGAGTGAGAGAGAGAGAGAGCATGAGTGGGGTGGGGTGGGGGGAAAGCAAAACACACTCGCCACTGAGCCAGGAACCCAACATGGGGTTGGATCCCAGAACCCTGAAATTATGACCTGAGCTGAAGGCAGATGCTTAACCTACTAAGCCACCCAGGTGCCCCTGAACTAGTGGTATACTTTGGTTTGAAATTGTGTAGTCAGTTTACATAACATGCTTTTTGCATTGCTCACTGAATCTAAGAATAGAAGTAACTATGGTTCTTTTTTTTTTTTTTTTTAAGATTTTATATACTTATTTTACAGAGAGAGAGAGTTCATGGGGCTGGTGGAGGGAGAGGGAGAGAGAGAATCTCAAGCAGATTCCCTGCTGAGCAGGGAGCCCGACATGGGGCTTGATCTCAAGACTTCGAGACCATGATCTGAGCTGAAACAAAGTCAGACCAACCACTTAACCGACTGAGCAACCCAGGCACCCTAGAAGCACCATTTTTCTTACTCTCTGTTTTAAAAATAGAGGAGAGAAAAGGCTAGATAAAGAAGGGACCACACTATTATTTGGGGGAAGTAGTAACAGAGGGACCTTCGTTTACCAGTGTCTCTGGGGACTCGGTTTCCACATCTGTAAAGTGATTGCTATTGAGATAAAAACTAATATAAATTAAGTCTATTGTTAGAGATACATAAAGGTTAATTGCTTTCCATATATAAAGTTTATATTGACTATTGCAAAGACTAAAAGAAACCCTCAACACACCGATGGTTAAATTACAAAAGTTGTTCAAAATCAAGAGTTAATGCACATACCTTTTCAGAGAGAAAATATGAATATGGCCAATAAATTGGTAGTAGAGGTGGCTGTTCTCTTAATTTAGATATAGAGAAAGATAATTTTATAAGCATGAACTGATAGGATTATATTTCTTGGAAAGAAATATTAGGTCTTAGGTTTCTGTTTCTTAGTTCTTTAGTAAAATGGAAGATAAGATGTAAAAATCCTAGATAGTTATTTTAAATTACTTTGGCCTTTGTTTTACAAACTCTCTTGGACTAAGGTAGATACTTGATAACAGAATAGTATTATTATCTAAAAGCAAGGCCATAGCAACATGAATATGAATTAACAGTAAATATTTGGATGATCCCAGCAATATAAAGATCACCAGTGTCATCCTAGACAGGTAAAAGTCTAGGATGGCTTAGTACAGCATGAATATCTATGTAGACAAAATTTTTTAGGTATCTCAGCATTCCCATTTTATAATGAGAGATAAGTGTTTGGGACAACAATAATCTTACTTACTTGAACTTTGTATTTCATACAGTGCTTCACTATTTTTTAACATTATATAATCTTTACTATAACCACAAAAGTGAGTTTTAACATTCTCCTCTTTTATAGATGAAAGGGCTGAGCCACATAAAAAGTTGTTACCTAGCTAATCAAATTCAGGTCTTTACCAGAATATCCCATATTCTACATCCTAAGAAATGAACTTGAAAATGCTCATGCTATCTTAGGTTTCCTTAAGCATGTCACCTCTGACTATACTCATCACCTGAGCCTATATTCTTGTGCAACTGAGACAGTATCAAAGAATTACCTAAGTATCCAATTTCATTGGCATTTGGGCATTAAAGCATACAAGAGATAATAAATAAGGTTCTAACTGCTCATAAGTCTTTTCAAATTACAAAATTACAGAAAATAGCTATTTCTTTTAAGATTTTATTATTTTATTTTAGAGATAGTGAGCAAGCAAGCATAGGGGGAGGGGCAGAGGGAGAGGGACACGCCGATTCCATGCTAAGCATAGAGCCCAATGCAGGGCTCGATTCCAGGGCCTTGAAATCATGACCTGAGCCAAAATCAAGAGTTGAGTCATTAACCAACTGAGCCATCCAGGTACCCTGAAGCATAGCTATTTCTTAACTAATCTCTGGAGTTTATTTTCTCTTTGAAACTCATACTTCTAAATGCTGTATATTTTCTAAGTAGTGTTACTTGAAGAAATGACATGCAGGTGCAATTCCAGATGACCTACATCTGTTTTTTTGGTCACTCATAGCATTTATTATAAGGATATATACTGCTAATTGATTTAGGCCAGTTTTAGTGCATTCTTATTAATCACTGGATTGTAAAACAGTTTTCTAAAACTGGAGGTAAACTGATTGATACATGTTAACAAAAATTATAGTTATTTCAGCATAAAAGAAATTATGGTCTAAAAGAAGACTACAGAATTGCCACATACAACTATTATGTTGCAATGCTGAAAAGGCTTATTTTCTTCCATCATACCATTCCCTAGGAAGGGTAGAGATTAAACACTGCAATATTCGTTGCCTAGCAACACCCACCTGTTAGTGATACAAATTTTCCACTGAAAAACACTTTTATTTAGATCATTGTTTTTGAAATTGCATCATCAGAACTCTTGTCTCCACTGAAATGATCTTTAAAGGGCTTTCTAGTCTTGTCTGCACAGAAGGGTAGAGGTCACCTAGTTTGGGTCACTCTGCTCGAAAAGTAGGCCTTTGGATGGTAATCTCTCACACAGTAGCCCATTTCTTTGCTGCTTCTGCTTTCTTCTTCTGTCTCTTCACTGATTGATTATAGAAGGCTAGAGGGTGAGGTGTGGTTTCCATTCATCTTAATGTGTATTAATGTAATTAACTGAATCTTGGCAGATAAACCAGGGCTGGAGATGTATTTTTTGTTGACTGAGAGTAAAACAGAACAGATTGCATTCAGAAAGTTTACCTACATTCCAGCTCAAGATACTGAGAACACATTACTATTAACATTTGGCAAGAATCTTTGATTATTCCCTGTGGTGTTCAAGCAGGGGGAAAAGCACAGGTCCAAACAGAAGGGCACATGAATGTGTGGTTGTATATTATATGCCTTTAACTGAAGAGAACTCAACTATGTATACTTGTGGTGATTTAAGAAAGAAAAAAAAAAAAAACAAAGAAAAACGATATGGTTATTTTGATATTTTTCCTGAACAGTCTGTGTCCTAATAAATGTGAGAGGAGCTCCTTCAGGGATGCTTCAGATCCCAGTGTCTTCCATGATATGACGTCATGCCATGCTGAATGTGATTCCAGTATTGAAGGTTCTTGGGTCTTTTGTACAACAGGGCTTCTAGGTGCAGGCCATCCATCTGCCCCGTCTGCTGCTAAGAAAAACCAAGTTTTTTTGCCTAGGTATTAAGGAAAAAACTCCTGTCCTGAGATTTTGGAGAGATGGCTATATGTAATATGTTGCCTTCTGAGGACTTTCTCCAGTAATTTTATTTATGTTCCTGTTTTACCATTATGTGCGCTGACCCTAGCACCTAAACCCAGCATGGGATGTTTGCACTGTGACTTCTCTGCTCTGATCTACTTTGAGAGCACATAGATGCAAAAAATGCACTAGGAGAAGAGAATAGAGCCTTATTTCTGAGTTTATTTTTTATGGACCTTATTTTACCATTAAGAGTAAAGAACAGCAATGTAAGATATTTAATTGAACAAAACAAAAAAATATTCAGTTCTTTAGCCAAAGAGAAATTTTTCTCAAAAACCAAGCTTTTTTTTTTTTTTTTTTTTTTAGCAAATAGTTTTCTAAAGATTTAGATGATTCCCAGGCCAGTGGCTTAAATAAGTATCATAATACCAGTATATCATACAAAACTATTTTGTATCATTTTATGTCCCAGATCTCTTCCTAATTTACCTGAATTCTCAGATCTGAGAGGAATAAAAATTGGCAACAACAAAGAAAGAACAGTAATAGTAATAATTACAGCCTATTGAACACTTAGATGTGCCAGAAATTACATAAAGAGCTTTCTTGGCATCACCTTATTTAATCCTCACACCTGTGAAGTGGGTGTATCACCAGGCATGTTTTACAGAAGAGAAAAACCAAGTCTGAGATTAAATAAGTCATGGTCTCAGGGCTAATAGGGAACAAAAGTCCAGATTTAAACCCAAACCCTAGGTTGTAGAAGTAGACAGTATTTTCTAAATCATGTTTTTCTTGATATATACATTTAAGCTTCAATTTATTAGAAATGAATGGATTTTGTTGTGAGTAGTGAGTTTTAAAAATAAATTCTTGTAAATGATCTTTTAACTTTTCTCTCCTTAATGTTTCATCTTCTCCTCAAAAGAAAACATAATCAGCTGTGCAAACAGCCAATAGAGTGTGATTTAAGGGGATCCCTGGGTGGCGCAGCGGTTTAGCGCCTGCCTTTGGCCCAGGGCGCGATCCTGGAGACCCGGGATCGAATCCCACGTCGGGCTCCCGGTGCATGGAGCCTGCTTCTCCCTCTGCCTGTGTTTCTGCCTTTCTCTCTCTCTCTCTCTCTCTCTCTCTCTCTCTCTCTGTGCGACTATCATAAATAAATAAAAATTAAAAAAAAAAAAAAAGAGTGTGATTTAAAAAAGGGAGTCATTGGGAACAGTTAATCCTAGATAAATATGATAAATGTGGGCTAGCATTTGTTTTGCACATTGGCCACAAACCAGTCTTGCATTGTATTGACCCCCACGTGTTCTAAGGTTGCTCTGCAGTCAGCACTGCTGCACCAGCAGCTGTTAGAACCCACGATGTTTAAAAATATAATGTAGGCACTTGGGACATTACAAAAGTTTTAAAGTCTTAAGAGTAATTACTGTAATAGCAATGTCAGCAGAAGGCCCCATAATTTTCAGCTAAAATGCCCTGCAGTTTATTTTTCCATCTGTAGAAATTTATTTTCCTTGTCTTCTGCGGGGCAAGGTTTCAAACACTTGAGTGTAATTCGTAGTAGTGTTTCTCTCTCTGCTTCATTAACTGCTTTTTGGAAGGTCAGTTGTCATACTCTTGTTTTCCTGCCCCTTTGTTACATCAAGCCGTTTTACATAAATTCCTCAACTGTACAGAGAGTTGAACATTTTGGGATTGAGTCTGCTATGTAGTATTACTGATTTATTCCCCCACAGACAGAGATGCTCTGTAGTACTTAGATGGTCTGTCTGTTCAGTAGCAGTGTTTCTCCCACACATACAGACATATATATATCCACATGTGTGGGTTTTCATCGTTTCCAGGATATTTAGACTTCCTAGCATGTCTGTGAGGACCCTCCGCAGTTTCTTTCTAACCCACACTTTCAACTTTAATCATCTTCAACCAACCTTCAGAAAGAGCCTTCTGTGTAGATCTGCTGATTTACCCCCATGGCAATGTCTCCAACCCAGTATTTCCCCCACAAGCCCCCCTACCTCCTCATCCTTTGCTCTTTGCCTGGAATGAGTTCCCTACCCATTGCCCATCTTTTGGGTGTGTTTGTGTGTGTGTGTGTGTGTGTGTGTGTGTGTGTGAATGGGGACTCTGTATGTAAGCATTTTGTCTTTAGGCTTTTTTTTTATCTTGAGTAACCTGGGGACTCCCACAGAACCTGAGCCATCCACAGAGCAGGCACCAAATAAATTTATGTGATTTTATATAAGTGCCAAAGACCATTTGAGAAGTTTATTTTTATTTTCTCTGATATTGTCTTCTAGAAAATATTTAAACAGCTTTTTTTTTTTTTTTTTTTTTTTTAAGATTTTATTTGTTTCTCCATGAGAGACACAGAGAGCGAGGCAGACACATAGGCAGAGGGAGGAGCAGGCTCCCCACAGGGAGCCTGATTCAGGACTCGATCCCAGGACCCCGGGATCACAACCTCAGCCAAAGGCAGACGCTCAACTGCTGAGCCACCCTAGGGCCCCTAAACAGCTTAAATCAGAAATTACATTCCTCTTAAAAGTATTAAACCTGAATCTTACCGTATTCTTCCTAGAATTGCCACTTTAAATTGTATCAGATTAAAATCAGTGAGCATCTTCCACATTTTTACACATATCCATGAAAGTACACACACATCCACAAATATTTGTCAGTGAGGTTCCCCCCTTCATATTTTTTCTCAGAATAATAATGAGGTGAATTTCACAGAAACAAAATTATTTTACCCATGTACAACATTGTTATTTCCTCTTAAGATATTGCCAGCATATATTTTGTTGAACAAGATGGCACATGAGTTATGGATGACTCAGTGTATGTTCACCCAAACACTCAGAGTTGTCCGTACTGAGAAAGTGATGACTGGCGGCATCTGTACATCTTTTAAAGACAGCCAATAACGGTTGCAGATTATTTTCATATTAGCTAGTTCTCAGAGGTACTGAGTAGCATTCTCTCAGTTTCACTGAGTGCTAATTTGGGGAGATGATGAAGAGGTGCAGACACAGATCTCTTCATAAGCTATATCTGAGATAAATGTGATGGTGCCTTGCACAAAATAGGTACTAAAAGCGTTGGTTTCTTTTATTTCTACTTGAGATTTTAATATCAAACACCGTGAATGTGTTGGCCTACACACAACTCTTGACTGGGCTTCCTTGTTCTTTCAGGACTTCTTTGATTTGATTCCAGACCAGTTCTGGAATGAAGTGGGTACACTCTGGATGAAACTACAGCTTTTCACTATCAAAATGTCATGTCAGCAACTAAACATGTTTTAAAACTGGACTCTGTTGTTTGTTGAAATTTCTTTGTGAAATTGAAGTTAATTACTTTCTGCTTGTTTTTAATTTTTGTAGTACTGGAGAAAATGAAACTGGATTGGGCACATCAGGATGTTTGGCTTTGTAAGAAAACTACTTTAGAAGCAACCTCTGTATAAGGAAGAATCAGAGTAACAAGGAAGAGAACCTTCAAGATACTATATATCCTAAATATTACATGGTGCCTGAATTCATTTTCTTTGGATGTCATTGCTTAAATATGGTCTTGAAGGGTTTGTTTTGAAATATTGTAAATATTTATTTTCAAATGTATACATTGTTAATAAACTAAGAAGTGAAAAATTTATTCCAGGATCATGTACATATTATCAGAGTTTTGGAAGAATTTTATGTTGGAAAAGTAAAACATTTTAGTCTTTGAGTTTGAAATGTCCTTTTATTTTTTTATCATCTCTTCACATCAGTATAGTAGTTATGAATTTGGATTGTCTCAGTCAAGAAGGCTTTTTGTTTTGTCTCTCCCTCCCCTCCTATCTCTTTCTTCCCCCAATCATGTTTGTTTTTGCCTAAGCTATAAATACTTAAAGTTTTTCAAATTGTGACTCATTCTTTTACAGTTCAGTAATTGTCTTCAATAACACAGTCATTTTTTCTCACTTTTAAATAATACCTTATTTGAAAACTGTGGTTAGTCCACAGTTCTCCTAGCTTGTAGTCAATAAAGCAGGATATGCAAATGTACCAATCTGAATTACTGGCCAAAAGATCAGAATAACAGCAGCTTTTAGTGTTGAGCCCCAGATATTTTTACATATACATGTAAGCATAAACTGTCTTTCTGCAATAAATACATTTTTGAAGCAAACTTACTTTTCAAAAGGTTTTTGAAATATCTCTACCAGATCTGTTAATGTAATACATCCTTTCTGATTTAATCAAAATAATTTTTTGTCTTTTAAGACAAAGTCCTGCCCATCCATCTAGCCTTTTTGCTTCATGGAACTTTGGGAAAAGGGCACATACGAAAATAGAAGAGCAACACAATAATAATCTTTACAAATTAATGTGTTACACTGTCATGTGCCATTGTTTTGGAAGAAAAACAATATCACATTCTCTTGGTCCTGAATAAATTTTAAATATCAAATGTCAGAAAGGATTAGAAGGTTACATTTGTGGCACAGTTTCAGAGAATGCCATTAATTACAATGTTTGTCACCCTATCCTTGTTTATCTGTGAGTTTGCCCCTGTAGAGTGGTGTTATCTGCCGGATAGCAAGCAGTTAATTTGGAGATGACCCAGACGCACATGGAGTGTGGTTTGTGTAAAACATACATGTTGATTTGAAAACCAGAAAAGATGAAAGGACTTGTGCAAATCATAAGAGAGTTGATGCCCAAATGAGCTGGAAGCTCAGTCCTCTGTCTTGCTTTTTCTGTACTTGACATGTTGATACTACTTTCTGTTACCAGGAAGTTCTGAACTTGTTTGCATTCTCATTCTTTGAGTCCCATTTCTATTGACTTCAAAAAATTTTCTTGAAATGATCCTTCTGAACTCTTATAATTATTTTTTAAAGATTTCTTTATTTTTATTTGAGAGAGAAAGAGCGCACTCATGCGTGTGAGCAGGTAACTTGCAGAGGGAGAGAGACTCCCAAGTAGACTCTGTGCTGAGCATGGAGCCTGAAGTGGGGCTCGATTTCAGTACTCTGAGATCACAACCTAAGCCAAAACCAATGCCCAACTGACTGTGCCACCCAGGTGCCCCTCTTATAATTCTTTATTTATAGTTTTTTAATTGACATTTAGTAAAGGTGGGTAGTTTTGTTATACCTCAGCTCCCATTTCAGAGGTTTGGCAAGATTCTTCTGTAAAGGAACAAGATAGTGAATATGTAAACTTTTGGAAAACATATATCTTCATCACAACAATGACAACTCTACTGTTCGAGGAACAAAAGCAGCCAGAGACCAGTAAGCAAATGGGCTTGGCCAGATTTGACTCTCAGGCCTTAATCTGTTGACCCATTTGAACTAAGTGTAAGGTAAAAACTGTCATCTTACTCATCTTTATGAACACTACACTTTGCATAGATAGTAGTATGTTTATAATAGGTCTCTGAATTATCTTGGTCTAATATGAAATTCTCTAAGGGCCAACATTGACAACCGTTGAGTTAATCATGAATAACCTTGCATCCAGTGGAAACTTGGTAAGAATTATAAGGGAGACAAAGCTTTCTAAGAAGAAATATGGGTGCTGGGTGAGGAAAGAGCATCTTCAAAGATAGACAGTAGCCATGGTTTTGCTGAGAGTGTTTTGGCGGTAGGTGGTGAGCCTACATGAGAAAGAAAACTGATTTATCATTCTCAATTTCTATTGCTCACAGCAACCTCTTTGCTCCTCTGTCCCCCAAACTCCATTGTTTTTGTTGTTCAGAGATCTTTCTTTGCAGTGTGATTTGTATGTTTCTTTATTGCCATTGCCTTTCACATTCTATCAGTGTTTGTTCTGAATTTGAGAAATGTGTTTGTGAGGACACATTAAAAAGTGCAGGTACAATGATCATGTACTGCAAGTATTTAGAGTGAGATTTCTGAATGAGGGAGAGAAAATGTTTGATGGCAGCCACTGAGAGTAGGGCTGCCAAAGTGAGGAAAGTAGAGTGTGATTCACATTCCTAAATAAAGTGTTGATACAACCAGATTTTTGCTGATCTCTATACACTAGGGTTAGATAATCCCCAGCTCTATGTATTATCGAGTTCTCAGTTGGGTATGTATTATCATAACAGCAGTCTTCGTTGCTTATAAGGGCTTACTGTTATATATTAGGACCCTGCTAATTACTTCATATGCTTTATCTCATTATTCTGTATAATGGTCCTAAGAGGTAAAATTGTGTCCTCATTTTCCAGAATTTCAAGGCATTTGAACCATCTAACCAAAGTTAGGTTGCAAGTGAGAGCAGAGTTGGGATCTGAAGTTGAATTATTCAGATCCAGTGACCACAGTCTTGGCCATCAGATTCTCCTGGCCATCATTTCTCACTAAGCCAGTCGTGATAGTCCTGTCCTCTAGGATGTGCATGTGTGTGTATGTGGTCCATTAAACTTGGATTCCCCCCAAAACAAAATTCCATTTATTCATGCATTTATTGATGTGTTGATTCTCATGAGCAGGATTACCAAAGGTTTGGGCAGTAATCAATAAAGTAAATTAAAAATCCCTATGAAAGTAAATTAAACTTCAGATCTGTAAGAATTGGAGTTGTATCATCATACCACATATTCATATCTGCGTTGACATAAATCATTCAGTAAAAACATACAGGTTAAAATAAATCTTACCCATGTAACTTAACCTACAATCATGTACTTTGTATCTTTGCACATAGACCTAATGTTGTAATAAAAAAAAAAAAAACAGATTGAGACTTAGAAGGATTTAAAAAAAAATTGCAGAAACAACATGGAGTATCTATAATTAAATACAGAAAATATACTGGAATACCAAAATGAATAACTTGATATATTAACACTTCACCATACAGAATACATACTACCTGGACGGGATCCTGGAAAAGAAAAAAGGGCATTAGCTAAAAACTAAAGGACTCTAAAGTCATAGTTTAAAAAAAAAAAAAAAAGGAATGAGTAACCTCGGAGGGTAATGCATGTCCCACCTGGGTGAGCACTTAGAGAAGTTGAACTGCCTCAGAAGGCAATCTTCCACCTGAAGTTAGTCCTCCACCCTCTCCTGTCATTTTTGACCTTGACATTTCTAAAAGTACAAAGCAGTTAGATACTTTCGGTTTGTATTAATTTTCCTCAAGGTTGATTCATTTTTGGTAAGAATACTTAAATAATGCTGTGTTGTTCTCAAGGCATCTTCCCAGCAGGCACAAGGTGTCTTATTCCTGGTGGTGGTTAACTTTTATTACTTGAATAAGATGGTTTCCAGCTTTCTCTATTCTGAAGTTAATTCATATTTGATACTTATAATAAGTAATTCATATGTTTTATGAGGAGACACTTTGATACTGTGTAAATATCCTATTCTTTACCACACTTTTACACCCCAATTTTAGCATGGATTGATGATTCTTGCCTGAATCAATTATTACTATGGTGGAAGCCAAATAGTTTTTCATTTGCTTATATTAATATGGATTTTTACTTTATTATACACTACATCCTATTATCATTTATTTTGATGGTAAAGTTACCCCAAAACTGACTTGTCTTCAAGCTGGTGCCTGTGTCCCCTGACATACCCTACTATTCTTTGAGCCCCTTTTTACTTTTTGTACAAGATGTTCCAAGCTCATCATCGACTTTCTCTGCCTCAGCCCTGGAGTCAGCCATTTCTCCAAGGAGTCTTGGTTCTTTCCTGGTCTGATTTTAGCAGAAAACTCCCCAAATAAAGTATCTGATTTTTCTAAAATAGAAGTTAATTTAGCATTCCAGTATCACCATTCTAAAGCTCTGGAGTCTGAACAGGGAGATATGGATATAAATAAGCTCAAAATAGAGTAATCCATAACTGAATAAGCCGTAGAATTTAAGTTTAGCTGTATGTTCAGTTCTCAGCTTTAGATCATTACCACCATGATCTGCCTTGAAACCAATAATAAGGCGTAGTCTTATTATTATGCCCTTTATGTCTGTTTATGTTAGTCACCACAAGAGACTCAGACCTAAGTCATTCCTTCCACCAAGTCTTTCATTTCCATACAGCTTTGTACAACCCCCATTTCCCAAACCTCAACTTCCTTGGGCCATCAACAGAATAAATCTATGAGCATCAAAGTTTACCTTCTGTGCTATATAACTAGGTACTGCTCATATATTTTTTTTTCTCTTTTAGAAGAAAAACAGTAAACCAAATTGCTTTCAGGAATTTAGTAAAAAGTCAACTAAAAAAAAATCTCCTAATGCCTCTACACCTTCAGCTTCATTCTTTTTACACAGCACTGAACAATGACTTACACTCATAATCATGATCCCTTCTGAGATTACCAGTCATCAAAGAAAAGTCATGTTTAGTTAACCGTACTGAATACTGAGTGGTTAGTAGAGTGTCTGTCTAGATATAGCTCAGTGTTTCAAAGGTGGGTAAAATAATTCTCAGTTGATTCTCAGGATAATAATTAGAACTTCCATCCCTAACTTTAATTTCATTAAGTTGGATTCTTGATCTAACAATCTCTTTTAAGCCTAATACAAAGAAATCTGTATTTGGCATTTAAAAAAAAAAACTGGACATAAATTTAGCTTACAAAACTGCAATCCCCCTTAGATACCTACAAGAGAATTGAGAACATGTCCACCCAAAGACCTGTACCATGTTGCTAGCATGACTATCATGACCCCCAAAGTGCAACCATTCAAATGCCCTCAGCTGGTGAATGTCTAAACAGAATGTGATACAATCATACAAGAGAATATACTATTAAGCAACAAAGACTCCACTTAACGCTGCAACAATCCCGACGACCCTCCGAAGTGTTACATTAAATGAAAGAAACCAGCCACAAAACACCACATGGCATGAGTTTCCCATTTCCAGAAACAGCAAATCTTCAGAGCAGAAAGCAGATCAGAGGTTTCCAGGCCCTGGGGGTGCAGACCCGGGAACCCGTTCCCCAGGGACCCTGAGGCAGAGGCCGTGCAATAGAAACTTCCAACCCGATGTCGGTGATGGTTGCACAACCACGTTGTTCTGTACGTTGTATCTCAGGAAAGCCGGTGGCAGGAAAAGAGATCCGAAGCAGCTCAAGGTCTGAGGCAAGGAGACGCAGGCTCTCGGGCTCCCAGGAAGGCAGATGGGGCGGGGGACGCAGGCAGGCCCCGGCGGCCTGGTGGCCTGCGCACCTGCGCACCTGCGCACCTGCGCACCTGCGCACCTGCGGGGGGACAGGCGCCCCCGCCCCTCCCCAGGCCGCTGCGTCCACGCCGCCCCTGCCCGCCTCGCCTGGGTCTCCCTTCACCCCCGCTGCGCCTGCGGGGCCTGAGCCTCCGCGAGCCCGGCGACGCCACCTCTTTCCGAGTCACAGTCGCGGAAACCCGCGCGATGCGCTTCCAGCTTTTCCAGCGCGGAGGCTGCTAAGGGAGGCCCCGCCGAGGGGGGCGGTTGAGGACGGTCGCCACGTCCCTGCACATTGGCCCAGGCCCGCGCACCGCGCCACCTCCGTTTCCTATGAAGACTTAGACCCTCAAAGACACCATGGTGCTTCACCTAAGTCTATACATTCTTTGAGAGGTGGAGTCTTCGGTTCAGAAAATGCTGGAGACTGGAGAATCGGAGCAGAAGTTTGGACCCCTGCGGACGTCCGGGCAGTTCCCTGGACCTTCACCACCTCCTTGGGCACAGGGAGGAGGATGACCCCTCTTTGGGCCCCGCGCTCCATTCAAAAAGGTAACCCCTTTAGTACTTTTATATACGAGTGTGGTAGTGGTAGCCCCAGTTCTGCACATTGCTTTTTCCTTTTTTTTTTTTTTTTAAGATTTATTTACTTATTTGAGAGTGAGAAAGAAAGAGAGAGAGAGAGAGAGAGAGAGAGAGAGAGAGGAGGGGCAGAGGGAGAGGGAGAGAATCTCAAGCAGACTCCCCGCTGAGAGTACAGCCTGGTGGGGGCGCTCCATCTCACCACCCTGAGATCAGGACCTGAGCCAACCAGGAGTCAGAGGCTTCACAGACTGAGCCACCCAGGCACCCCTGTAAATCTATGCTTCTTAAGTAGTGAAAGGAGAAATCCAAATTGGTATTTGAGGACTACTGTAACTCTTTTCTCACTTCAGGTGAAGATTTTCTCTCCCTTCCCAACTTAACTTGTCTAACAGTTATCAGTTTATACCCTTAAGCACTATCTTCCCAAATGCTCCACACCCAAGCCTCTGGCAATCACCATTCTAACCCATTTTTATCAATCCCCCTCCCTTTTTTTACATTCCACAAAAAAATGATATTATATAATATTACTCCTTCATTTGACTTAGCATAATACCCTCCAGGTGGATCCATGTTGTTGTAAATGACAATATTTCCTTCCTTTTTGTTTTTTTATTTATGATAGTCACACACACACACACAGAGAGAGAGAGAGAGAGAGAGAGAGGCAGAGACACAGGCAGAGGCAGAGACACAGGCAGAGGGAGAAGCAGGCTCCATGCACTGGAAGCCCAATGTGGGATTCGATCCTGGGTCTCCAGGATCACGCCCTGGGCCAAAGGCAGGTGCTAAACTGCTGCGCCACCCAGGGATCCCTATTTCCTTCCTTTTAAGGCTGAATAGTGTTCCATTGTGTATATATATATATATATATACACACACACACACACACCATGTTTTCTTTATTCATCAGTTGTCAGACACTTAGGTTGTTTCCCTACCTGGGCTATTGTGAATAATGTGTGTCCAGATCTTGTCCATATCTTGGCTGCATGAACATGGATGTGCAGATATCCCTTCAAGATACTCCTTTCAGTTCCTTTGGATAAATACCCAGAAATGGGATTATTGGATCATATGGTAGTTCAATTTTTAAGTGTTTGAGGAGCTGTCATACTTTCCATAATGGCTGTACCAATTTACCTTCCCATTCCATGGTTCCCCTTTTTCCACATGCTCACCAACATTTGTTATCTTGTGTCTTTTTGATAAAAGCCATCCAGCAGGTGTGAGGTAGTACTTAATTCTGGTTTCGATTAACCTGCAACTCTTAATTTCACATACTCCTGGGCTTAATTGCTTTTCACTAAGACCAACAACTTTGCCTGAAGGAGCTTACAGTTTCAGCCACCTATCCTGTGTTGTGCAGTGATCCTAGATCACCAGCCTATACTTTGGATTTCCTCAGGCCTATTTTACTCTGAGGTCCTTGCTACTTCCCTGTCATCGTGGGGCTCTTGGGAGGCACCTATTTCCATCCCATAATACTCCCTGAGTCCTAGAACCTAGAATTTCAGAGTTGCCACAAGGTGCTTTTCTTCTACCTCACAGTCTTTTGAGATTGTCATGCAGGTGGTTCTATCCTGTCTCCCAAAGTCTGCAAACAGTCAGGGGGAAGATGTTAACTCACTTCCTTCCCTAAGTCAAACCAAAAGCCCACTCCCTCCTTTTCCAGAGGACTCATGCCTTCTTGAGTGTAGCATGGTGGTTATGAACATAGGTGCTAGAGCCGGAGTGCCTGGATTCTAATTCCAGGGTTGCTTATATCTTCTTGGGTGACATTGAGGAAGTTGCTTATCTTCTCTGTGCCACTCTTGCCTTTTCTAAAAAGCAAAATAAAACAAAAAACAAACAAACAAAAAAAGAGATAGAATTACCGTTGGGTGCCTGGGTGGCTTAGTTGGTTAAGCATCCAACTCTTGATTTCATCTCAGGTCATGATCTGACTTGGTCAGTGAGATCAAGCCCCACATCAGGCTTCAGGCTGAGTGTGGAGCCTGCTTAAGATTCTCTCCCTTCTCCTCCTTGTACCCCTCACTTGCTCTAAAATAATAGGATGGAATTTCCTCATAAAGTTGTGAGATTTATTTTTTTTTAAATTTTTTTTTTATTCTTTATTTATGATAGTCATACAGAGAGAGAGAGAGAGGCAGAGACACAGGCAGAGGGAGAAGCAGGCTCCATGCACGGGGAGCCCAACGTGGGATTCGATCCCGGGTCTCCAGGATCGCGCCCTGGGCCAAAGGCAGGCGCCAAACCGCTGCGCCACCCAGGGATCCCAAAGTTGTGAGATTTAAATGTGAGAGTTAATAAAATTATTCTATGTAAAGGTTGTGTGCAGTGCCTGGTCTATACTAAGCATTATGAAACTATTCTCTATTATTAATTTTTCCAAAATGGCTAAAAAAGAGATATTTAAGTGATGATTTAACCAGTATTTATTGTATGCCTAGCACTGAAGATCGGCCACTGAACAGAACATAGTTCCTACCTGCATGGATCTAAGAGACAGACAATAAGCAAGCATATAACTTATTTTAATTTATTAATTAAATTAATAACTATAAAATTGAATACATATTTGGAAAAAACCCACTGTGTGCAGTGAAAGAGGATACAGAAGAGAGGCCTAATTTAGATATAGTCACCAAAGAAGAGTTCTCTGAGATGATGCTTAAGCCAAGAAAAGGTGGATCAAAGGAGCTATGCAATGGAAGAGTATGGCGTTAACAGGGCAGGAGGGACATTATAGTCAGAGGGAACAGCATGTGCAAAGACTTCAAACCAGGAGAAAAGGTTGCTTTGTGCAAGAACCTGAAAGCTGGTATGTCTAGAACCTCAAAAGATAGGGCAGGAAAAGCAAGTGGAATCAAATCCTTCAGTACCTTATAAGCCATGGAGAAGATTTGAGATTGCATTTTAAGTGTAAAGACCATAAGTTAACACTTTTAAGAAGGGGACCAAAATGATCTGCTTTAAGTTATTAAATTATTACTTTGTTTCTGGTATAAAAAAAATAGACCTTTAGGGTAAAATCAGGGAGAGCAATTAGTCATCTAGGAGATAATTATTGTGGTTTGGATTAAGGTTTTGAAAGTGAATATAGAGACAAGTGAATGAATTTGAAGTTTGATCTGTAGGAAGAATGGATGGGACTTAATGATAGTGTTCCTGGGAGGGAAGAGGGACTGGGGATAAAGACTGGGTCAAGGTTTCTGGCATGAGCAATGGAGTGGGAATAGTTGCCATGATTAAGCATAAGAGACAGAAGAAGAAATAGGATTTGGGGGGGGAGTTATGAGGATGAATTTTCAGTTTAGTTTGGACACTTTGAGATAGCTATGAGACAGTAAACTAGGACTGCCAATTAAAGGCACAGTTTCAATAGTCACAGCTGCGGAAAAGGATTTGGGAGATTTAATCTCATGAGCTTTCTGTTAGTAAGAGGTAATTAGAGGATAAGAATTAATGAAGTGCAAGTGACCAAAAATGCCCAGAACAATCTTGAAAAAGAAAAAATTTAGAAGAATCAAGCTTCCTGGTTTCAAAACTTACCACAAAGTTATACTAATCAAGACAATATGGTATTGGCATAATGATAGACATAGGGATCAATGGAATATAATTGAGGATACAGAGATTAATCATTAATTTATGGTCAATTGATTTTTGACAAGAAAATCCAATTGGGGATGGGGGCTGAGGAGAATAGTCTTTTCAATAGATGCTGCTGTGACAATTAGATAGCCTATGCAAAACAATGAAGTTGTAGCTGTCCCTTACATTATACACAAAAAATAACTCAAAATGGATCATAGATCTTAATGCAAAGCTAAACCTACTTAAAATGCTTAGAAAAAAAATGTAGGAGGAGATCTTTGTAACCATGAGTTAGGCAATGGCTTTTTAGCTATGACACCAAAACCATAAACAACAAAAGAAAAAATAAATTGGACTAAATAAAAATGAAGAACTTTTGTGCTTATAAATATTCCACGGAAAAAAGGAAAATGTAATCCACTTAATGGTAGAAAATATTTGCAGATCATATATTTGATGCTTGCCTTATATCTAAAATGTAAATAAATACAAAGAACACTTAACAATTGAGCAATAAAAAGACAAATAATTGAAAAATGGGAAAGGATCTGAAGAGACATTTCCCCAAAGAATATAGGAAAATGGCCAATGAGCACATGAAAAGATGCTCAACATTATTAGTCATTGAGGAGATGCCACTTCAAAGCCGCTAGGATAGCTATAAGAATACATATAGACAATAACAATTGTAGATGAGGATGTAGAAAGACTGGAGCCCTCATACACTGGTGGTAAGAGTGTAAAATAGTTCAGGCAGCTTTGGAAAAGTTTAACAGTTCCTCAAAATGTTGCACAGAGTTACCATATGACCTAGCAATTCTATTCCTAGATATATCCAAGATAAATGAAAACATACGTCCACAAAGAAATTGTACACAAATGTTCATAACAGTATTATGGATGACGGCCCAAAAGTGAAAACAATCCAAATACCCACGAACTGATGAATGGATAAATCATTGAGGTATATAGTTCAGTGGGAATTATCTCTCAATAAAAAAGAATGACATTCTGATACATGCTACAACAAGGATAAACCTTGAGAACGTGCTAGATGAAAGAAGCCAGCCACAAAACCACATACTGTATGTATGGTTCCATTTCTATGAAATATTCAGAGGAGGCAAATCTAGAAACAGAAAACAGATTACTGGTTGCCCAGGGGTGGGAGGAGGAGGGAATGGGGAGTGAGTGCCAGCCAGTATGGGATTTCTTTTGTGAATGATGAAAATACTTCAAAGTTAGGTAGTGGTCATGATTGTACAACTCTGTATTGTGGTATGTGAGTTATATTTCAATAAAACGGGTATAAAAATTGGTGAAATTACCTAGGGAGAAAGTGTTGGGGGAAAAAAAGATAATAGAAAGTACACAGACTGACTGGTGGGGAACTTCCATGTTCAGAGATTTGAGAGGGGAGGAGGCCAAGGAGGCTGAGATGGAATGGCCCAAGAAGAAGAGAAATACATGTATGGGGTGACACAGGCCAATTAGAAGAGTGTCTTAGCAACAAACCAGTGGTGGACGGAAATATTACTGAGGCTACCAAGTTGAATATGAGGAAATGGCCACCATATTTGGTAAAGAAGCACTGTCTTTATCTCCTATTAGACCATCAGTCCCTTGAAGGCAGGTTGATAAGACTATCAGTTTGTATGGGGCAGCATAGACAGAGCCCACTGGAGTGGGTTGCAGAGTGAATGGCAGTTGAAGGAACAAAAGCAAAAATTGTGGACAATTCTTTTGGAGTATTGATGGAGCAGGTAGGTGAGGGGGCAGATGGAAGAGGATATTGGGCAAAGGGCTGATTTTTTTCAGAAAAACACACAGAACTAGATTAATAGAGCCATAAGAAGATGGTGATGAATCCAAGGAAGGAAAGCTGATAACAAAAAGGAGGCTGTAAATGAAAGAGTAAAGTTCCCAGGAAAGTGAGGAGGGACGTCATCCCACAGGCAAGTGGAGAAATTGGTTTTAGATGGCAGAGAAAGCGATTTTCTCACCGTAGGGGGCAGGAGGCAGTGGCCGGGGCTGGGGAGATACGAGAAGGTTAATACATATGAGAGAGTTTTCATTTCAATTTTCAGCTATATAATGCAATAGGAAAAGTTGTTAGGTGAGAGCAATCTAAGAGGAAAGTAGGAGGTTCGATGGGAGAGATTATATTGAGAAATGAATACTACAATAAGGTTTCTTAACATATTCATCACCTTGCACAATCACAGGTTTGTATGTGTGTGTTGAGAACTTGTAACACCTACTCTATTAGCAACTTTCAACTATTCAGTATTGTTAACTATAGTCACTATGTTGCATTCCTAGAACTTAGTCATCTTATAACCTGGAGTTTGTATCTGTTGATTAACTTCATGGGCTCCCTCACCTCCAGCAACCACACATCTATTCCCTGTTTCTAGGAGTTTGGGGGTTTTTTTGTTGCTGTTTTTTGTTATGTTTTGTTTTTTTAGATTCCACATGTGAGATCATACAGTAGTTGTCTTTTTTCTGACTTATTTCACTTAGCATAATGCCCTTCAAGGTCCATCCATGTTGTTGCAAATGGTAATATTTCATTCTTTTTATGGCTGAATAATATTCCAGTGTAAGGTGTGTGTGTGTGTGTGTGTGTGTGTGTGTGTGTGTGTGTGTGTGATTTTCTTTATACATTTATCCATTCATGGTACATTGGTCCCATGTTGTAAATAATGCTGCAGGGAACATGCAGGTAAAGATCTCCCTATAAGAAAGTGATTTCATCTTCTCAAGTGATCATGGAACTTTCTCCAGAATAGACCATGTACTGGGTCACAAATCAGGTCCTAATAGATACCAAAAGATTGGGATCGTCCCCTGCATATTCTCAGACCATAATGCTTTGAAATTAGAACTAAATCACAAGAAGAAGTTTGGAAGGATTTCAAACAGGTGGAGGTTAAGGACCATCCTGCTAAAAGATGAAAGAGTCAACCAGGAAATTAGAGAAGAATTAAAAAGATTCATGGAAACTAATGAGAATGAAGATACAATCGTTCAAAATCTTTGGGATACAGCAAAAGCAGTCCTAAGGGGGAAATACATCACAATACAAGAATCCATCCAAAAACTGGAAAGAACTCAATACAAAAGCTAAACTTGCACCTAAAGGGGATGGAGAAAAAACAGCAGATAGATCCTACACCCAGCAGAAGACGAGAGTTAATAAGGATTCAAGCAGAACTCAATGAAATTGAGACCAGAAGAACTGTGGAACAGATTAACAAACCAGGAGTTGGTTCTTTGAAAGAATTAATAAGATAGATAAACCATTAGCCAGCCTTATTAAAAAGGAGAGAGAAAAGACTCAAATTAAGAAAATCATGAATGAGAAAAGAGAGATCACTACCAATACCAAGGAAATACAAACAATCTTAAAAACTTATTATGAGCAGCTTTACACCAATAAATTGGCAATCTAGAAGAAATGGACGCATTTCTGGAAAACCACAAACTACCAAACTGGAACTGGAAGAAATAGAAAACCTGAACAGGCCAATAACCAGGGAGGAAATTGAAGCAGTCATCAAAAACCTCCCAAGACACAAAAGCCCAAGGCCAGATGGCTTCCCAGGGTAATTCTATCAAACATTTAAAGAAGAAATCATACCTATTCTACTAAAGCTGTTCAGATAGAAAGAGATGGAGTACTTCCAAATTCGTTCTATGAGGCCAGCATCACTTCAATTCCAAAACCAGACAAAGAACCCACCAAAAAGGAGAATTACAGACCAATATCCCTGATGAACATGGATGCAAAAATTCTCAACAAGATACTAGCCAATAGGATCCAACAATACATTAAGAAGATTATTCACCACGACCAAGTGGGATTTATCCCAGGGATGCAAGGCTGGTTCAACACTTATAAAGCAATCAATGTGATTGATCATATCAGCAAGAGAAAAACCAAGAACCATATGATCCTCTCAATAGATGCAGAGAAAGCATTTGACAGAATACAGCATCCATTCCTGATCAAAACTCTTCAGAGTGTAGGGATAGAGGGAACATTCCTCAGCATCTTAAAAGCCATCTACGAAAAGCCCACAGCAAATATCATTCTCAATGGGGAAGCACTGGGAGCCTTTCCCCTAAGATCAGGAACAAGACAGGGATGTCCACTCTCACCACTGCTATTCAACATAGTACTAAAAGTCCTCGCCTCAGCAATCAGGCAACAAAAAGAAATAAAAGGCATTCAAATTCGCAAAAAAGTCAAACTCTCCCTCTTCGCAGATGACATGATACTGTACATAGAAAACCCAAAAGACTCCACACCAAGATTGCTAGAACTCATACAGCAATTCGGCAGTGTGGCAGGATACAAAATCAATGCCAGAAGTCAGTGACATTTCTATACACAAACAATGAGACTGAAGAAAGAGAAATTAAGGAGTCAATCCCATTTACAATTGCACCCAAAAGCATAAGATACCTAGGAATAAACCTAACCAAAGAGGAAAAGGATTTATACCCTAAAAACTACAGAACACTTCTGAAAGAAATTGAGGAAGACACAAAGAGATGGAAAAATATTCCATGCTTGTGGATTGGAAGAATTAATATTGTGAAAATGTCAATGCTACCCAGGGCAATTTACACATTTAATGCAATCCCTATCAAAATACGATGGACTTTCTTTCGAAAGTTGGAACAAATCATCTTAAGATTTGTGTGGAATCAGAAAAGACCCCGAATATTCAGGGGAATTTTAAAAAAGAAAACCATAGCTGGGGGCATCACAAGGCCAGATTTCAGTGTGTACTACAAAGCTGTGGTCATCAAGACAGTGTGGTACTGGCACAAAAACAGACACAAAGATCAATGGAACAGAATAGAGGATCCAGAAGTGGACCCTCAACTCTATGGTCAACTAACATTCAACATAGCAGGAAAGACTATCCACTGGAAAAAAGACAGTCTCTTCAATAAATGGTGCTGGGAAAATTGGACAGTCACATGCAGAAGAATGAAACTAGACCATTCTCTTACATCATACACAAAGATAAACTCAAAATGGATGAAAGATCTAAATGTGAGACAAGAGTCCATCAAAATCCTAGAGGAGAACACAGGCAACACCCCTTTTGAACTCGGCCACAGTAACTTCTTGCAAGGTACATCCATGAAGGCAAGAGAAACAAAAGCAAAAATGAATTATTGGGACTTCATCAAGATAAGAAGCTTTTGCACAGCAAAGGATACAGTCAACAAAACTAAAAGACAACCTTCAGAATGGGAGAAGATATTTGCAAATGACATATCAGATAAAGGGCTAGTTTCCAAGATCTATAAAGAACTTATTAAACTCAACAGCAAAGAAACAAACAATCCAATCATGAAATGGGCAAAAGACATGAAGAGAAATCTCACAGAGGAAGACATGGACATGGCCAACATGCACATGAGAAAATGCTCTGCATCACTTGCCATCAGGGAAATACAAATCAAAACCACAATGAGATACCACCTCACACCAGTGAGAATGGGGAAAATTAACAAGGCAGGAAGCCACAAATGTTGGAGAGGATGTGGAGAAAAGGGAACCCTCCTGCACTTTGGTGGGAATGTGAACTGGTGCAGCCACTCTGGAAAATTGTGTGGAGGTTCCTCAAAGAGTTAAAAATAGACCTGCCCTATGACCCAGCAATTGCACTGCTGGGGATTTACCCCAAAGATACAGATGCAGTGAAACGCTGGGACACCTGCACCCCAATGTTTATAGCAGCAATGGCCACAATAGCCAAACTGTGGAAGGAGCCTCGGTGTCCATCGAAAGATGAATGGATAAAGAAGATGTGGTCTATGTATACAATGGAATATTACTCAGCAATTAGAAACGACAAATACCCACCATTTGCTTCAACATGGATGGAACTGGAGGGTATTATGCTGAGTGAAGTAAGTCAATCGGAGAAGGACAAACATTATATGGTCTCATTCATTTGGGGAATATAAAAAATAGTGAAAGGGAATAAAGGGGAAAGGAGAGAAAATGAGTGGGAAATATCAGAAAGGGAGACAGAACATGAGAGACTCCTAACTCTGGGAAACGAAGAAGGGGTGGTGGGAAGGGAGGTGGGCATGGGGTGAGGGTGACTGGGTGACGGGCACTGAGGGGGGCACTTGACGGGATGAGCACTGGGTGTTATGCTATATGTTGGCAAATTGTGAACTCCAATAAAAAAAAAAAGTGGTTTCACTTGATTTGGATATATACTCAGAAGTGGAATTGCTGGATTGTGTTATTAGTTCTAGTTCTAGTTTTAATTTTTTGAGGAATGTCTTTACTGTTTTCCGTGGTAGCTGCATCAATTTACATTGTCAGCACAAGGGTTTCTGTGTGCACAAGAGTTTCCTTTTCTCCACATCCCTGCCAGTACTGTCTCTTGTCTTTTGGATAACAGCCTTTGTAACAGCTGTGAGGAGATATCTCATTGTGACTTTGATTTACATTTCCCTGATGATGAGTGATGTTGAGCATCTTTTCATGTGTCCATTGGCCATCTGGAGATCTTTGGGAAAATGTCTGTTCAGGTCTTTTTTTTCTCTGTAAAATGAGAGTGTTTGTTGTTTTGCTATTATATGAGTTCTCAATATGTTTTGCATATTAATGCCTTAATTAAATTAATTTCCATCCATATTATTTACCTAACATAATAATTAATAAATTTAGGCATTAAATATTTCATTAATTAGTTTTATTAATCAAATATGTGATTTGCAAGTATTTTCTCCCACTTTGTAGGTTGCCTTTTTCATTTTTTGATCATTTCTTTTTCTGTGAAGGTTTTCAGTTTATTGTATGTAGCCCCACTTATTTATTTTTGCTTGTGTTGCTTACACTTTGGGTCCAATCCAAAAAATCAGTGCCAAGACCAATGTCAAGGAGTTTTTTCCCTATATTTTCTTCTAGGAGTTTTATGGCTTCAGGTTTTACATTTAATCTTTAATCCATTCTAATTTTTATGAGTGATACAGATAGGGGTCCAGTTTCATTCTTTTGCATGCAAATATCCAGTTTCCCCAGCATCATTTATTGTACAGATTGCCTTTTCTCCATTGAGTATTCTTGACTCTCTTGTCAAATATTTGTTGAGCATATATGCATCGGTTTATTTCTGGGCTCCTGATTTTGTTCCATTGGTTTATGTGTTTTTATGCCAGTACCATGGTATTTTAATTATCATAGTTTTGTACTATAGTTTGAAGTCAGGAAGTGTGATGCCATCAGTTACATTCTTCCTCAAGATTGCTTTAGCTATTGATCTTTTGTGGCTTGATATGAATTTTAGGATTTTTTTCTATTCCTGAGAAAAATGTCGTTGGATTTTTGATAGGGATGACACTGAATCTGTAGATGGCTTTGGATAGCATGGGTAGTTTAAATATGAACTCTTCTAATTCTTGAAAACAGGTTGTCTATTTATTTGTGTCTTCTTCAAGTTTTCTTTTAAAAAAATTATTTAAGAGAGAGAGTGAGAGAGAGAGAGAGCACAAGTTGGGGGTGGGTGGCAGTGGGAGAAGGGAGAAGCAGATTCCCCACTGAGCAGGGATCCCAATACAGGACTTGATCCCAGGACCCTGGGACGATGACCTGAGCTGAAGGCAGACTAAGCTTAATTGCCTGAGCCCTCAGGTGCCCTTCTTCAATTTTTCTTATGAATTTTTTATAGTTCTCAGTATACAGATCTTTTACTCCTTTGGTTAAATTTATTTTTAAGTATTTTGTTGTTTTTGATGCTATTGCAAATTATATTGTTTTATTTCTTTTTCAGATAATTTGTTATTAGTATTTAGAAATACAATTAATTTCTGTATGTTGAATTTGTATTTTGCAGCTTCACTGAATTTGCCTATTAGCTCTAATGGTTTTTTGGTGGAGACTTCAGGATTTTTTATATATAAGATCATGTCATCTGTAAACAGAGACAGTTTTGCTTCTTTCTTTCTATTTCAGAACCTCTTAATTTATTTTTCTTGTTCGGTGCTCTGGCTAGGATGGTTACCCCAGTAAGTAATTGACAGCGCTGTTGGTCCATTTCAAGATTGTGATGATGAAAGAGAGTTGGGTAATTTCTCTTTCCTACAATCTTCAGTTGCAAGCATGAAAAAGCCAAGTTATTGGAGGTATCCAGAGCTTGGGTTTGGCCCCAGAAATGTGAAGAAAATACATCAGAGAAAGAGAATTCAGGGCTTTTTCAGAGAATTCTTGCATTGATGAAGCATGTCACCCATTCTCCTCAAAAAAGGATGTGAAAATGGGAGAGGGAATAGATTGTGAAAGTGGTGGAGTCAGTACATTGGAGGTCTCTAGGAGATTGAAAATGTAGTGGGCATGAGTGATCAGGTAAGATAGAAAAGTAGGTGGTGATAGTCACCAAATGGAACAGTTGAAGCTGAGATTTTGTAGATAATGGGATTTCTGATGTTGACATGGTATATGCAGAATGAGGCAGTGTGAATGTATAGCTGAGAAAGAGTTGAGAAAAAAGGTAAAATGTATTTAGTTGAGAGGCCTGGGCATTGTATGGACTGTCTGTGTGCATATAAAGGAGAGTGAAAATGGTGGTCTTCTAAACTACTTATGGCTGCAGTGGGCCCGCTCTCTCAAAATCTTCTTTATGGTGACACCTCAGTGTGACTTGAATGGAGAGCAAGTTGCAACATCTGTCTAAAGAGAAATCTTGAAGGTTTTCTTCGTGGGACAGTTTTATCAATCCATATTTAAGAAAAAACACTTTGTTGTTCTTTCATCCTCTTTAGTTCTGTATTTTTCCAATTTATTCATTTATTTCTTTGACAAATTCTTAGTCCTTGCATACTTTGTATCAGGAATGTGCTGGCACTGCAAGGTCTGGTGCACAAGCTATAGTTCTGGCCCTCACAGAGCTCCTGCTATAACAAACTATAGAGTAGTAATATACACTATGTGGTGACTTAATATATATCATATGCACAATTCTCTTGTGTTTGTTAAGTTTGTGGGTTGTACATCAACAAATGCTTTATGACTCACCATTAGGAACTGAAGGTAAGGTTAAATTTTTCTGTAGTGTTGACATCACCACACCTGCCCAGATTCATTATATGTATTAATTTTGTACTTCTTTTTCTTATCATTGGTTAGATTTGTTTGACTTCTTTGCCTTCCAGACTTTAACATTTTCCTGGAAGACAATGAACCAAGAATGCCTTGGAGTGAAAACTCTTGGTAGCTTTGTTTTAGGATATGTGTCACTGAAGTCTTCACGATTGAAGGATTTCTGAAATCTGGGGTCAGGAGCTTGTTGCTTGAAGCTACTTTCCCTGAATCCAAATCAAGGCCCTTGAACAAATTCCCAAACTCTCCTTTGGGGGGATGCAGGCTGCTTAGAAGAGACACAGGTTCTTTCTGTGTGGCATGTGGGACAATCTGAAGGCTGCCTCTGATGATCAAACATTCCTTCTTCTTTTTCAAACATTGTTAATTTTACTACCCTCGGTAGTTCAGATGTTCAACTAGGGTAGTCGGCCCTCTTCAACATTTCAGCCCAATCACAAAGCAGTTCTGCTTAAGGTCTCAGCCACGGCATTTTCTTGGCACAAACAAATTGAGCTTAGCAAGGAAATGCCAACTTGTTCTTTATTCACCTTCTCTAATGACCTCATTTCGCAACTGCGTTCCTACCCATTCTTATGAAAAAGAAAGGAGCTGTAAATGTGGTTTGCATACATGGTACTCCTGTTCCTACATCCTAATTTCCCTTTGGACTTCAGAATAAAAGTTCATATGTGCTTTGTTGGGGATCTGATGATAGAAAGGACAGCCTGCTCACCCTCCCCATTCTCACAGTCTTCCTAAAGTTACCCGACATGGAATTCCCACTTCTACATGTTTCTGCTTAGTTGAGAATACTTAGCGGTGAACTAAAAATGAACGTTGCCATTGAAATGTATCATGTTATGAAAGCATTTCCATATAGATTTTTATATATAGCAATTGTGGGATTTTACATTTTTAAAAATCACAAGTACCTTGGCTCTTGAGAATAATGCAAATACCAGGGCAAACAGTTTTGCTCATGTTGCTTATAACTATGAATCTTCAACTTTACAAGTGAATGGAGGTTTCCACCATTTTCCATGGAATGCAGAGTAGAATGTTCATTGTTTTGGGAAATATATAAAAAGTACAATTTTCTTTTTATAAGATCTGATAAGATGGCAATAATTTGAAACAACAAAAAAAATGAATCTTTATAACTCATAATGGCAATGCCTAAAATCATAAAATGCTTAGAAATCAGATTTTAAACTCCTTATTTTATGGAAGCACCTGAGGCCTGAGAAGGTAAGTGCTCTGAGTCATAGGTGAATGCATGCAGGGCTAAGACTGGGGGTTGATTTCCTAGCTCCCAAACTAGCTCCTTTTTCCTGTGGTGAAGTACCTGTATGACCTTCCGTATGCTGGTTGGTTCAATGAAGATGGATGAGATCCCATTTTCTCATCTATCAAAGGTAGGCATTGAATTAAAACTCTAGGGATCCCTGGGTGGCGCAGTGGTTTGGCGCTTGCCTTTGGCCCAGGGCGCGATCCTGGAGACCCGGGATTGAATCCCACATCGGGCTCCCGGTGCATGGGGCCTGCTTCTCCCTCTGCCTGTGTCTCTGCCTCTCTCTCTCTCTCTCTCTCTGTGTGACTATCATAAATAAATAAAAATTAAAAAAAAAAAAACAACTCTAGGATTCACCTGGCTAGAAAACAAAATGATCGTGGTCTCTGAGTTTAGATAAGAAGGAATGTGAATGGCCAGAGAAGAAGGTGCTAAATGGGGCTTTTGACACCATCGCAAATTTCAGTTCTGTTTTTTTCTTTGAAATAATAATACAAAAGTGCTTTACATTTTTGTATTATTCTGTGTAGTTATTTCAGTTATGCATCCCCAGCAAGAGAGGTGGCTGTGTGACTCCTGCCTGCCCCAATCACGGTACTCATGTGTCGTGTTATATCCAAATGGGATTTTAGGTGCTGTCACTGGGAGAGACAGTTAAGAAGTCTTTGCTGTGGGGTTACCAGCTGGGATGACGTAAGCCTGGAGCTCCCTGTGGGTCTTTAGCCCCAACCCCGACCCTAGCTCCCAACCCCCTGATATAAAGGAAATTTGACAGAAGAGAGAAAGGGCCATTGAGGACAGAGAAGGGGCAGGGGCACTCATTTGAATCCTGGCCTTATCTCTGTCCACAGTGTCTTCTTGCTCCTCCCAATTATGTGAAGCAAGAAATTACTCTTTTTTTTTTTTTTGCTTAAGCTAATTTGAATTGGTTTTCTATCCTTTATCTGAAAGACTCCTGACTAATACAATTACCTTTACCCAATAAGAGAATTGAAACTGGGTCAAGAAAAAGCTTCAAAATAAATCCCAAGGATAGTAGGTAATACTGGACATGATCCTTAGTTATGTTCATTAAGTTAGCACTTTCCATATGCAAAGCACCCCTAGGGGAAGGAAAACTGAGGACAGGTAATAGGGGAAGGAAAACTGAGGACAGGTAAAAAAATGAAGCTAGGGAGCAAGTCAGAACATGATAGGGTCAACATACCAACCTTAAGACTCATGATTTGTAGAAGTGGAGAGTCAAAATACCTGGAAAATCTGGGGAAGGTCCCCGAGACAAGGTGAGGACCCCCTGGGACACTGAGGTTCCAAACAATTAGAGCTGGAAACAACGTGGCCAAAATGAAGATTTGGTGGGGGGTGGGAAGAAGAATATCTCTTTAGCAAGGATTTTCTAGTATTGGTAACTGTGGTGCACCATGGAGTAATTTAATAACTTTTTAAGCATTTCTTTCTGCTTGGGATTTGTGTAGCTTTTTTCTTTGTTTTTGCTTTTAAATGAGTCTTTTTTTTTTTAAATTAATTTTTATTGGTGTTCAATTTACCAACATACAGAAAAACACCCAGTGCTCATCCCGTCAAGTGTCCACCTCAGTGCCCGTCACCCATTCCCCTCCAACACCCGCCCTCCTCCCCTTCCACCACCCCTAGTTCGTTTCCCAGAGTTAGGAGTCTTTATGTTCTGTCTCCCTTCCTGATATTTCCCAACATTTCTTTTCCCTTCCTTTATATTCCCTTTCACTATTATTCATATTCCCCAAATGAATGAGAACATACACTGTTTGTCCTTCTCCGATTGACTTATTTCACTCAGCATAATACCCTCCAGTTCCATCCACGTTGAAGCAAATGGTGGGTATTTGTCGTTTCTAATTGCTGAGTAATATTCCATTGTATACATAAACCACATCTTCTTTATCCATTCATCTTTCGATGGACACCGAGGCTCCTTCCACAGTTTGGCTACTGTGGCCATTGCTGATAGAAACAGCGGGGTGCAGGTGTCCTGACGTTTCATTGCATCTGAATCTTTGGGGTAAATCCCCAATAGTGCAATTGCTGGGTCGTAGGGCAGGTCTATTTTTAACTCTTTGAGGAACCTCCACACAGTTTTCCAGAGTGGCTGCACCAGTTCACATTCCCACCAACAGTGTAAGAGGGTTCCCTTTTCTCCGCATCCTCTCCAACATTTGTGGTTTCCTGCCTTGTTAATTTTCCCCATTCTCACTGGTGTGAGGTGGTATCTCATTGTGGTTTTGATTTGTATTTCCCTGATGGCAAGTGATGCAGAGCATTTTCTCATGTGCATGTTGGCCATGTCCATGTCTTCCTCTGTGAGATTTCTCTTCATGTCTTTTGCCCATTTCATGATTGGATTGTTTGTTTCTTTGGTGTTGAGTTTAATAAGTTCTTTATAGATTTTGGAAACTAGCCCTTTATCTGATATGTCATTTGCAAATATCTTCTCCCATTCTGTAGGTTGTCTTTTAGTTTTGTTGACTGTATCCTTTGCTGTGCAAAAGCTTCTTTCTTATTTCATGCTATTTGTAATGGAGAAATCTGGTGTACTAATGGCCCAACCACTGATGCATTTGTTAAATAAAGTAGGTTGTGAAACATAATGGATGATATTGTCCTACTTTTGAATAAAATAATACATGTGCATATTGAAAGGTTTATAATGATATCTATATCTATATCTATATATCTATATAGATAGATATAAAGATTTATAAGGATATATACCAGTGGATTACCAGCAGGTGACTCTGGGTAGAGAGTATCATGAATATTCCTCATATTATTTTTCCTTTCTGATATTTTTGTAGTAAGCATGCATAATTTTTCTAATAAGAAAATAATAAGAGAAACTTAAGCATTAAAAATATAAGAATATAAGAAACCTGAACATAACCAACACACAGCAAGTGGGAAGGCCTGGGTTAATGGAAGGGAAATGGACATCTTGATGGAAGTAGAAATGGCACAAGCAGAGTTGTGGGAATGGCATCTTGTCCTGGGGGTTTAGGAGAAGGGGAATGGAACGAGGAGGGCTTTTTCTGTTGTACCTGCTTTGTGTCATCAGAATTTAGCAAGGTGAATTTTGTTTTGAAAGGAAATTGTAAATAAGGAGATGTCAGTAAAAAAAGCCCTGCCTTGGGCTTAGAAAGGAAAAATATCAGAAAGCCAAATTTAAAAAGTATATATATATATATAAATATCAGATATATATCATATATATGTATGACTTTTAAAGTCTGTTTCAACATATCTGGTTATTTTGGACCTCAAATATGTTGATGATGGGTTAGCACACATGGGCACGGAAGATCCCATGACTTCATTCAGTTTACAAGAAGAGCTCATAGGCTGAGGTGGATGTTACCTCTTGGATGGAGGCCACTGCCTTTGTCCCTTTGCTGTTGACTTTGAGAGAAATTCAAAACAGTGACAATATGAAACAAATCACTTGGAACGAGAGTGTGAAAACCAGAAGCAGCAATGAAAGAGGAGGAGGAACTGCCAGGGATTCATTAGGACAAGAGATATCAATTGCCATGTCTCCAGGAATGTGAAAAATTAGTTGGGTGACTGGAGAAGAAGCATTTCTCTTTGAATATGACTGATGGAAAGAATCAAAAAGCAAGAGTTAGCAGAGGTTTGTGAATCTAAATAAGCTGCTTAATGTTGCTGAATACAGAAAAAAAAAACCGTAGATAGATATTTTGAGCTTGCTTCTTAGAATGTTCAAATACACAAAAAAGACAAATTAGCGGCGACAACTTTCTATAGACTGAATCAGAACAAGCTAACAGTGACGGGGAGAATTGAAGTCTTGGCAATGAAGTTCTCTGGGGAAGATTAAAAAAAAAACAAGAAAACTAAAAGCTTAAAACATTGGAACAGCCTTTGAACGAATTTCCTTTAGAACTGGTGATTGTGTGAGCCTTGTTCTAAAATCTGCAGATTATTCCACCGGCCAAGTTTCATAGAGGGTTTCCTTTGGGGTCATCTCTCTAATCCTGGGTTAGGGGTACCGAAGGAGTACCCCTAGTGGGTACTCCTTAGGGGAAGAAAAGACAAAATTTGAGGTTCAGAAGTTTTAAGTGAAGTGTCTATGACATCAGACTACTAAGTGAGAAGAGATCCTATTTCTTTGTCTTAACATGGTCATGAGAAGGCTAAGTTAGTGAGTTAATGAGGTTGGAATCAATGCAGCTCTCTGATGGGACCCCAGAACCCCCACCCTCTGTCCTCTGGGTGCTTCCCCACCCCTTCATTTTCTATGCCTCCAGTTTGAGTCCAGCTGCTCATCTTTGTACCCCTGGCTGGGGGACAGTGTATGTCCTACTCATTTGCCCTCTTCAGACATTGTTGTCAGGGCTGCTGTTTCCATCAGGGGACACCTGTAGTCAGGGTCCCACTCATTGCAGCCCAGCGAGCAGATGAGGTTCCCTGCTGGCTGCCCAGACCTTGGCCCTCGCTCTTCCTCTACAACAGGAGACCTGCACACAGCTGACAAGAGTGCTCTTGCTGTGGCATCCGTTGTCACGCTCTGAGTACTTGCCCCATCAGGCTGCTGTTGTTTGCTGGCTGCCAGGGGACGGTTAATGCTCAGTAGCAGCACTTCCTGTTCTTCTCTCTGAAGTAAATCAGGAGCTTCCCATGTCCTATGTCAGGTTGCCTTCCGGAGTCCTTGCTGGGATAGAAAAGCACTTGTTCCTTTCTTCACCTCTTGTCTGCCTGTCACGTCTCAAAGACAAAATTGTGGAGTCAGGGCTTCACCTGTCTACTTCCCGGGGTGCAAGATTGACCCCTTCCACCTGGCTGTTTGCACCTGCACCTACTGGAACCAGTCTGTAGCACCATCAGGCAGGGCCGCCCCAGCATGACACTGTAAGAATGTCACAGAGAACCTTAAATCTGCTGGTTTGGTGGGGACCAAACTGGCTCTCCCTGTGTAGTAATCCTAGAGACACTCTCTAGTTCGGCCAGGAGATGTTTTGGGGACACCTGCACCTGCACTCTGCAGAGCGGCCTGTCTGTACCTTCCTTTCTGCGGGTACATAGTTGATATGTAAGAAATTATAAGGAGAGCTTCAGGGAAGGGGTGAAAACCCTCAACAGGAGTGGCTGATGGAAGGGTTTTGGTTGTGTTTAGATGATTTCCCTTTGCAGCCCATGATGCTTTTAGGAGCCTGCTTGTTGCTTTAGCGACTCTTACCCTTGCTAGAAGCAGCCCTGAGGCGCTGATTCTCTCAGTTCACTTCTCAGAAGGGTTTGCTCCTCCCGCGGTGCTTGGCAGAGTGCTGGCTGTGGTGGTGGGATGTAGCATAGTTCTCCCCTCCTCCTTTCCTTCATCCCCCCATCCCCTCTAGATCCTTCCCTCCCTTTCTCCCTAATGCAGATATTCTGCGGCTGTGTTAGCTTGGCTGTAATAGGCATCCCATGGTAGCCAGATGCAGGCAAGAGCCCTCTTCCAGTGAAGGGGCTGCTTAGGGGGATCATCTCCATCTTCTCTGGATACCTGAGCTATCCCAAATTGCTCAGGTAGGGTTCTGACTAAGGGGAGGGAGATGGGGAAGGAGGTGAGCAGGGGGCCTGGAAAGTTATTCCTTGAGTGGTACTGGCCTGAGCTAGCTTTGCAGTGTTTGGGTCCAGGAGGTGTTGTCAGCATCTCTTTCTCAGGTGTGTGCTTTAGTGGGCTTCTCAGAGGCTCCTTGAGGGACCACACTGCCAGTAACTTCTTCCAGCTGGCTGCTCCGCTCTCAGCCTTTCTTTTTTTGGCAATTTGTTTCAAAGATACGCTGTCTGCTGGAACCCGTCATCCTTCCTGGCAGTTTTCTTGTGTGGGATTTGTCATGGCTGCTGGCCAGGTCCCTCTCCTGTTTGGATCACATCTGGTCCATGAGAAACTCTTAGGCAATTTTGGCCCAACAAAGCAGTGACTCTCTTTTCCTTTCCCTCCAAAGCTGGGCACCAGCCATCTCTTGTCTTCTGCATTCCCTAGACTAGAGTTGGCTACCAGTCCACTGTGTCCTATTCCTTACTGCAGGAGACTCACAGAGTTTTTACTTGTAGTCTCCCTTTTAACAGTTACAGGGCTGGACCACAGGAGAAGCTGGACCACAGGAGAAGCTGGACCACAGGAGAAGCTGGACCAGAGGAGAAGTTGGACCACAGGAGAAGCTGGACCACAGGAGAAGCTGGACCACAGGAGATTCTGGACTACAAGAGAAGCTGGACCATAGGAGAAGCTGGACCACTGGAGGAGCTGAGTGCAAAATACAGCTAGGGTCTGCATCTCTTCTTCCTTTCAGTCCTGAGTAAATGTCCTTGAACTGAGAGTTTCTTCTCTTTTCCTTAGCCTACGGTTCCCTCTGTGAGCAGGGCAACTGTAGAGGCCCTCTTGCTGTGTAAAATGAGGATAATAATAGTTCCTACATCATAGGTTGTGTGAAGGTTAAATGAGTTAATGTGTATAAAGCACTTACAACAGATCCTGGCACATAGTAATTGCCATGTAAGTATCAGCTATTATCATAATTACAATGCCATGTGGATGAACCGTCTGGTTCTTCCCTCTCATTCTGTGGGCCTGTGGCAGAGGGGTGCAGGTAGGGATGGGAAAAGCAAGAGGATTAGTCTTGAACAGGAGATGTGGAACTAGGAGGAGAAGACCTACGCACATGAGGTTTATTTACTGGGTAGGAAGTAGCTAATTAAAAACAGTATTATTGAAATTTCTTTGAGCTAGGCTTCATGAAGAGAAAATGCTGAATAACCAAACAGTGAAATATTAAAACTTTGCATGTGGCTGGATTGGAAAAACACTTGACAGGACATACTGCCTTGTTAAATATATACAATAATTAATTTGTCACTCAGTGAACTAGGTAAACATTTAAATCCCAGTTATTCTTCAAACAGCATCTGAATGCTTCGGCTATTTCAGAGGGACTCTGAAGCCCAATAACAATCAAGACACCAACTCATTAGCCCCTGGGCAGTCACTATCTTCCTGTCAGCAGTTGAGTTATTGTCCATTTTAGGCATTGAGTTGCTAGCATCTTCTGTGTTCTTAGGTTACTGAGAGGTGCAAAGCATGCGTACCAAACACAGGTAAGTTCTGGTAGTGAGAGCTCAGTAAATGTGCTTGGATGTTGACCATTCACTGGGCTACCTGGGTTCCATTCATCCATTCGACATGCCCTACCTTGTTTTAGGGGCCCTTTAGGGGTTTTCCAAATTTTGTAAAATCGACACATTTCTTTACAGTTTCCTCAAAGGTCCCTCTAACCTGAACTAATAAGCACTGTGATCAACATCCACCTGCTTTGATTGTTCTTTCTGTGTATTTGCACACTTAGGTTCTTCTCATCGGCTCCTCCTGGCCTCCCGGTCTGCCAGTTTCAAGAGCCGTGTTGACCAGTTCAGCCATTACATGTACCTGCGGATCCTGCTGGCTGTGTCTCCTCTCTCCCCAGAGCTGCATGTAAGACACAGGATGTTCTGCATGTTTTAATTTAGCCACATTGATTTCATCGATGTCTTGTCAGATATTCTGGAGCCTGTGGCCTTGTCAACCACACAGGACAGATCAGAGATGGGCCCTCTGGTCTTTCGACCCTGATTATTCTTTCTTTTTGTTCTGATTTTCTCTTAGCATTATAGAAGTATGTGGACAAGGAGAGCCAGGGGGAGGAGGGTAGGAAGGAGTCAAGGAGGAGGGAGGAGGAGGTCAGTGCTCACAAAAACACAAGAACAAAAGAACTGCAAACTGGGGCCTCTCTTCACAGACACTTTGGTTAGGAAACCGTGAGGAACCATCCATCATCTTCCAGGACTCCTGGCTCAGGGCCAGCTTGAACCAAGTGAGAGCTGTGAGGCAGTCACTTGTCAGACCCTTCCTAGGGCCACCTCTGTGCAGTCACCCTGCCTTCCCCAGGAGGGCCCTCACACTGCCTTTGGGGGGTTTCATGGCCCAGTTACTTGTCAAGGAGACACAGAGGAATGGTTGCTGGAACCCATGGTTCCAGCCGTAGGAATAGGCTATGCTTGGTGAATGTTCAACCCGATTTATTTTGTTCGAATGTTTTTGGTTGTTGTTACTGAACACATCCAGAGATGATATGTTTCCTGATTTCCAGAACGTTTCTCGACAATTCTGATAATCTGTTGGTTTTTTAAAAATTCAAGTCTTGGCATTGGAGGTTCCTCCAACTTTTGAATCTGGTTTGTATGTGAAGGTGGGTTGGGATTGGGAAGTGTATGAATAATATATGCAGTTCGTAACCCTCTGTAGAACTGCACGTAAAATAGACTGTGTGTGTATGTGTGTGTATGTATAAAATCTCCATATTTCCATCTCGAATTTGGAATTTAAAGTTTTAAGGGAAAGTTGGTGCCTTTATCTGACCTGTCAACATTATAGATGATACTGTATATTTATAAAGATATTTGCATATCTTTTATCAGATGGATGCTCTTAGCTGATTTAGTGTTCCAGTTTCTATTTGGAAAATGAATTAATATTTGAAATGAACATGAAAAGCTCAGGGGATCTGACTCACTGTCAGTCTTAGGTACTTTGTGCACTTGGGATGTTTGACCTTTTGGGGTTAATGCTGGTGTAGGGCAAATTAGTGCATAAGGCCCTCTCCCACTGCCTTGTCTTTTGTTACCACCTACCTACAGGCCTTTAGTGTGTCTTAATTTTGAAAGGTTTCTTCTGAGCTCTGATGTTCACTAGTTATCATTTAAAACACTTTCCTTCTATTGCATTTTAAATGGGCATTCTTGAAGAACCAAAGTATCTAAGATTAAAAAAACAGAATGCTTTAAGAATTTCAACAATGAAAGCAAATCTAGTTGAAAGACTGTTTTTGCATATATCTTATTCTGCTTTTTCTTTCTAAATTACAGAAGCCCTATTCAATAGGAAGGACAGATTTTATTATGTATATTTCACAGATGCTAAAACTGATATTTAGAGAGGTAAGAGATTTAAAGTCACAGTAAGCCTTAGCCTGAAGATAAGAGAATTCATTGAATCTCACAAGTACTTTTTCCAATGACACAGCACTGCCTGTCTTCTCTAATAATGAAGTTTCAGGTGATAGGATGGAAGAGGAAGAGAGAGTTTTTGGATAGAGAAGCTTACTCATACTCTTGAGGATGGCCCTCTCTTCTGCCTCAATCCAATGGATAATTTGGTAGAACAGAACCTACAGGGAGTCAGACAGAAAGCCGTTCCTAATCCAGCTCTGCAACTTGCTCTCTGTGTGCTCTTTACAAAGTACTGAACATCTCTGAACCCCAGTATGACATTCTGTAAAATGGAAAGACCCTGAAGACTGTGAGAATTTGAGATGTGCCTCTAATGTCCCTGACTTAGAGTGAATACATGAGACTTGATATTTCTGATTATAAATACCTCACACTCACTTTCTTCTTTTGGGGGGATGGGGAAGACTCACACGAGAATAGTTCAAGGTAAATATACAAGTGTCCACACACAGAACACTGGTTTAATTTAGATAAGGAATTACTTTTCCGTTATGAAATAGCTAGTTGAGGCAGTCACGTTTGGGTTTTCCAAACTGGTTTTTCCAAAAAAAACTGGTTTTTCCAAAAACCAAACTGGTTTTTAAGTGGAGATAGAGTCTCACTGAGTTCTCACACTTGCCTGCCTATCTTAGATGCCCATTTGGAAGACTCATTTTGGGGCCTAGAAAACAAACTTGAAGCAATGATGTCAACGCCCTGAAGGGTCTGATATTTTTATCCCACATGCTACATGCATGCTAACCAAATGACCAGTTTCATGAACACTGGGGAAGGACACATGTCTCTCAAGTCAGAAACAAAGGACTCCATTGCTCATGGCACAACAAACAGCATGAGCCTCAATGTCAGTTTCCTTTGGCCCTTAAGTCTGAAAAGGCATGGGCAGCTCAAGGAGATGCTGTGTACATAGTAGTTTGTAGCACATCTGAGAAACCCCAAATGTAGGAACTCCAATATTTTATAATGGACTGCAAGCAAAACTCTCCAACTTTGGCCTCAGAATTCATGATCTTTATTATACTATACAGGAAATAGGCCTGACCTTGGCTTTGGAGAGAGGTCTTCTCAGAGTCTTTACTTTACAAACACCCTTATAAAGATAGTTCAGAATAAATAGAGTCCATCCCTCTGTCTTATAAGATACAACAAAGACCCGTAGAGGATTGTATCCCCCAAAATGGCACGCACATTCATTGTTGATGCCATAATGTCCACTAAGAACTTACTATATATTAGGCACCGTTTGTTATGCAATGGGGTCAGTGACAAAAGTCAGTAAATTGTTTAGAGTCAAAAGTTCTTCCATAGAATCTTCCAGAGTTTCTCTCCTTGGAGAGCACAGATAGATCTTCTGGATTGAACTCATTCTCCCTTACCAGCAAACTGGCCACACTTTATATTTTTAAAATTCTCCCTCCCCAGCTGTTTAAAATATTTGTTCACGAGCACTTATGATGTGCCCAGCAGGCCTGATGCTTTTCACGAGGCAGCTACCATTATTTTCATGTCACAGATGAAGGTAAGTCATAGGCAGCTTAACTAGGGTCCCAGGAGTGATTAGCAGCAAGGATTATATTGAACGTTCTTCTGGCTCTTTACAATCTCACTAAAGAAGGAAAGAAAAGAAAAAAGAAAAAGAAAAAAAGGAGAAAAAAAGAAAAAAAAGAGGAATGAGGGAGGGAGGATGGAAGGAAGGAAGGAAAGGAAAGGAAAGGAAAGGAAAAAAAGGAAAGGAAAGAAGGAAAGGAAAGGAAAGGAAAGGAAAGGAAAGGAAAGGAAAGGAAAGGAAAGGAAAGGAAAGGAAAGAAGGAAGGGAGGAAAGTATATTGTATTTTGATGTAGTTCTTCCTTCTTGAAATCTGAGAGGGGAGAGGGGAGGGATGGGTGTAGATGGAAGAGGCTGCTGAGAAGCAGGGGCAGAAAAACTGGGCAAAAATTCTCTTCACATTTTATGGTCACCACTGAAGTCACTGTCTATACAAGAGGTGCTTGGGGAAAGCTGTAAAATAATTAATAGCACAGGGGAGGAACATTTATATTTCAATTGTCTACATTTAAGAAACACTTTGCATATCTTTCAAGGCTTCTGCTCATGCTCTTGAATATAAATGAGAGAGGAGGTGACACAGGAAGCCCAGAGGCAAGAAAAGCCAATTAGAGCGCCTCAGCCCGAGCACCCCCCAGCCGCAGGGTCCTGGGCTGGGTAGAAGTCCACAGTTGGTTTTGTCTGCTTCCTCACTGAGGGCCAGGTCCCCTTCCTGGCCTCCTGTGAGGTTTCCCCATGATTGCTACCCCCATATAATTGTCTGGTGTGGGCCACAGGCCGTGTAAAGGTTGCTGGGCTCTGAACACTCACTTCATAAATTTTCAGACGCGCTAATTAGGTTGCTGTGTGCCACAGTCCCGGCAGGAGAGAAAACAAATAGTTTTTGGCCACACTTCCCTAAATTCACAAGGCCTTGAGGGCCCCGCCTTCTGTGAGTCTGAGAGCAAAATTGAGCTTTCCTCTTTGAGGCGAAGCTGGGAACTTATGACAGAGACTCCGAGGCTTTGGTGACTTTGTACTTATCACCCAAATAGCTGAGAAGGTCGACAGAGCAGCCCCCCCCCCGCCCCCCCCAATTCCAGTTCTCTGCAGGAGAAGGCCAAGGCAGAGGAAGGCCTCCAGAAGACCCTCGACCTCATGGCTGGGAAAACCGAGACTAGTTACAAGGCGCCCCCACTAGATGGCGCTGCGCACCAGAGGGTCGGGCAGGAAAACAGGCCTGAAAGGGCTTTTTCTCCTTACAAACCCCAAAAGAAAGCCTCTTTCTATGTTCTGGGGTCTTCCTCAATTCCTCTCTGCTCAGCTGTGATTTAACGTGGTTAGTATCGAGGTGCAGATCTGAACAGGGAATTCCTGTCCGTTTTGGAGACAGCATGATGATTATAAATTTCTGAAGATTGGATCGCTGCTTTTTTTTTTTTTTTTTAAACTTCGGCTTACAGGACTAAAATCAAGATAGGTGTCAAGAAGATAAATATGATACCCCAGAGAAAATGTGGACTGGATAGAGACAAAGATAAGCCATTAAAAGAAAACTTCCAAAAGAAACTGCTACCACCTGGATAAGATTTGGGTAATAATGATGCAGAATAGCTTACAAGGAGAAATTCTATCTTGAAACTTCATTCTCTTTGAATCACAGATATCCAAGGGATGCCGTAACCGTGTTGGAATTCCAGCTTCTTTCGTTTGATTAATACTCTTTCTACTCTAAATATTCTTTTCTTTTTAAGATTTTATTTATTTATTCATGAGAGACACACAGAGAGAGGCAGAGACATAGGCAGAGGGAGAAGCAGGCTCCCTGCGGGGTGTCCCTCTATTCTAAATACTCTTTTAAAAAATGTTAACTTTATAAAGTTAAAAAGGTTTAACTTTTTTTTTCTTTTTCTTTTTTTTTTTTTACATACAGACCCCAGACAGGTGTAGGTAACTGCCTGCCTGACACATGTGCCCACATCATTCGGGAAGCCGGGGTGGGCCGGGGCTGCTGGGGAGGCTCAGGTTTGTGAGGTGATGTCTGGGAGGCCTGCTCCTGCTGCCCCGGGGGCCCAAGTGAAAACACTGGCCAAGTGCTCGGGTTTAGTCTTACTTGCTGTACTGTGATCTCTGTTGATACTTTGCATGATAAATATATCTGCCCTGGTTGCTGTTGAGATTTGCTTATTAATGAGTAACCTTATTTTTTAATTTTTTAATTTTTGCTATTTAATAGAGTTATTTTTTGAAGTATTTTTTACGATTACAGAAAACCTGCTCAGAAAATGCAGGTAGTTCCCAGATCTCTCTCTTCCTGATACTTTTCCTTATTATTAACACCTTGCATTCGTGTGATGTATTTGTTATAACTGAGTAAACAATACTGATAAACATTATTCTTAACTAAAGGCCATAGTTAGGGTTTACTCGTTGTATCATATAATTCTGCAGATTTTCACAAATGTACAGTGTCATGTTTCCACCATAACATCATACAGGATAGTTTTACCACCCTAGAACTACTCTGTGCTCCATCAATTCATTCCTCCTTCCCCCATGCCCCAATCCTGATCACCCCTGATTTGATCTGTATATGGTGGGTTTTTTTTCTTCTTTTTTTACTGTTGTTATAATTTTGCCTTTTCCAGAAGGACATGTAATTGGAATCATTGTATGTGGCCTTTTCAGAACGACTTCTTTCACTTAGCAGTATGTGTGTAGAATATCCTCCATGTCTTTTCGTGGCTGGGAGCTCTTTGCTTTTTATTATTATTATTATTACCAAATAATATTCCATTACATGGATATACCAGTCTGTTTACCCATTCACCTTTTGAATGACATCTTGATTGCTTCCAATTTTGGCCACTGAGAATATAGCTACTATGATCACTCGTGTGCAAGTTTTTTATTTGAAGACATATGTTTTCAAATAATTTGGTAAATACCTGGGAGCACAATTGCTGGATCACAAAGATGTATCTTTAGCTTTGTAAGAAATTGCCTAAGTGTCTTCCAGAGTGGCTGTACCACTTGGCACCCCCACCGGCATGAATGAGAGCTCCTGATGTTTCATATCCTTGTCGGCATTTGGTTTTGTCAGTGTTTTGAATTTTAGCCATTCTCATGGGACTGTAGTAGTATCTCATTGTTTTAATCTGCGGTCGAGCATCTTCCATGTTTATTTGCCATGTGCTATTTTCTTTGGTGAGTTGTCTATACAGATTGTTTGCCCATTTTAAAAATTGGATTGTCTTTTTCCTGTTGAGTTTCAAGAGTTCTTTGTGTATTTTGGATATGTCCTTTATCAAATATGTCTTTCTGCAAATATTTCCCCCCAGTCTGTTGTTTGTCTAAAATTCTCTCTAAAGGACTTAATGTTTTGGACCTATTTTAAAACTATCTGGTGCTAACATGAAAACTTATTTCTTCTCTTCCTTCTTATGGCATCTGCATGTTAAAGAAGCATGTGGGTTTCAAGGCAGGCTCTGCTTCTAGATAGGAAAGACAGTTTCCTCTCTAAGCATCAGTTTTCTCATATGTAAATACAAAGAAGTTGAATCGGATTGTTTCTAAGTTTGCACATAGTTTGAATGTTCTATGGGTCTGTTAGATGACTGCAGATTGCATGCAGGCAGAGAGTTTTTCTGAAGCTCATTTTCTCTACATGGATGTTATTACTGGGGACTTTTGTGGGTCTTCACATATACTGAGGTCAGAAATGGAGAACTCATTCTTCCTTGGGATAAGTACTACTCAATCCTGTTTGGTTTTTATTTTTTTAAGATTTGTTTTTAAAAGATTTTATTTATTTATTTATTTGAGAAAGAGACAGAGAGAGCGAGTGTGCACACAGAGTGAGAGGGAGAAGCAGACTTCCAGCTGAGCGAGGAGCCCAATGTGGGGCTCTATCTCATGACCCTGGAATCATGACCTGAGCTGAAGGCAGATGCTTAACTGACTGGGCCACCCAGGTGCCCTCTCAGGTCCTGTTTTAAAGCATTTGTAATTCTGTAAGGTAAATAGGAGAATGACTTTGGAATACTACATACAAACTCACAAAAAAATAATAATGAAGCAAAAACTTGGGTTGGTAAGGTTGAAGAAAAATGAGTGAAGGACAGTTAAAGCCTCCTCAGGTGTCAAGAAGAGGGTCCTAGGAAGTCTGGTAACAATCAGCCCAGAAGATGGTGTTTCACATTTAGTTTTGGAGAGATGGAAAAAACTAGGATTTTCTTCTGTCCTTTACACCAAGGAATTTGGGGTTGGGCAAACACTCATAAGAACACACAGAACAAATGGAGAGTCCAAGTCCTAGAAAGGATGCTCCACCAATAGAGATAAGGTATTTTCTGATCTCAGCTGGCATCGAGTGTGTTCCAGAATTAGACTTAGCTTATCTTTGGAGCTGTTTCCCTTTCTTCCTTTGGCCTGGGTGGCACCTACCACCAACCCATGCATCATCACCAGATCCTACTGCCATCTCCTCCACCAAACCTTACTGATTCCTTCTCAGGGGAAAAAGAAAGAGATCACAAGTCTCTGCCTTCTTTGACATAATTTTCCTGCACATTCCTGCCATGTTCGAGGAGGCTCTTGTCCCAGAAATAGTCAAGCGCACTCTTGTCTTGTTTTACTACAGCTCTTAACTCAGCCTACGTGGTTTGTTCTCTCTTGGATTTTTGCAGGCCTGGTAATGTGTCATTCAGATCTCAACCTAATTATCACTTCCTGGAGAGACACTTTCTCTGACTCCTCAATCCTAAGTAGATAGCATTCTCCTTTTTTTTCTTCTTCCCCTGCTCCATTTCTGACTTCTGTTAGAATGATTGAGATTTTAAATTTCTCTTTATACTTCTACTGCTTTACGTTTTATCCATGTAATTTTTTACTTCTGGTGGTTTCTTTTACATTTTAAACAAGTATGTTTACCCAGAAAAGGTTAAAATTAATTAGTGTCTTTTCACCTTTGAAACATCCTCTGAAGTTTCATCCTTATCTTTGCCTTTCTTTTTTCTTAAATATGTGATACACATTTCTGCTTCCACAGTGTTTACCATCTTCTTTCTTGCTTCTTACATTGTGTTTCTCTTTGGTTCATTTTTCTTCTTCTTTTTTTTTTTTTTTTAATTATGATAGTCACAGAGAGAGAGAGAGAGAGGCAGAGACACAGGCAGAGGGAGAAGCAGGCTCCATGCACCGGGAGCCTGATGTGGGATTCGATACCGGGTCTCCAGGATCGCGCCCTGGGCCAAAGGCAGGCGCCAAACCGCTGCGCCACCCAGGGATCCCGGTTCATTTTTCTTCTTGCGCAAGTATATCTCTCATATAATTCCTTCATTCAGGATTTGTAAATAGTTAGCACTTGCGGTTTTTGTATTTATGGAAATATTTTTATTTAGCACTTTGCTCTTGAGTGATTATTTAGCTCCCTGTCAAAATCTAGGCTGATGTTAAATTCCATACTCCTTTGAAGATATTAATCTTTGGTTTTATGGCAACTGTTATTGCTTATAAAAATCTATGTTATTAGTCTGTCATTCCTTCTTAGAGAAACAGTCACTTCTCTCTGGTAGCAGTTGGGATTTTTCTTTCTGGGTTATAGTCTGTAGGTTCACTAGGAGCTGTCTAGTATGGATTTATTTCTTTGTTTTGTCTTGCTTGGGACCCATTGCACTTCTCAAATATCAGAATTCATAACTTTCATTGATTTTCATTCCAATATTTAATATTTCCTTGCTTCTGCTTACACTGTGTTTTATTAATTCTTCTTTTTATAGTGTCTTAAGATGGAAGCTGAGGCCATTCATTTGAAGGCTTCATTCTGCTCTTTCCCATATAGGTGACTGGTATTATCAATTTTTATGTAGTGCTCTAGTTATATCACACAGAATTTGATATGTTACTTTTTCATTTTCATTCACTTCAAAATATATTCTAATTTCTTCCTTGATTTCTTTTAATTCAAGGGTTATTTAGAAGTATATTATTTCTTTCACGGATGTTGGAGGAGTTTCTAGATATCCTTCTTTTACTTATAATTTAATTCCACTGAGGTCAGGGCAAGTATTTTTCTTTTATCACCACTTTTGAGAAAATTGATTATATCCCTTGGTTTAATTTTCTTTATGTTCTGCTTGGGATTTGTTCGGATTCTTGGATCTGTTAGTTTATAGTTTTTATCAGGTTTTGGAAGTTTTGGTCATTATTTCTTTAAATATTTTTTTTTTGCCCCCCTCACTAAGGATTCCAATTACACATTTATTAGGTTGCTTGTCCCATAGCTCACTGATGCCTTTTTAAGTTTTTTACTTTTATTCTTGTTCTGTTTCCTTTTGGGTAGTTTTTATTTCTGTGTCTTCAGTTTCACTAAGCTTCTATCTGCAATGGCTAATCTACCACTAGATACACACTATGTATTTTTCTTTCTCCTCAAACATTGTAATTTTCAACTTTAGATATTTGTTGGACCTTTATTCTTATTCATTGTGCTACTTATTTTTCTTCTTTGAACGTCTGGAATACAGTTAACTTTTTAAAATGTTAGTTCCTATATTTGCCATTTTATGGTATCTTTTCAGTTTGTTCATTCTTTTTCTTGTTCCTCCATTTACCTTTTCTTACTCTCTTATAACTTGAACATTTTTAGAATTCTAGTTTCACTTACTTCTACTGTTATTCAATACAACATTGTATAATTTATCACATATACACAAGTAACATATCACATTCTACTTGTATCAACATTTTATTACTTTGAGTTACATGTGAAAATCTTACTTCCATTTGGGTCCTTTATATTTCCTATTTTTAAGACATACAGGTTGCTTAGTATCTCCTCTGTGTACACTGAGCACCATACCAGAGGATGTTATAATTTTTGGTTCATCTATCACATATAATATAAAAAACTCATGATGGGAAGAAAGGAGATTCTATTCTATTTGTGCTTATTTTTACCCCTTCTCTTGTTCTTTCTTACCTTCATGTCTCCTTCTAGTCTGTTATTACTTCCTTTCTGTTTAAAGAAGTCCCTTTGATCATTAAGAGGCAAAAAAGTCTCTTAGCTTTATTTATTCTGAGAATGACTTTATTTTTCCCTTCATTGCTAAAGGATATGTTCACTGGATACAGAATTCAGTGTTGACAGTTCTTTTCTTTCAGAGTTTGAAAAATGTTGTACCTCTTTTATGCCACTTCCCTGGCTTCCAGGCTTTCAATGAGAAATCTGCTGTCATTTGAAAAGTTTTTGTTCCCTGTGGACAGGACTAACTTCTTTTAAAAGTTTTTCTTTGTCTTTGGTAATAAGAGGTTTGATTATGATATGTCTTGGTGTGAGTTTCTTTGGCTTCATTCTGTTTAGGGCTCACTTATCTTCATGAATTAGTAGGTTATGCCTTTCACTAAACTTAGAAATTTTTCAGCCATTGTATCTCTGAATTTTTTTTTCCACCTCTAGCTCTTTCCTCTCTTTCTGTATAGACAGATGTAGATGTTAGATCTTTTGTTATTGTCCCAGATGTCCATAGGCTGTCTTCATTTTCCCCCCCATTATCCTTTCTCTCTGCTGTTTGTATTGAGTAATTTCTATTAATCTATCTTCAGGTTCATTCATTCTTTCTCTCTTGGCTCCAGTCTACTTTTGAGCCTGTTTGAGGTGAGTTTTTTTATTTTGGCTATTGTATTCTTCATCTCTACATTTTTTCTTTGTTTTTTTTATTTCTTTCCTGAGATTTTCTATTTTTCATTTGTTTTAAGAGTGCTTATCATTGCTAATTGAAGAATTTTTATGATAACAGTTTTAAAATTCTTGTCAGATGACTCCAACATCTGACTCATCCTAGTGTTGGTATCTATTGATTGTCTTCTCAATCAGTTTGTGATTGTCCTAATTCTTGGCATCAGGCATGGTTTCACCTGTATCCTAGACAATTTTGGTATTATGTTGTGAGACTCAGGATCCTATTTAATCTTCTTCTTTTTCTAAATGGCACTCATCTTGTTTAAGTACAGTGTATAGATCCAGGTTGGGAGTGAATGTGTAGTTCCCTAAGAGGCCCTGGTGACACTACCCTGACAAAACAGAAGTACTGACTTGCACTGCCTCATTGCACAGGAGTGTGGTATGTGTTAAGCTTCTGGTTGGGCTCTGCTGATGTCTCACTGAAGAAAATGAAGCAAGAATTTGTACCTCCTTGTTGCTGATGCATGGACATGTAAGCCCAGCTCCCCAGTGGGTCCTGCTATCAGCAGCTTGGCGGGGGAATTGGAGTACCACTGGCTTCTTTTATGGGTAAGGCTGGATGACTAACTCCCTTCTTGGCTCCACAGATACCATAGTGCATTTTTCCATTAGTGTTTGGCTGGAGTAGTGGGAGTATTGTCAAAAATATTTTCTGTTCTCTTAAGCTGATCTTTCCCCCATTCCTTTAACTAGAGATTAAGCTTTTCTAGGAGCTTTGTGCCTGCTTGGAGTTCTGGGTTCCAGGCTTCTCCAGGACCCTCTGGGATACATGGAAGACAAAAAGAAAACCCAGAGAACTCACTGCTGTGTTGTATCTGGAGTCCTAGTATTCTTTCTACCTTTCAGACTCTTCCTGTAGTTGCTTTTTCTATTATGTCAGGATTTTCTACTTGTTATAATAACTATTTTATTTTTTAAATTATTTATTTATTTAGGAGAGAGAGTGAGAGAGGAGGAGTGGGGGAGGAAGGGCAGAGGGAGAGAGAGAGAGGATCACAGGGAAATGCCACAATGAACCCAGAGCTCAATGCAGGGCTTGATCTCATGAGCCTGAGATTACCACCAGAGCTGAAACCAAGAATTGGATGCTTAACTGACTGCATCATCTAGGTGGCCCTATAATATTTTAATGTTATTGATTGCTAATTATAACATTTGTGCTAGTTATAGGTTAGTTTCAATTTGATTTTTCTTACTTATTAGGGGTTGTATTCTCTAGCTTCTATAATTAGATGCTAGTCATGGTGGGTTTTATTTTTTGGGGTTCTGGATATTTGTGTATTCTTATAAATATATATTTTTTTGCAGTTTTATACTTTTATTTTACATCAGCGATTAGTTCTCATCCACATTAACAGTCTAGATTTTTGAAAGTGGTGACAGGTACGTAGGTAACCAGCGTGTAGAGCTTGTTTGGTGAATCTTCATCCTCATTACGTTTTCTGGACAACCGCACACGGATACAGTATGGAACATTCCTTATTCCTTTGGCCCAGACAGCTTTGTTGAGCCTGGTGTCAATGCGCACAATTAGAGTTCCCATCTCCTTCATGGCAAATTTCCGGATCTCTTTGAGTGCCCGAGGGGCACGTTTCTTGAAACCCATTCCATGGATATGTTTGTGAATGTTGATGGTGTATTCTCTGGTCACTACCTCGTTGATGGCAGAATGGCCCTTCTTCTTCTCGCCACCCTTCTTTGTGGGAGCCATTCTGCCGGGCCCTAGTTGGAAAGCCTTATAAATATTTTTGAACTGTGTTTTAGTACATAAATTATCTGGAAATAGTTTGATCCTTTTGGGTATAATTTTTTTAAAAAATTTAAGTGTGACTAGAATAGCATTTTGTCTGGGCACATTCTTGAAGTAATCTGAGATAGTCATCTGTTTCCTGTCCATGGGTATCATTCTCCTTTATTGCTTGATGTCTAATCTCTTGAAAATTGTTATACATTACCTTTTTATTTTTTTTATTATTTTCTTAAAGATTTTATTTATTTATTTATTTTTGAGAGACTGAGAGAGAGAGAGAGAGAGAGAGAGAGAGAGAGAGAGGCACAGACACAGGCAGAGGGAGAAGCAGCCTCCATGCAGGGACCCTGATGTGGGACTCGATCCCAGGTCTCCAGGATCACACCCTGGGCTGAAGGCGGTGCTAAGCCACTGAGCCACCCGGGCTGCCCTACATTACCTTTTTAAAGTTGGTTTCAGAGAAGGGTAAATCTTACTCTTGTTATTCTATCTTGGCCAGAAGTTAAGTTCCATGGGTGTCCTTAAAAGGGGGAAAAAATCACAAAAAATAAGAAAATGAGGTTTAGAAGATAGATGTCAGGAAATGAGAAAAGACTAGATTCTAAAAAGATTAGAGGTATTCATGATAATCTTCAAGAAATATTTATTACCAAGCAGCCAAAATATATATTTCTTTCACATCTAGTTCCATCCTACAATTAATACTTAATGCCAACAGTGCTAAAAATTATAACTAGAATAACTAACTGTCCAATATCTAGTCTTAGCTTTCTCCCAGGGCCAATGGAAATAAACCAACTCCTTTCTCTCATTTCCACTCAATCCCACCTCTTATCCAAGGATGAATTCAGTTGCTTCTGGAATTTCTCTGAAGCTAAACTAACTTCCTCATGTATCCAATGCTCAGAATGATTAATTTTACTTTCATAATTGCAGAGAATGTTGTAACTGGAAGAATTTTTAGAAATAAAAATTTCTCATTGTACATGTGGAGAAAGGAAAGTAAGGTACAGAGAACTGATCAGTGCAAGTGGCAGTATGCAGTACAGTATAGTGAAATAGGGAAGGAGTTACTCTTCATGGATCACAGATTGGGGGAAGCCAAGTTTATAAAGATCAGATGACTTGTCCGTGTTTTCTAAGGTGATAGAGTTGGCTCATTTGGGCATAAAGTGTGTGTGTGTTTCCATACTTCTAGTCCTTCCTTAAAAATGAGCTGCTACCTTCTGATCCTTAAATCAGGACTCCTTTTGCAGGAGCCCTGGAGTAATTTATAGAAGACCAAGCACTTTCTGACTCATAATTCATGATATTATGATGCAGGATGAAGACATCTCTGGATATCCTATCTCTAAAATATAAATTATGAGCAAGACTTATATAATAAGAGGCAAACCTCTTCTCCATTGCAACATTTCACATTTCCTTCCAGGTTTACCCCTGCAACACCACCTCTACTATGTGACCTTAATTCAGGTGGTTGTACTAGGTGGTTCCTCATAAACAGTTGCGGAGTGGGATTAATCTAGACTTTTTCATACAATTATAGGTACCTGGGCCCTCCTTTTCATGTGCAACATGTATAGACTTGGCAGATATTGAAAGGCACAATACCTTATCATTTGTATCAACTCTGTTAGGAAGTCAAAGATGAAAGTAAAACATCCCAAAAGAAAAGAATTGCAGGTTATAATTAGATGTCTCTGTTTAATAGTTCAAAAAAATATTGGCAGGACATGAGGAGAACTACTAATTAAACTGGCTTTGCTTCCAGATCCCTGGGGTTTGAGAACTCTCCTAATTTCCACAGCAGCCACCACACTCGACATTTTACCCTGGTTGGGTGTAATGCCATCAGAGCAAATCATTTGGAAAACAGAAACAGCAAAGAAAAATTTGGAATAATGAAATGATCTTGGTGCAATTTATGGTTCCTTTGCCTCAAGGATTCAAAATTTTGAGGGGCACCTGCCTTCAGCTCAAGTGGTGATCATGGGGTCCTGGGATCAAGCCCTGGGTTGGGGTCCCTGCTCAGTAGGGAGTCTGCTTCTCCTTCTCCCTCTGCCCTCCCCTCATTTGTGCCTCCCCCCAAATAAAATAAATAAAAATCTTTAATAAAAACCTCCAAAGTTTGATATTTCCTTTGGTAATATCCAAAAGAAAAACATACCTGAGATCGCTTCTTAGAGTCTTGTAAGTAGATTTATATTAGCCATGAGATTTAATCATTGATTCCCTGTATGCCTGATTCAGCATTATTGACATACTAGAGGCTCGGGCTGTGTTTGTGGTTGATACACATGCTCCTGAGTAGAGGGTTCTTCCACAATTGGGGTAATGAAAATGTTTTGGAACTAGACAGACTTGGTGGTTATACAGCATTGTGAGTGTGCTAGATGCCACTGAATCGTTCATTTTAAAATGGTTAATTTTACCTTATGTAAGTTTCACAAACTTAATTTGGACAAGAGAGGTAGGAGGAGGAGCAACTTGCCTCTAAAAATGAGCCTGTAAGAAAGATCATAACTTTCTAGATTGGAGACTCCGAAAATATACAAATACATTTGTGAGAATTGTGTGTAAAATAAAGTGAGTATGTGTGTTTGTGTGTGTGTCTATGGCACTTATTTTGACTCTCTAGAAAACTGCGTATTTACTGAATGCTTTTATGTAATGTTACATGTAATGAGCACTGGGTGTTATATGCACCTGATGATCACTAAATTCTGTCCCTCAAACTAATTATGCACTATATGTTAACTGAATTAAAAAAAATATATATATAATATAATGCTATGAAGTTTTGGATACAAGAATATTCTAGAAAGATGAGTTCTGGCCATGCAAATACATTTTGTGATAATAATTTTAAAATTTGTGATTAAATGAGATAGAACATCTAAGAAAAAAAAGACATTTAAAATATTAGGTACAAGGTAATATCCAGGAATTCCTACATCTACAATAGTATTTGCCAAATGATTTAAAAAAAAAAACAAAAAAAACAACAAACTGGGCAGCCCTGGTGGCGCCGCAGTTTAGCGCCACCTGCAGCCTGAGGTGTGATCCTGGGGACCCTGGTTCCAGTCCCATGTCGGGCTCCCTGCATGGAGCCTGCTTCTGCCTGTGCCTCTGCCCCCCTCTCTCTCTCTGTGAATAAATAAAATCTTTAAAAAGAATGAAAAAACAACAAACCCCAAACATACAAAACATCTTATCATTAACAACATAATAAAGGGGACGGAGCAAATGACAAGGAGAATGGGACCTCATCTCTGAGGGCCTCCCTCTGGCCCGGGCGATGGCTGTCTGCCTCACTGAGTGCATTTATGTGCAGGAGTGAATGTTGCTCTTCTAGAAACATACAATGAGTGAGTGCTTGCCAAGAAGCCCAGCCCAGCCAGCAGCAGAGCCATTATTAAGCTGTAGCCCTAGAGCCTCCCAGTTTTATTTTATTGTTTCTGGGATGAGAGTGCTCTGCAGCTTTTAGGCAACTTTCTTTCCAAGCAATTAAGTCCCCCCTCCCCATCTCCCAATCTCTGAAGCCGAAGAAAGGAAATAAATAAGAGGGGGGAGGCAGCGGCTTGGTGGGGGCTTCCAGGTTATTTATTACTTTAATAAATCTGGGTTCCTCCCAGCCCGCCTCAGACTCCTGTTTCTGTCAGGCTTGCGAGGACAAATGATCACTTAATTGTGGGGTTTGTGGGCCGAAGTGGGTGCCAGGTGCACTTTATTGTCCAGGAAAGGCTGTTCAGTAAAACAATGCGATAGTGCCCTGGCCAGTACGTCCTTAAACAGAAATTAAAAGCAGAAAACTTCTAAGAAGCCAGTCTCTAACTTGTATTAACCACTCTAGGCAGGGGCCAGTTGTGTCTGGAGCCCAGGGCAAAGTGGAGGAGGTTTAGTGGGAGAAGCAGGAGAGCAGAAGGGGCTGTGGCATCATGTGTGTCCTGTCCCCTGGAGCATGGTTCCTGGCCTGCTCCATTGGGACAGGGGCCATCATGCCTGGGGCCTGGAGGCCACCCCACTGCCTGGCAATGTGTTCTCATCTGTTGTTTCCCTTGAACTTTATTATGTCCTATGTCCTTTATTTTATATATATATATATATATATATATATATATATATATATATATATAATAAATTATATTTTATTATAATTATTTCTTATATTTTATTATTCTCTCTCAAATACATACATACATATATACATATACATATATATATATATATATATAGGCCCTGTTCCTATTGCCACATGAGAAGATAGCCAGGGCCCCTGGGATTTGCTTAGGTCCCAGAGTCAAGTGAAAGCCCTGTTGGGCCATGAACACAGGCCATCTCTTCTCAGCTGCTCAGTTTCTCTGGGAGTAGACACCTCTTACCTCAGGGATGGTTCCAGCTTGAGTTCATTCAGGCAGCATGATATTCTCTTGTGGGTCAGAGAACAGTTTCCCCTTCTGGTTTTAAGGAGAGAGTAAACTGAAGAATTTTGAGTAATGGCCAGTGATCCTGGCTTCTAACAACATAATGAGGTCACCAGAGAGCAAGTGGAGATTGCAACTTGCCTCTGCTTACAACTCTGCTGAACCTCTTTGCCTGTCCCTTCTCATTTTGCTCTTTTAACCTCATTTCTTTTTAAATATCTTCTTCTCTACCTGTGCCTCCTTATTTGTGGCATTTCCTGATTCCTCCCATCTCCACTGTCCCCAGCCAGCCTCCATCTTTGTCTGTTCTATTCTAATCTGATGGTTTGCCCATGGTTCTCTTTTCAGTAGAGAACTGAACCTTTTCTCTGCCTTTTTCTACCTATCCCCTCTGCTTTCTTCCCTTCCAACGTGCAGAAACATAAACTTGAAGGGTTATATGTATTTTCAGCACATAAAGGTTGTATTGAATGTATTAGTATTAGCTTTTAATTAACAATAGCAAGTGTTGGGGTGCCTGGATGGCTCAGTCGGTTAGGCGTCCACCTCTTGATTTCCAGTCAGGTCATGATCTCAGGGTCGTGAGATCAAGTCCTATGTCAGACTTCATGCTCAACGGGGAGTCTGCTTGAGTTTCTCTCCTTTTGCCCCTCCACCCACTCTCTCTCTCTCTCTCTCAAATACCTGAATAAATACTTAAAAAATGGCAGGTGTTGAGCATTTTATATTTCTCTAAGGGAAACAGCACCAAATCAAAATCCTTTTTTGTATGTAGCTCTTGATTTTTTTCCCCTAGAGGGTCAGTGTTTCTCAGAAGTGATTTCCTACCCCATTATTAGTCTGTTTGTAACCGACCCACAAGGATTTTTAGAAAATGGAAGAAAAAAAAAGGTTTCTCAACCTTTTCCTAATCCTGTAAAGATTATCTGCTCAATCCTGTGTTTCTCAGAATTGTTTGTCTTATTTAGTCCATAGCTGAGAGTGATGTTTTTCTCTTAACAATGCACTTGAATGGAGGGTTGAATAATGACCCTGTCATTCCAATTCTTCCCTCAGTTTTAAAGATGTTTGTTTCCACCATTGCTCTCTACTTACATTCTCCCTTCGTTAAGGAAGATTATCCAAAACTTGGAAATAAGGCAGAAAGAATCTGGCATGCCCCTTTCAATGTCATCCTAGAGCATTTTGTAACAAATTCACCCCTAGGTCATCTCACACACTGGAGGAAGGTAACTTTGTTTGGTTTATTATTTGTTATTTGATTAAGGCTCAGATTCTCTAAAATTGAATGCTAAACTGTGGAAGATTTATGTGTTGCAAATGATTTTTATTAGGTGGAAAGGATCTCTCCAGAGGCTAGGGTTTTATTGTCCTGTAGGACATTAACTGGTTTTCCATCTAAGTCTGTAATCTTTTTTTCCGCTGATATATATCAGTTTCTCAACTCCTTCAAATTGGCTTTGCCATCCTGCTGGTTCTTTTATTAAAGAGTTAAATACATCTTTGACTCATCTCTCTACTCATATGACAGTTACCTTATTGAAAATGTTCTGATATCTTCAAGTTTAGCTCAGGCGACACTTCATACAGGGACCTTCACTTATTCTTTCAGCAACATCCATCTTGCCTTTCAGAGAGTTTTTGTAATTGATTCAAGTGAGTTAATATCTCTTTATTTACAAAAAGTGTGCTATTTCAGAGGCAGAACCTGTGTTGTATACTTCTTCTATATCCAATTCTTATCCGTCAATGAAAACAGAGACTCTCCTTAAATGTTTATTGGATTGGATAGAATTGAGCTGAATCTGTCTCAATTGTCTTCAGCCCTAGGCTCTTAACAATAGCTTGCATGGAAAGAGAGCCGTAGTGCTCACAGAATATTAGTTTCTGGAAATCTCCATTATGGTCTCTTGGGAATATTTACACTGGCTAAGCGTTTGCTCTCAAGGCTCTCCATCTCTGGTCCAATTTTGGAGCCCTTCCAGGAATCTCTTGGTAAGCCGCAGAGCATTTTTGAGGCATTTTTCTTAATGCCAGTAAAATGTCATCTGGGTCCCACCTTGGGGTGTTGGGCTAAGAACTAACAGCAGCTCCCCTTTCTCATCTAGGAGTTGTACCCACGCTGGCTAGGTGCTGCCTGGGAATTACAGAAAATGTAACATTTGTGCCCTTCTTTTTTTTGTTTTCATATGTTGAAATTAATGTGTCATTGTGAAGATTCTAAACAGATGGGAAAAGGTCAAGGTTTCTTTGTTGCTAAGTGTGTTTCCATGGCTACGGCAATGTATGTGCATTACCAGAAAGCCTCGTTTGTTTGGCTGTGGTGGCTCATTAGCTGAGGGAGGAGCCCGCTTTGATGGTTCTGGGTGGTTTATTTCTGTTTTACTTTTCATCTTGTTCTGAGAACCACAGTGATCGGTTGGAACACAAATAAACCTGGGAGCTGTAGGTGAAGAATACCTACAGCAGCTCAGCACTTACATGGAAATAACCCAGTTTAGTTGGGACAGCAGAGCCCAGATGAAAAATGAAGCTGTGTCCAAACAACCCTATATCTGGGTTTTGCTTGTCTCAAGGGCTCAACACTTCATGTGGTGCCTGCTCTTTCTTGTCTTCTACTTCTTGGTACTTTGCTGCCAGTATCTAGGGAAGGCCTCATTTTATTCTGGGTTGTCTGAGAAATGCTGTCTTCCAAACCTGTTGAGTTTGTCCTGTCCCACATGATTCTGCTCTGAGATTTCTGCATTTCTGGGATTGTAGTAGGGAGCATGTGAAGAGGGGAGTCCCTAGGGTACCTTGGGTCAGACAGTATTAGCATTGACAGAAGTGACCAAGTTGACCCCACAAGAGGCATCTGTAGTGAAAATGTTTGCATACAAATGCATGCCGAATTGAAATTTATTTTAAGTAGAATCCAAGAGATTCTGATATGGGTAAAATAGCAGTGAGTGTGTTTGAGTGGTAGGGATGCTTGGAGTCAGACCCATGGCAGGCTGCCTAATTGCTTGCAAGCCAGAAACCCATCAGTAGCTAAAGATTTCAGGGACAAAGCCTAGGTCCCAGTGAGAGGAACTGATAAGGCAGGCTTGTAGGGATACCATCCAAGGGAGACTGAGGTTCAAATCTATGTTTCAACCCTAGTGAACACACAAAGTAGGCCCTGATGCTCTGAAGAGCATCTCAGACTTAACAGTGGCAGAGGTGATTCCAGATTCCACTATCCACTGGAGTCAGCAAAGTGCCGCTCACCTTCATAAGGACTCCTTTTACATGTGACAGGCTTGAGATGTATTTGTCTTTGCATTTCCACCATCTAGTGTCAGGGCTGCTTGTCAGCAGGGCCCAGTGACCATTTGGTAGTAAATGTGTGATCTGGGATGGCAGCAGTGCTGGAGGGGCAGAGGGTTCATGCCTCCCACTTTGAATAACCAGCAGAGCCAAGAACTAAGAGCTTCCACAACCCTTCCTCCGTTTATGCAACCCTTGCTCTGTATCTTGGTGTCTCAGGAAAATGATGGATGGGTTCTGGAGTGAAATGCTGGTATGACAAGAGGTACACCAGAGTCACAAGAATGCAGCTGTTCTCCTTTATTGGCCACCAAGACTGGCTGATGTAAGACAGTCATCTCTGTTTCCTGGCCACAGCCCCTCATTGGTCCAACTGGGCTTGCTGTGTTATGGCCCTGGTGTTGATCTTCTTAAATATAAACAGCAGAAAATATCCTGGTATCAGAACTTTAAAAATGAAAGGAATCCATGTTAGTTAATATCTTCAGCTGATACTATGCAAGCACTCCACCTCCACCCACCCGATAGATGAGAAAAATATGTCTGATCTCTCCATTTCTTCTGCCACTGTTATGGTCCAGGCCATCACCATTTCAGGCCTTGGTTTAATTTTTCAGCCTTTATTGTGTCACCAGTCTTCCCTGCCTCCAGTTCTCCATCTTAATATATCCGGCTCACTGCCGCCGGAATGATTCTTTCTAATACTCTCATTCGTCTGCTCAGGAGACTGTTGTGTGCCCTACCATGCACAGGATAAAGAAGAAACTCATTAGCTGTCTACTGAAAGCTGTGCAGAAGCCATGTTTATGTTCCATCACCACAAACATAGGATAGGTTGGCTTCTTTGCTCTCCCCCAACTTGGCCATTTTTCCTCCCCAAATGCTACATACTTTCACAGGATGGTTTCCTGCTCTGAGATGTGATCTACTTCTCTATGTCACCTGGATATATTTTTATGCATCGATTGACTCACTTGTGGCATTCCAGGCACGCCTCTCTCATGGGACCTTGACCTTGGCAGGGGGTCGGGAGGGGTAGGGTGGTGGTGCAGAACCTGTGGTTCCCTAGTTTGAGGCATATACATTTGATTGAATGGAATTAACTACAGGTTTCTGCTCATGTTCTTTCTCCTTTGGGAATCTTCTCTTAAACCTTGCCTCCAGCCATGTTTCCTCCAACTGCTCTGCATTCTGTAACTTATTGAGTTCTTTTTATCTCTCAAGATCCTGCTTATACATCAAGCTGTTTGTGAAACCTCACCAAGCTCTCTCCCCTCCGTTTACCTTCGTTGCAAGCAGTTGGGGAGAAGCAGCCAGGTTACTCAGAGTTGTGTCTTCACACTACAGCCCAGGTCCCCCATGCTTGTTTGGGGGATGAATATTATTAATTTTAATTATTTTTAAAAATATTTTATTTATTCATGAAAGACACAGAGACAGGCAGAGATATAGGCAGAGGAAGAAGCAGGCTCCCTGTGGGGAGCCCCATCTGGGACTGGATCTTGGAACTTCAGGGTCACACCCTGAGCCCAAGGCAGATGCTCAACCACTGAGCCACTCGGGTGCCCCTATAAGTTTTAATTCTGAGACACTATACAAGGAAATTATATAGGTAGGGCTGGCAACACTAACTTTTTTTTTTTTTTAAATACATGAAGGGATAAGATTTGCATGAAATGGAATCTGGCCAAGATCAGAGTTGGAAAGAAGAAGATGTGGAACTCAGATCATTATTTATGAATTCAACTGAATGATTTTTTCACTGTTTCCATAATGAGGTGATTGCCAGAGGCCCCTCCCCACAGATTCTAGAAATCCTAGCTATCCACCTGGATTGCCCCAAGCTTTCAGTATGATGCTTCCATATCCCCCTCACCCCTGAGCCTCCACTGATCTCTGGCTTCTCTGTCAGTTGGCCGGGCTATTTGTATGCATGTTGACATTTGTGGAGTTCCTAGGTACTAGAGATTTCATAGTTGTTATGCAATTCTTACAAAAATTCTTTTCCCTACCTATTTATTATCTCTTATTAATGTCACGTATTTCGTAAATTTCTCAGTAGGAGAATAAAAGCTTTTAGTAGTTATTTGTATCAACCTACTTGTAAGAGAAGCCACACTCCAATTCTTATCTTCTGTCTCTGATTCCATGGTATTTCCATCAAGACCACACTGCCCAATTAAGGAGCAGAGAGAGTTAGGGCCTCTTGGATGTGACTGTGTCACATTCTTAATAACACATATTTGAAAAATTCCTTGTATTCTCCACCTTTTAGAAATCCTCCTTCTTTGGGAATCTAACAAGCAACTGACCAAACACTAAAATGGAAGATCATCTTTGCCCCATTTTGTTCTTCGTAAAACAAGAAAAGCACAATTTCTTTATCAGTAAGTACATTTTTTTTTTCTGTCTGTTGCACAACTCTATTTCAAAAGTCCCTTTCCTTTTGGTGCAAGTGCTATGTTATTAGATAACCCAGTTCTACTGGAGCAAAATGACAAGGGAAGAGAGGCATTCTCCTGAAAATACCTGTTCGATATGTTGTTCTTGAATATACCTTCTGCCATGGGCAGTGTTTCTTTTTTCTGTGAAGTTGAGGTATTAAGGGAATGTGGGCTTTCTCTAACAACAAAAAAGAGAGCGTGGAATTTGGGGGGAAAGAAACATATTTCAAAGCTATTTAACATCAAGAAACTCATGCAACTCAGTAGATAGGGCATGTTAGAAATAATATTGTGTGCTCTGGCCAAAATTACTTCATTATCTGGATCTTTTCTGGACCTGGAAGGTCACTTTGACTGTCCACATGATTATAAAGGGCCCAAGTTTAAACACAAATTACATAAATGGTCACTTGCTTGGAGAAGCTTAAAGAGATGAGAGATGAGTGATGGAATCATTGATTTAAAGGGCTATAAGAAATCTTAGAGAGTATCCTCTAGAATGATGTTTTGCAAACCACTGGTCATAACCCTTTAGTTAGGCCTGAAATCAATTTAATGACAGCATTTTAAAAATTAGAATAGAACAGACCAGTACCGCAGAGTGCACTGCATATAATATTAGTGAGTTTTCATAGAATTTTTATTTTTATGCATACATACTCAGTGTTCAGTTTAAAACATATCTGTATATTTCTTACAGTGGGTCATATCAAAATTCTTAAAACCCATTACCCACTAAATTACATGAGAACAAGGAACTGAATGTCCTATGGCTAGCACCCAAAAAAGGTATTCAAACATATTTGTTGACTGATCTAGTCCACCTCTTTTATCTTATAGTCATAACACTGTGGCCTAGAAAGGTGAAATGCTTTCTCTAAAATCATAAAACTGGTTCATGACAGAGTCAGGAGTTCTTGGTACTGAGTCATAACCTAAAATGCTTCTACTGTTTCTTTTTCTTTTTCTCTTTTTTTAAGATTTTATTTATTTTTGACACACACAGGCAGAGAGAGAGAGAAGAGGCAGAGACACAGGCAGAGGGAGAAGCAGCCTCCATGCAGGGAGCCTGACGTGGGACTCAATCCTGGGACTCCAGGATCACACCCTGGGCTGAAGGCGACGCTAAACCACTGAGCCACCCAGGCTGCCCTACTCTATCTTTCAAGAAAAACTTTTTGGTAGCATTGTCATTGCATTGGCAATTGAAACCATTTCCCTTAAAACATGAATCCCCTGGGGTGCCTGTATGGCTCAGTCGAGCCTGTGCTGAGCATGGAGCCTGCTTAAGATTCTCCCCAGGACTCCCGGGTTGCTCAGTAGTTAAGTGTCTGCCTTCAGCCCAGGGCATGATCCTGGAGTCCTGGGATTGGGTCCCACATTGGGTTTCCTGCATGGAGCCTGCTTCTCTCTCTGCCTATGTCTCTGCCTCTCTCTCTCTCTCTCTCTCTCTCTCTCTGCGTCTCTCATGAATAAATAAATAAAATCTTAAAAAAAAAAGATTCTCTCTCTCCCTCTGTCCCCTACCACCATGCTCTCTCTCTCTCTTTCTCCAAAAAAGTTAAAAAAAATATATATCATATTAGAAAATGTCATAAAATGTGAATCCCCTTTCCATGGATTTGATATGTTCCTGGTCTCCCCAGGCCTTGTGGGTCTTCCTACTATACCCATTCACCTTTGCCCTGGGCTTGGTACCTGTCCTCAGACCACTGACTATCATCTCATTCCTGAGCTTGCTTAGACTTTTGGTCATGGTCTCCCTTACTTTGGCCCCTGCCATGTTGTGTTAGATGCCAAACCCCATCACTCAGACATGGTCATCATTAACTCACATTTTTTTTTTAAAAAATTCATTTTGCTTAGTTGTAGTAATATCACAAATTTGCATTTTGCTTTCTTCTACTAACATTTTGTTCAAATGCCTATAGCAAGAGGACTCAGAAATAGGGTGGCTTTTCAGAAGACAAAACCCTGAGTTATGTTACATGTTAATTGGATTTTGATTGTAGGAATCTTTATTTCCCAAGAGTAAAGTAGATGCATCTTTATATCAGGCTATAGAAAACCCAATAGCCATTGAGCCATTGTGTGTTAGAGCAGCGACAGTGGAAACCAACAAGCTTTTCCTATTTGGTGCTTCTCTCCATGATGGCATGGCTCTGTCTAGAACCCCTCTTCTCTCCTCCAGTGCTAAGCCACTGTTGGCTGTAAAGGGGAGGATGCTATTGTGAAGTAGTGACTTGTGCTGATGGAGTAATGCACTATTTCTTTTGTACTTGGGTCTTGTTTCAGAGAGGGAAAACTTCTTTCTGTTTTGATAATTAAATAACTTCAGGGACTTGGAAAGACAGAGTAACACAGACTTGTTAAAGAACAAAGGTAAGATGACATAATGTATTTTTTAAAACATCAGATTAGAAGTGAGGTGATTGGAGCTTAACTCTGTCTCCAAAAACTTGTGGATTTAGGACCAGTCACTTCCTTTGTTTAAACCTCAGTTTTTGCATCTGCAAAATGGAGATTTGGTAAGATCGGTAGTTCAGAACCTTGACATCAGGATCACCTGGAGAGTTAAAAACAAAAACAACAAACTGACAGATGGGCTCTACCAATAGAGATTCTGATTTAAATTGGACTAGTGTGGAGTCCAATTTAGGTATCAAAACAAAATTCCTCAGATTATTATAATGTATAGTAAGGTCTAGGTGACTCAGGGCCTTTCAAGATCTGATCTATTATGATAATTACAGTGAAAGCATGCAGGTATTAGGCAAATAACTATTTTAGCTATGGCAGAAATACAACTCACACTAGAATGAGAAAAAAATGAAAAGAAGATGTTTAATGACTCTGGATTTCAGGGCTTCCCAGTTTGAACTTTGTTTTCATCTGTGGTTTGATCTTATTTTCTCCTTGATGCAGTTTGGCTCCCAATATTTGCCAAGGAAAGTTGGTGGCCCTGGATTCACCTATTGCAGATTCACCTACTGTGGATTCCTCAGTGGAAAAAGGAATTTCTTCCTTCTAATAACTGTATATCAACTCCAGAGATGGGCTCTTAGTGGTCTTGCTTGGCTCATCTCCCTCTCTTGGTGTGTTGGGTTGTGTGATTCACAGTCTCACTAGATGGCAGCCATGGTCATGTCCTAGACAGATCTCTCATCTAGAGTATCTGCTGTGGGGAGCATAGCTGACTGAGTGCCTTGAGCTGCTGCTCCTTTGGATCTACTACATCTTTCAGGCCAGGCCACATTTTCACTGGGCCACTCCCAACCAGTGACCAAACACAGTGAGGGAACTCAAATCAGGCCATTCCTGTCTGATGAGGGATTCCTCTGCTGGGCTCTAGTGAGTTCAGGGGACTCCTCCACCCCCACCATTGGTCTGGCTGAGACTCTCAGAACTGCCTTGTAGTCTGAAGCCCTTTCTACCCAATTATTCCTCCCCTTTCTTCTTTTATAGATGACAGACCTGCAGCAGGGTCTCATTACGTATTTCTGCTCTCTCCTTAATCCTTCACTGGAGTTTCCTCCTAGAAATATCTTGCTTACTCATCCAGACCTAGTGTGTACTTCTTGGAGGACCTGAACTAATTCAAATTAGAAACGTGGAATGAAGAGGAGATGGTTCAACTAGGGAAGGATGTCAGGTGTTTGAAAGAAAACACATGCCCACTATAGGCTGTATCTTTGGGTCTCTGTCCAGAATGGGTTACTCTATAGAGAGGATACAGGACAAGTGATAATACTGAGCAACTAGGCATGTTTCAAACCCTCAGATGTCTTTTCAAGGAAACTGATATTCCTAATGGCCAGTGAAACCCTTCATGACATCAGATCTTAATATGTTGAAGAGTTTGTTAAAACGAACTTAATCAAGATACACATCCAGAGTTGGTACGTGTATCACTCTGCAGACCTCAGCCACCAAGCCACTTTTATTACTACCATTACACTACCTATTTGATGTTTCCAGAGCCAATTTAACTTTTTTTTTAATTTCAGGAAAGAGAAATACTATTTCTGTTCATTTTTTCGGCCTACAAAAGCTAATATTTTGTTGTATTTGCTTCATATTTGGTTTTTGGCTTTTGTTTAATGATTCCACTTTTTTAGGAATCAGGACCTGAAATGCCAGGTTTTTAGAGGAGAGTAGGCTGAATTCTCCCATTACTCCTCAAGACTTAACCTCAAGATGTCAGCCCCATGATCCACTGATTTTCATGGAGTTAATCCACTTGATATTCATGAATTCTTTCTTTGGGGAAAATTATTTGAAAGCTTATTATTATACTAGTGATCCTGAGAGGAGTTACTTTCAAATTTGATCATCTTTTATAAGTTCTTCAGTGTGAGCTACTTATTAGCTCAGATTTCTAGCTGGCAGCTTGCTGAGAGCAGGACAAGGAAGGAGCAGTACAGTGCAGTGAATTTGGGGGCAAGGAGCAGAAATATCTGCAGTACAGGGTGCTGGCTTCACAGGCTGGCTCTAAGGGCCACAAGGGTCATGAGCCTGAGCTATCAGGGGCCAGTGGGCACCTCACTATGAAGTGAGGAAACAAGGAGATTGAAGAAGACATGGGGGAGGATGACAGCAGAGGTTTTCTGCTTTGTGATTTTGCCTGGGACCTGGCTTGGACTCCGCTTTGCCTTTGCAGCAAGATGTGCAAGAGGTACAGTGACACCCTGAGTAGAACAGGTGGTCACAACCTCCCTTACTTCTCTCTGGCCAGAAGGAGGCTAATGTCCAGCCCCTGGCGAGGCACACTCGACTCACCAGGCGGAGCACAATGAGCTGAGGATAGTTGCCAACTCCCCTGCCCAGCCAAGCTGTGAGACCAACTGTTCCTTATTTTCCAGGCATCGAGCTGCTTATGGAATTTGCTCCTTCAGATAGGAGTTGTATCCAAATTCCTCTCCTCTGGATTTGCTTCATGTCCAAGCCTGAAGTCAAGCCAACATTGGCTATCATATCTTCTCCCAACCACACATTTAATAACCATAAAACCACAGCACACATTTATGGTTCACTTCTTGTTTTCCAGGGCCTCTACATATTCTACGTGATTTGATACTAGAAACCAAACTCTATGTTGGGTTGGGAAATGTTATCACCTGTTTGGGAGGTGTAAGCCTGAGGTCCAGAGAAGCTAGTATAAAGCCAGTGTCAAGGCTAGGAGTCCATGTATGGTCCAGGGATACCAGTCTTTTACCTCTTGGGAAGAAAATGTACATTCTAATTTTCTACTGGATAATATTTTCACTCTCTATGTCTTTTATTTTCAGGGTTTTTGTTGTTGTTGTTGTTCTCAAGTAGCCAAATGAAGGAAAGGAAGGGCTTTCACATGGTGAGGCCCAAGGCCTATCCACTTGATAGGGCAAAAGTAGAACTTGTTGGAACAGATGGTTATGTTTTATAGGAGGAACATAAGAGCAGGAATAAGAAAACCTGAATTTTAGTTCTGACTTTTCAGTGAATTATCTCTGTGATATTCATAAAATATACTTAACCTCTCTTGAGTTTAGTTCTCTTCTTAAGCAGGAATAATACTAACCTGCCATTTATACAGTTAGATGAAACTATAAAATAAAACTGCATTTAAAATTACAAAGCACCATTCAAGTAGAAAGGTATTTTTCTGCATTGTTTTAATTATTTTTACATAGAAGGACAAAATAGATATCTGTTGGAGGTATGAATGAAGAGATGAATGAGTGATTTGAGTTTTTTGAATACTCTACAATTCTACATCTTCTGGAGCTCTTGCAATCTGTGCAATTCTTTGAATCCTCCTTCTTCCCAGTTTTTCACTGATTGAGGTTAGATTGTCTTTTCCCCTTTGTCTTTTAATGGATGATCACTGAGCAACTCAATGCATGGTCACTATCCATGAACCTAAGATTGTCTGTGACAGCCCCTCCCCATGCCTGAGAGCACTGAGAAAATACTTTCTGAGCCAAATGGCCTCACTTCCCACTCTGTTCTCCATTCTACCCAGCAGTTTCTTAGAAGTTGCTGTCACCAAATTTGACTAACAGTGAAACTCATGGATACTCAGGGAAGTGTAACACACTTACAGATTCAAAGAACCTTAGAGCTAAAGGAGTCTGAGACACCATCTTAACCATCTCCTTATCTTCCAGATGCAGCTCCTGAGGTTCACCTGGATCAAAAGGGCAGTACTGGGCTCACTTCAGCTACTTAATCCCAGAATCACTAAATCCACGACTCTAGACTTACCAGTGTGGTGGTCTTTCAAATTTCTAATTTTGGGAGACTACAGAATGAGGAAGCCAAAGGAACCTCTGAGACTGTCTGTGCTTGGGGCTTTCCTCAGATACAAGAGTGAATTTCAGAAGGTCTGTGTTTGTTGTGCTCACCTCTCGATTTTGAAGACCTCCTTTTTTTTTTTTTTAAGATTTTATTTATTTATTCATGAGAGACACAGAGAGAGAAAGAGAGAGGCAGAGACACAGGCAGCAGGAGAAGCAGGCTGTGGGACTCAATCCGACATGGGACTCGATCCCTGGTCTCCAGGATCAGGGCCTGGGCTGAAGGCAGCGCTAAACCGCTGAGCCACCTGAGCTGTCTGAAGACCTCCCTTTAAAAACTTCCTTCTTCCAGTTCTATCCCACGGAAGCTAACTCTTCTAGGCAGTATTATTTTTCTGATTTATGCTTTAGGAGACTCAAGATGTAGTGCCTACCTTCTTGTTTGTACACTTTCTATTTTTTATTTCATGGGAGGATGAATTCAGTGTATGACTCACACAGAGCTTATTGAGGAAAATCCTAGAGTGTTGATCCCACCTTTGTTCAATAATTTGGAAATTAGAGATATCTTATCAGGTTTGAACAAGCTGGCGCAGGCTGGAAAACTTCTCAGTGGTCAGATTTCTTTTCTGTCTTTTAGGGGTGGGATGGGGATGGTCATTGCTTTAAATTTTGTGGGGAGCACAATTGGCTATGATATTGTCTTAGTTTCAGATGCACAGCATAATGATTTGCCGTTTGTATACTTTGTGAGATCATCACCACAGATCCAGCCAACACCTACCACCACACACAGCCTCAGTATGCTTTCATATTTATGATCCTTTAAAAGCATTCTTTTTTTCTTGACTTATTCAACAAATATGTCTTGAGTTCCTATTATGTTCCTGGCACTGTAGGTATAGATCACTTAACATAGTTTACAGATCAACTGAAGGTATTGACTCAGCTAAGCAGGGAGGAAACAAAGCTTAGAGTTGGGGCCTTCTGGTTGTAGGTTCAGTAATCATTCTGATATATCATGTGGTGGGTCTCTTGACTTCTGCTCTAGGCTCAATTCCTCCAGAATAACACTATGTACTCATAGCATGAAACAATCATATAGATACAAAGGTCAAAGCTTGGATTTGAATATTGTGGAGTAAGCATGCAGTTAGTGGCTGAATTTCTCACATTTTAACTGTATGTGTCCCTTCTGATTATTCCACAGCCTTGCTATGCTGGTTGGTAGGTATTTGAATGTTGTCTGGTTATGATTCCATCAACCCAGGCTGTGATTTCTTTGTTTGTTGTTTATTTTATAAACATTTTTTTATAAACATTTTTTAATTGTGGTAAGGTACACATAAAATGAAATTTACCACCTTAACCATATTTCAACGTACAGTTCAGTGGCCTTAAGTATATACACATCTTGTGCAAGCAATCTCTGGAACCCTTTTCATCTTGTAAAACTGAAGCTCTGTACCCAAGAAACAACAATTCTCCATTTTCCGTACCCACCCCCCAACCCCCAATCCCTGGCAACTACCTGTTTATTTCCTGTCTCTGGCTTTGTTCTGTCAGACAAAGAGTCAGCATTCTGCACCCACACTCCTCTCTTCGTGTCCTCCCCATAGAGTTATGCACATGCTCAATGTCCTTGACATCTGAGCCAAGGATTATACATAAATTATGTTTTCTTTCTTATATATATTTTTTGTTTTGTCCAGATTTATAATCACCTCATTTTAAAATTCGGTCAATTCTCTCCATATCTATTGCTAATTTTCCCTCGAAATTTAGTGGCTTCTTACTCAAGGCCTTTATAGGGTTAAACTTATCAGACCTTTCATGATCTCCAGGTTTTCTTGGAATGCTTCTCCTGAAGCCCTCTGTTCTTATACCGTTCCTATCTAGATGGGTTGTTTTCTAACAGGCCACATTGTTTTTGGACTGAATTAGCTGTTCAGCTTTGGAAATGGTGTTCGTCAGAACTATACCAGCTTCTCACTGGTTCTGGTGTGGCTTATTCATTTATTGAACCCTTTTTTTCAGTTGTGCTCTGGGGCCAACCCTATGCCAGGCCATGGAAATGGGTGAGAGGGATGGTGTGGAGAGAGCATAGCACAAACCTCAATTTCTTCTTCTAAAATTGGGACAATAAAGTTTATTTCACAGAGTCCTTCTGAGAATCAATGGTATAAGGTCTGTGGAAGCACTTAATGGTAACTCATGAGAGAAATAAGGGGTGGTATTACTTTTATGCAGGAAAGAGTCAAATAGTCGTTGCACATAGCATCCTACTATCCTTGTAGGCAGGTACACTGATCTATAAGCTTCTCTTACATGGGAAATGGATGCTGTTCACTGTTGTATCTTTGGCCCTTTGCACTGTGTCTGACACATGATGTATGTTTGAGGAAATAAGGAAGTTGATACCAGAGGAAAAATACAGAAAATAAGTCCTATGGAAGTTCACAGAAGTGAATAAATTCAGTTATATGAAAAGATGTTCCAACAGCATTCATGGAGGCTTAATTGAAGGAAGACCTTTCTAAAAATAGAACTACTAACCATGCAATCAATGTCCAGTAGCGGAATTACTGGATCATATGGTAATTCTATTTTTTATTTTTTTTAGAGGGGGGAGGAGAAGGGGCTGAGGGACAAGGACAAAGAGAATCTTTATTTATTTGAGAGAGTGAGAGAGGAGAGAGAGAGAGAAAGTGAGCGTGAGTGGGGGGAGGGGCCAAGGGAGAAGGGGAGAATCTTTTTTTTTTTTTTAAAGATTTTATTTATTTATTCATGAGAGACACAGAGAGAGAGAAAGGCAGAGACACAGGCAGAAGGAGAAGCAGGGAGCCTGATGTGGGACTCGATCTCCAGGTCTCCAGGATCAGGCCCTGGGCTGAAAGCGGTGCTAAACCGCTGAGCCACCTGGGCTGCACTGGAGAGAGAATCTTAAGTAGACTCCTTTCTGAGCATGAGCCTGACCTCGAGCTCCATTTCAAGATCCATGAGATCAGGACCAGAGTCACAACCAAGAGTCCGATGCTTAACTGACTGTGCCACCCAGGTGTCCCCAAAGAGAGAGTCTTTTTTTTTTTTTTAATTTTATTTTTTATTTTATTTTATTTTATTTTTTTGAATTTTATTTTATTTTATTTATGATAGTCACAGAGAGAGAGAGAGAGGCAGAGACACAGGCAGAGGGAGGAGAAGCAGGCTCCATGCACCGGGAGCCCGACGTGGGATTCGATCCCGGATCTCCAGGATTGCGCCCTGGGCCAAAGGCAGGCGCCAAACCGCTGCGCCACCCAGGGATCCCTCAAAGAGAGAGTCTTAAGCAGGGTCTGTACCCAGTGTGGAGCACTACATGGAGCTCGATCTCATAACCCTAAAATCATAACCTGAGCCAAAACCAAGAGCTGAATGCTTAACTGACTGAACCACCCAGGTGCCCCTCTATTTTTAATTTTTTGAGGAACCTCCATACTGTTTTCCACAGTGGTTGGACCAGTTTACGTTTCTAACAATAGCACATTTTTATTTCACTCACGTGGAATTTAAGGAACAAGACAGGGACACCTAGGTGGCTCAGTGGTTGAGCATCTGCCTTTGGCTTAGGTCATGATCCCAGGGCCCTGGGATCAAGTCCCACATCAAGCTCCCTGTGGGGAGCCTGCTTCTCTCTCTGCTTATGTCTCTACTTCTCTATGTCTCTCATGGATAAATAAATAAAATCTTTAAAAAAAATAAGAGAAATGAGCACTAATGATAAAAAGAGACAAACAAACAAAAAAAACCAGATTCTTACTACAGAGAACAAACTGCAGAAGTGGGTGGGGTTATGGGTGAAACAGTGTCATTATATAAGAGACACTTATCCTGATGAACACTGAGAAATATATTGAATTGTCAAATCATTGTATTGTACACCCGAAACTAACACTGTATGTTAACTATACTTGAGTTAAAACAAAAGACAAAACAACTTAAAAAAATCTGTGCTGCATGTAATAAGAATATAATAATCTTGTATGGGTGTATGGCTGCACATTTTCAAAGTAATTTTACAATAATTGTTTCATTTGATTCTTACTATGATTATAGTACTGTGAAAGTGACAATAATACATGCTAAGCACTATTCTACATATATTATTAATATATTATTACATTATATCAATTATTAATACAATACATGTAAATTCATTCAATACTCACAAAACCTTGTGAAGCAGGTCACTATTATCATCTCTGTAAGACAGACAATGAAACTAAGGCGCAGGAAGTTAAACAACCTCCCTAAGGTCACACAGCTTAAAAGTGGCAGAGCCGGGATTTGATAACATGCCTTCCAAAGCCCACGTCTGGTGCTCTTAACCATCACACCAAGTTGGGAGAGAAGCAAACCTGAGGCCTTTTGGCCCCGGTGTGAGCCATGCCTAAGTGATGCAGGCACCAGAGCGTGGCCGCCCCTCAAAAGAAGGCAGCTGACCCTCAGTCCTGGCTGCTTTTGGCTGTGCTGGAATGCATGTCTGAGCACTATGTGGCGTCCTCCAGTTTTTAAGTGTGTCCATTAAGTAAATATATGCTTTCTTGGGTGTGTGTGTGTGTGTGTGTGTGTGTGTGACAGCGGTGTTTACACCGCACAGACAGGGAGGTGCCCTTTGGCGGCCCGCTCTGCGGGCACGTGGCCTCTAACGTCATTGAAACCTGGGGAAACGCCACCGTTGCTGACCCAGCGAGAGCTTCAGTGACTCGCTTGAGGTGAGAACCGTTATTTGACTCCAGCTTTTATCGTGCTGTCCTATGTGTTCTGTGTCGTGTTTCTGTGAAGGCGAGGTGAAGACAGACCTAACTGAGGAGGGGGCCACCCTCCCTTCCATGGAGGGCATCTCATCTTCTCCGGCCTGGGGTAAAGTGGCCCCGGAGGGGGCACCTGGGGGGCGCGGTTGGTCGAGCATCCCGCTTTGCTTTGGGCTCAGGTGGTGACCTCAGGGTCTTGGCATCCAGCCCCGTGTCCGGCTCTGCGCTCAGCACGGAGTCTGCCTAAGACCCTTCCTGCCCCTTCCCCCGCGCCTGCTCTTTCTCTCTCAAAGTAAGTAAATAAACCTTTAAGAAAAATGGCCTCGGATTCCTCGTCATTCCTGTCCTGGAGGGATGGAGAACGATTCTGCTCTCCTAGGGAATTGCTTGACCAAAGGAGCATGGCAGGCGCGATGCTCTGAGGCTCCTGAGATTAGTTATAAGGGGCCTTAGAGCATCTGGTTGCCGTGCTCTGGGGACCCTTTCTCGGGACCCCGAGCTGTGTGGAGAGGCCCCGGGCTCCCGCCAGCGGCCACCATCAGGGCAGGCGCCCAGCCCAGGCTTGGGTGCGGGGCGCAGACACCGCAGGGGCGGCATGATTCGGATTCTGGCCTCTGCTACATTCCCGGCCCACAAAGATGCGAGGCAAGGAAAACCGTGGTTATAAACCACTACCTTTGGGGGTAATACCTTGATGTCGTTCACCGGGGAGCACCCCAGAGCCGCAGCCTCCCGCAGAGACTTCTCCACCGCTGGGCCCTCAGGCAAGCCCGGCTGCCAGAGAAGCCAGTTTTGTGACAGAGGGCTTGGGAGCTTCCAGAACTTGTTGATTCACTCGTCGTTCGGATGCTGCTGACAGGTAGGAACCCCCGGACCCAGGGGGTGAGTGACACAGGGGAGTGTGTGAGCCCGCCCGGGACTTATGGGACCTTCGGGAGACCTGGGGAGTTGGGAGGGTGGACGAGGCCTCTGGAATGACCGGAGCCCCCCCAGGATTGCACCTGGAGTCACAGAGAGGCTTGGAGGGACTGTAGGGGGAAGACAGAGCCAAGTGTGGCCAGGGGCTGCTGCGGCCGACAGGCGGACACTTGTGGGTGCGTCTGTCTCTACCTGGCGCCCCTTCATCTCCATCTTGCCGTAGGTGGTGTGCCAGGGGCTGGGGCTCTAAAAATGAACAAATGTGCCTTTTTCCACAAAAAGCTCCAGACTCAGAGGATGTCTGTGCACGTCCGTACTTACATACATACATTTCCTTTATATGCACGCATATATATATATATATACCTGCATACAAGCATGTGCACTCATATGCATATGTATATGAGCAATAAAATGAATTTATTTCTTGGGCTGAATTTTGTGGAGTATAAACAAGAAACAGCTTTATTCTTCTTATTTTCTGCAGCATGCTTTAGCTCCTTTCCCTTCCTTGCCTCTTGACGGCATGGTGGGCAGATTCCAGAGCGGTGCCATTCCCTTTACTCATTGTGGACATTGAAGATCCCTTCCAAGTATTCAGAAGCCCAATTCTGTCCTTTTTAAAAACTTCAAGATCTTGTCTAATTTAAAGCTTCTCTTCTCTGATTGCAGGTTGAACTGGTGGCTTGGGGACCAGGGGGAGACCAGTATGATCGGTTTTCTTCTTTTTGTTTCCATGTTTCCCCCTCCTGCTTTGTGTTCCTTCAGGGCTTGGGGGTGCTGTGGGAGAGATGGGGTCAGGCTTTAGATACTGTAAAGATAGGGGAGCCCGTGGTCCACAAGATTCATGGTTTGCAAGATAGATCCACGCCTTCTGCTGTAGCAGGTGTACAGCTGCTACAGGAGGCACGTGGTAGGTTGTTCACAGGTCCTCCTGCCCAGCACCACCACCCTGCCTCCATCAGGATTTCCATAGTGTGGGGGCCACATTCTCTGGATGACTCCTGGCAACCCCCTTCTAGTTCCTATCCTCTCAGGTCAGTCAGAGGCATCCAGCCCTCTTGGGCAGGATCTCATCTGGCTGTCTCCAGCTCTTCTGTGTATCAGCTCTGCCACACACTTGGCCCACAGGAAACTCACAGGGACAGGTCAAGCCTGACACTGCTCCGCTGTTGTCTGCTGCCCTTTCCCTGCCATCCCGGGCTCCTGGGCTCCCCTGGCCAGCTCTATGCAGCCTAGGTACTCCAGGTGGGAAGCTGCTCTCAGCCTCCCCGTCCACATGTGGGCCCTAACTCAAGCTCCCCTGGAAAACTCTGTGCTTCCCTTAGACCTGTGGCTGCTGTGAAGCCTGTGATTTGGTGGCACAGGAAGCATCCTGCCAGGCTGTGGTACTCCAGCCTCCTGCTCTTGTAGCTGCCCCAGGATCTATAACTGATGCTCTTCAAGCCCTTCCTCCAGCCCTAGGTTGAGAAAAACCAAGCACTTTCTGTTCCTTCACTGAACTTCCTTTCATATTTCCTGTTCTTTCACATGGGTTGGATGGCAAGGTGGTCTTCAGCTTCTCCCCAGAATGTGCGGGTGTATACTGGTTGTCCTCAGTTTTAGCCCAGATTCTGAGACAATGGGAGATGTCCCAATAAATACAAACTATTCCCCAGCCACACTAATAATTGTTAAGAGGAGCCAGGCACTAAACAAGCCCAGTGGGAGTCAAAAGCAGGAATACCTTAGGTGGCCAAACATCAGGGAAGAGAGAGAGATCTGGAAGGATCAGTGGGGTTTCATCAGGAAAGACAGCAAGGAGGGAATTCCAGGCAGGGATGTGAGAACAAGCCTGATGACAGAGAGTTTGATAAACTCAAAGCACGGCAAGTTGGGTGTGTGAGGGAGGAGTGGCAGTCACAATTGCAGAGGCCAGCTGGACATGGGGAGGGTGGGTGGGAGGGCCACTGACAAACTGTAGGTATGTGGTGCTACCATATTGTTTGCCAACTGGAAAGGGCCTAGGAGACGAAGCAGAGAAAGCACTTAAGAGACTTGTGCCATGTGTAGGTAAAGGATGATGAAGGCCTACTCTAGGCAGGATACACATGGAGAGGAGGGCAGGTTGGAGAAAGATCTTCAGGTAGAGCCTAGTGAGTAATGAGCTGTGTGGAACTCAGGGCTATGGGTAGGGGATAATATCTTGTCGAGGTCCTCCAGGTAATGGTAGTTACCTTTGAACTTTTTCTTTCTTACATCTTCCTTAGATACTCAGTTGTCCTGTGTTCTCTTGAGTCTCTTCACCTTCTGTGTTCCTCTCTAGAGGGGTGACAGATGCTGGTGAGTGGGCGGTGGAGTATTTACTTAGTGGTGGTGGAGCAGGTTCGGATGGTTAGAGCCCATTTTTGACCTCCTCAGTAAGACCCAGGGAGGTTGGTGTATGGAAATGTTCTCTAAAACTCTAACCTGAGAATATGTAAGGAGCTCTTACTGTTAAGCAGGTATTGTTTGTGCAACTCGTTTGGCAATCAATCATGAGCTACCTGTGACATTTCTTCTCTTGTTATCTGGAATTGGTATTTAAGTCTATAAATCCACTCACCCCATCCCTCAGGGCTCTGCTGCTCGGTTTCCAAGGTGACAGCTAGCTAGCAGGTAGACTAACCCATGCTGAGTTGTTAGTTGATACCATAGGAGGCAACTCTGAGTAATGGCAAGCATTTTAAACCTAGTAACATTCAAGTTTCTTTTAGAAGAAAAAAAATATTTCAGACCCAAAGTAATGACCTAGGTAATTTTAAGTTATAATATCAATTTGGTAGGTATGCAGAACATTTGAGTGTACTGGATATGTTGTATTACTTGATGTATTTGCATTCAGATTGAAAAGATTGAGAAAGACTCTCTGAGCTCTTATCCTGCCAGGCCAGCAAGATATTGAATGTTAGTCTTATTACTGTTCTCTGCATCTCAGCTAACACATCTACTAAAGGTTGTGTAAGTTTTTCAGAGAGTCTTAGGCAGTGACAAAGCATGTATGCCATTGGTTGCACTGTTATCAATGAGGGGGTCTAAGTTCTCAAGGCAACTTAAAGTCTACTGTTCTGCTCTCTCTAGGCCTTGTTTGGGTCCCAGGAATCCCTAGATCCAGTTCTCCAAGGTGCATTAAGCAGCCATTTTTCCCATATCCTACTCCTACACCTTGTCTTGTTGAGGAGTAGATATGGATTTCTACTACTTGAGGGACCTTCAGAGCTTTTTCTCCTTCCACAGTTGGGTAAATCTGACATCACCTTTTCTACTTCTTCCTCTCTCCCTATAAAGGACTTTTGCCTCCTTCCATCATCCTCTGGTACACTCAGCACATTTCCTTGGTAAATGAAATTTTTACAGAAAGCCTCGTGTGATGTGTTCATTGAGCACCTTCAGTATGGCCCCACAAATATTCCTGATGGAGAGAACACAATGTGCCTGATTACCCTCTGGAACAGAAGTGATGGGCGATATAGACCACAAAACAAACTTAATGTCTCAGTAAATCCTTTTACTTCTTGTCTAGTCATAAAAGTGGGTATATGGTTTTTTTTAATGCCTTTTTTAATGCCTTCAGGGAGAGCCTAGTGAGTAATGAGCTGTGTGGAACTCAGGGCTAAGGGTAGGGGATAAAACCTTGTCGAGGTCCCCCAGGTAATAGTAGTTACCTTTGAACTTTTTCTTTCTTACATCTTCCTTAGATACTCAGTTGTCTTATGTTCTCTTGAGTCTCTTCACCTTCTGTGTTCCTCTCTAGAGGGGTGACAGATGCTGTTATTGTGTTTATTATTAACATAATAATAAATATGATAAAGTTATTAATTAAGCAGAAACAAACCCACAATCTAATAACATATATATTAACCATGTTATTCATATATCATGATACTATTTGAAAAAAAATCATGGGAGGTCTTACCATGGCTCTGGCTGGTATGGCATGGCCCTTTGGAGGTCAACATGAGTGTCCTATTATGTTTTGTGTGGTGATGACTTAATTTGCCCACATTTTTTTTGTTTTGGCTACTGTGACCTCTTTTCATAGAATCAGCTGCAACGCTATTTGGACTTCACATCGTGCCAGAATCATTATTTACATAATAAACATGCTGTACTCCTTTTTCATTATTTTGTGACAATTAAAGTAGTACCAGTTGTAACCAGCTCCGTTACCAACCCAAACACAAGCATGGACACAGAAACCATGGGATAGTGTTTGGTTATTAGATGGCCATTAACATAAACCCATATATACTCATCCTTTAAAAAACAATCACAAAAAAAAAAATAAATAAAAAATAAATAAATAAATAAATAAAAAACAATCACAATACAAAACAGAAAACTGAGAATATTTCGGATTGAAAGCTTTGAATTCTGTGCACCTATGATTCCTAGGCCTACAAAAGCCAGTTTGGAAATATTACTGTGGTTGCATGGGTATGAGCTTGAATCAGATAGAGCTGAATTTGAATCCTGCCTCAGTTTCCACCTCTGTAACCATAATACTCTGTAATCATAATACTTGCCTTCTGTATTAGTTTGCTAGTGCTTGCATAACAAAGTACTCACAACTGGGTGGCTCAGGACAATAAAAAATGTATTACCTCACAGTTCTGGGGGCTAGAAGTTTGAAATCAAGGTGTATATAGGGCTACACTCCCTCTAAAGTCACCTGAGAAGGATCCGCTCCATGCTTCTCTCTTAGCTTCTGGTATCCTCATGCATTCCTTGGCTTGTAAATGGATCATTCCCATCTTCCATCTTCACGTGGTGTTCTTCTTTGTCTTCACATCATCTTCATCTGCTCTCTGTGTCTGTCTCTTGTTCAAACTTCCCCTTTCTATAAAGACATCAGTCATGGGATTAGCACTCCCAACCCAGTGAACTCACTGTATCTTGACTACTTCTGTAAAGACCCTATTTCCAAATGAGGTCTTATTCTGAAGTCCTGTCTTATTCAACACCTTTTTTGGGGGAGGGCACAATTCCAACCACAGCATCATCCTTTGCTGTTCTGAGGATTAGAGATAATGGACCTAAACCACCAGGCTCATTTTAAATGCTTAATAAGGAGCAGTCAGTATGTCCATAATAGGATGGCTCATTGCCTCTCCCAGAGACACAGTTCACGGCCATATTTACATTCAGCATACCAGGTATAGTTTGGGATTTTTGACACTGCAATGTATCAATGAGAGAAAGGCCCTTTATTACAGATCAAATTCCACTAAAATGTTTATGTACTCTCAAGGCTAAGGCTGTCACATTTCTTTATCTACCACATTACTTTTCAAAAATCGCTTTGGACCAGATTGTGAGTCTTTTGATCTCATTCACTGTTGTACCTCCAGTATCCAATAGTTGCTGAGCAAATAGCAGCCTGTCAGCCCTTCCACGTTTAGACTGTGAGTTTCTTTTGCTTTAAAGAAGCAGGCTGATATATATATATACACACACACGTATATATATGGTTTTTTTTTCCTTCTTTACTTTTTTTTTCTTCTGTTGGATTTTGGGACTGAGTCAGATTTTCTCACGAATTAAGAAAATTAATGCCAAACTAGAAGCAGTGAAATGCAGAACTCAGAAAGGAGACTTTGAAGGGAAGGGAACATGTGTGATAAGCTGTTGTGGGCCTGGTCAGCCATGTCCAAAGACTGCAGGTTTCTGCATTTTAACACTGGGCTGTCATATTCCATGCAGATTAGAGTCCCAAAGAGAACTCTGAACAGTGGCCTTCGCCTCATGGGCATAAAAATTTTCCTTGTGGCCATTAAAGCGAGGAATGGAGCCTGGCTCATCAGGCTGGCTGAGGGTTTTTATGTGGTGGAGGGAAAATGAGGGACCAGCTTTATAGAGTGCCCTATCAGGTAGATACACATTTGACATAGGAACGCTGAGTTATCAAGTTTTCTCCAAGGGCAACCATATATCTTGGGAATCCAGAGCCAAATTATATTTGACATTTCATTTAAAGCCTGAGACATCTTGATGTTAAACCGGAGTCTTAGAGTGCTAAAGTACGAGGCCGTTCAATTTGACAGAGCGGAGGTTTCTATTCCTATCTCACCTGCATGGGTAATAGACAAGTCTTGATAGTTCTTCCTTATTTCATCCAGATGAAAATCACTGAGTTAGCTCTCTGCCGAAATGACAGTAGCTCAAAGTTATTTTCTCTCTGGCAGTGTGCAGAGAGCACATCTAGAGCCATTTGGAAGCTACATTGTGGCTGGTATTATTTATGCAGTGGATAACAAAGCTATATTTACTTGGCTCACATTCCAGATTGAAGAGGTATGGGTGTGTGTGAGTGGGAGATACATGAGCAAGACCCATCGGGTGACATTTCCTCCAGATGAGAGGCGGAGCGGAGGAGGAGGAGGCTGGGAGAATTGCCTTTAATTCAGGGTGGTGGTAATTCCCAAATTCCTCTTTCCTTTTTGTGAGAATTTTGTGCTGCTTGTCCTTGTGAATTTTGGAAAAAGGGCAGAGAGGACAAAAAGGGACAAAAGGAAAGCAATCTCAGCCCAGTGGTTTTGAGAACGTGTGGAAATACTTCATTGTGTAAAAATAAGAAAAATTTAGACATATTAAGTTAGCATGGGGGTATATAACACATATATAATGCAGGGATGAAGAAATGTGCATACCTTGAGAAGCAACACTCAATTTTTATCCATGTACTTTTGTACTGAGGTGTAGTACATGATCAAAAATGTTTGGGGATAACCAAGCAATGGCCTGTGCTGGTAGGTATGTTTCTTGCCTTAGGAAGTAACAAAAACAGCCCATCAGATAGTGATTATTTTAGGAATACCTAGTATGTAAACAGTCCTATGATAAATTCTGCAATAGAAACAAAGACATGTGGGTGATGGTCTTCACTCTCAAAACACCCCCATAATGAGGAAGAGGAAGAGGAATCGGCTGAGTCCTGGGCAAGCTGCCAAGGGCCACAAATATGCATCTGAATTTCCATGCCCAGTGTCTGGACTGAGCCCACCAAGTAGCAGGGGATCCAGAACCATTGGTGGAGTGAAGGAATGAGTGATAGAGTCAATAAACAAATGAAAAAGTGCTCTGTCAGACTGAAGCTGAAGGAGAACTCAAAATGGAGTGGGCTGCAGTGGTCTCAGAGAGCTCTTGGAAGAAAAAGGAAAACTTAATGAGCTGTGAGTTCTGTTTTATTTGTGAAATTCTCCAGGTGCGGCCAGTTTCTCTTTCAGAGGCCCCAAATAGGACCCTATGGCAAAAGCAAAAAAACAAAAAACAAAACAAAACAAAAAAACAAAAAAACTTCCTGAAAGATGAGAGCAGACCCATCAATCCCTCAGACACCATCTATCATGGTATCTCCCTGCTCTGTAATGTCCATTTTGCATCATTCATCATCTTAGCTCTCTTTTTTCAAATATTCCTATAATGTCACAGCCCAATGTTACAGCACCAGTAGAGGTATATTGTTGACTTTTAGAGAAAACAAAGAACAACAGATTCTCATCACCCACAAGTCAACATGGCTAACACCCTATTGCATATCCAGCTGAGCATACTTACACCAAAATGAGACCATACTGTATATACATACTTATCCACAGCCTGCCTCTTTTTTCAGTAATGATGTTCATCTTTCCATTTCATTAAACTGTGAACTTGCCAGGTATTCTCCCAAGGGACATTCACATGACTCTTACAGTTAGTTTCTCCTGTATGAGTCGAGGCACACTGACTAGGTGTTATGTCTCCTCAGCAGAGGTACATGACAGATGGCCCATACTGTGCACAGGGAGTTTTGTGAGCTCTTTGATATCACACAGGTAGCTTGAAATTATTGTGGGGGGTGTTCACTACATGGAAATCGGCAAATAGTGCATATGGGGGTTTCCCCATCTCTCTGAACTGGCTGTGAAACATTTACCAGCACGCCTCTGCCTCTGCTTTCATCTAATCTAGCGTAGCACCCCCAACCCTTTCTTTCTTATGCCACTGACTTGTTCAAGAGAGCAGGTCAGCTGTCCTACAGAAGGTACTGTAGTCCTTGTTTGTCTGGCTTGTGCTGTCATTTGGCACACATGTCTCCTGTCACATGTATTTCCTGTGTCCTGGAAATTATGTCAAAAAGCTTAATGCATTCATGTTAAACATTTCTAGCTATTTTAGCTGATTTTAGATATATAATATTGTAGTATGCTAGAAGACATGTATTTGTTGATAATAGCATTGACCCTGAGTTAAAATAGGGACAATTCAGTCTCTCCATTGTAGAATTACTTTTTTCTCTTGAGATCAGAAAGTAACCTGGTGTGGTGTTATTTGACACTATATGAATGTATTGCTACAAATCATTCACCTACTCGTTTTGACACCAACTGATAATCCTTCCCTGAAGTAGTTAATTTAATTAGAGTTTCTAAACTGTTTTCAAAATTCTATCACCCTTCCTTCATCTGTTAGCTGACATTCCTATGTAAAGAACAAATTTCCCTCACCAAGTGGGCTATTTTTATTACCCTGAAACCAGTTGCCACCAGGAAGACAAATGATCAATTGTTTTTCTTTATTTCCTCATTTTCAAAGAGAGCAGTTGTGTAAATACTTACCTCCAATGGTGACAAATGTGATTTCTATGACTCTCTTTCATAGTATCATTATGTACTCATTGATTTTTCATTGATTCAATCTGTTTCAACCCACTAAACTCTTTATTCTTTTTGAGGTCCAAATTGTCACAACTTTGACCAGGGGTAGCTTTTCCACGCTGGCTCCTGGATCTGTTTGGCACAGTCTCATTAATCTTTGTAGGCTCTCTTACTTTGTGATACAACAAAAGATCCCAGGCACATCTTGCTCCTTTTTCTCTCCCAGAGTGGAATCAGCCATTTCTTCTGGAAGCCTTGGTTTCTTTCCATGGAGAATGGTAATAGAGGCCATAATCTGGGCACCAGGGATGTGCACTGCTGTTGAGGTTAAATTGCTTCTAGAATCTTTCAGCATCTTTAAATATGTAATTAAAAAGTCACAAGCTCATATTCATAATTTAAATTCAACTTTTAATATTGGATTGTTTTCATGTACCCTTTTTAATTGTATACTTGTAATCTTTTTACATTGAAAGTTTTGATCCCTAAACCATCATCAATATAATTACTTGTTTTTATATTAAAAATAGTTTGAAAATACCAACACCAATTTTATAGCATGCAATATAATTATAATTACTGAAGGTTTATTTTTGTGTATGTGGTTATTTTTGCCTTAGTACGACTATCTTGTACTAAGTCTTTACAGTCAAAATACTGTGTTTTCAAGTCCTTTGAATTGAATCTTTCCAGTTTAATGTGTAGTTAGTTTCATTTGCTTCAATTTGTTTTCAAACAAATAACAAAAAGCAAGAAAACTAATTATTACATGAGTACGTGAAATTGGCGAGGGGGAAACAAAAGCCAATTTCATGTACTCATTTAATAATTAGTTTCCTGTTTATCATTCCAGTATTTCTTTTTTTACATATCTTTTCCCCCATAGACTACGTACATCATTCCATATCTTGCTTTCTTTCTGTTATTCTACTGTATTTATTGGTGATCTTTCTGAATGGGCGCGTGAATATTGTCCTCTTTTTTATTTTTGCCTTTGTAAAGCATTCCTTCTTAGGGGTCCATCACAGGTCAGGGAGGGAGAATAAAAGCAGAAAAAGGGGAGTTAGGAAAGCAGAAGCCAAACTCTGTTGTTTGGAGGCATCAGGCCAAGACCAGAGACGAGGTAGAGTGGGAAAGGCCAGGTTGATACCAGGTGGGAAGAAGGGCCTGTTTGACTGGATAATGTTTTCTCAGCTTATACTTGACAGCTGTCTTCCTTTGGAGGGCCCAACACTTGCTCCAACAACTGAGGCCTGCTTACTCAGTATGATAAGGTGCATGGCTCTCCATGCTGTGGTAAGCCTGCAAATGAGAAGGGCCAGCATTCTCTAGCCAACATCACAGCCTCCAAAGGATCTGATGACTGATGAGTGGTTGAGGAGGTTGGATTGTGTGTCTCCTATTGGAAGGAGGCTGATGGTTGGTCTCATTGAAGTTGTTCCTTATGATCAGGTCCTAAAGTTCTGTGCTTAACTGATGAAAATGGCTGATACAGAGTGGAGGAAAATAGCAAGTTCATAGTCATGTTCTTTATTACTTCATTCATTTATTCAACATGCATTTATTGACTGCCTACCATTTTCTAGCAACTTAGCTAGGGCCTGAATATGTAAAGCAAAATAACATACAATTGTGTTGAAGGCGCTTCTAGGATAGAGCAGTGGTCCTCTCGTGTTGTAAATCTCACACCTCAGCATTCAACATTTTTAAGACGCATCCCAATCATTCTTATTTATTCAACACTCTAATATGAACATTATGAAAAACACAAAAATACACCTTACAGAGGGCTTATAAGAATATAAATGGTGATTTTTTTCTAAGAATAGTTTTCTGAAAATTGTTTAATAACAATGTGATATGGATTATTGCAATTTGTTAGATATCCAAGTAGACGTTAGGCAGGTTAAAACAGAAACAGGAAAAAAATAAATAAATAAAACAGAAACAGGTCAAGGGTCTTCTTACCTGCGTATCCAGGTATCAGAATCCTGCCTCTAATATTAATGTGGAGTTACTAGTTCAACTAAACCAAATGACCTTTTTTTCTGAGAAAAAGCAACATTTATTGAAACTGCACCACTTAAGTATTTGCACTGTGTTAAAGACAGCATTCTTACCTGGAATGTAACGATAAAGACATAAACTTTTAATTAGATAATTTTTTCTAGCTCCTTTCATTGGCTACAGGAGGAAATTGATGATGCCAAACAACAAAACAGTGAAGAAAAGACTAGTACATGTGATTATAAAATAATCATTCCTCTACTGTCTAGGTACCACTTTGAACCAAATTAGGACTTTTTTCTTTTTTAAGCTAAGACTCAAGGAGACATTAAAAATATTTTTTTTGGAGGGAAGAAAACTATATGTAATATCTATTACTTATTTAAAGGCAAATGTTCTGAAATTGGTAGTTAGTTCATCTGCCATAAGAAACTGATAATGATCCTAGTTGATGTGGTTAGGGGGACAGTTCAGATCCATCCTAGGATCCACCTTTAGATTTCTTCTGGATGTACCATAGTATTCTTCTATGAGTTAATGCTAGTGTGTCTTGCTTTTGACCCAAAAGTACTATTACTAAGGCATAGTCTATGCTGAAATAATCAAAAGAAAGCCTTAAATACTGAATCTCTATTAGCTAAGTTTGGTGAAGGATTTTTTGCCTCCTCAGAGTCTCAGAATTGCTGCCTTCAGCTCTGTGATGCTGCAACTTTTTGTGACTTGGGTCTTCTTGGGAAAGTAGATTCCATATGAACTAGGGTGCTTGGGGGTTTGGGTGGAATAGTCAAGTCCATTTTGCAGAAAGACCTCCTTCCTTCTTGAAGTTTTGGTTGAAAAATGAGTTCCCTCATTGTGCAGAAACATGAGTACTATGACATTTCCTGCAGACATTATTAAACATTGCCATGGCAACAGTGGATTGGGACACTGAGTTAATCACTCATGACCAATATTTTGTCAGTTACAATAAGATAGAAATTTTATTGCTAAATCAGAAACACACACTTTTTTTTTTTTAAACTTTAGGCTGACTATCTTAAGTTTGAGGAAAAATTTAAACAAAATATTTTTCAAGTGTTCCACAGGAGACTTGGTTTTAGAAGAGATAAAAGAATGGTTTTTAATTTCCATGGTTGTTTGTAAATAAATAAGTGCTGCTAAAATGTTTGAAAATCATTTACAGATAGATTTAAATATCTATTATTCCAGCCCTCAGAACTTGCTTTGCAATATCAATTACTTACGAAAAGTCCCTTCACAGGCAACTTAGAATGAGACTTTAGCCTGGGTCAGAATTATTCAGATTTTAAGTGGATAATCCAAATTACAGAAGTCTTGGTGAACTTTGAGGCTTGGTTTAAGGTTAAGCCAACAAATAGCGAGGAGCCATGCCTGGTGATGAGAGACAAGGCCTTTAACGGAATGTCTTGGCAAGCTCTCTCTTCTCTCTTTATGGGCTCCACTTTGCTCTCTCTTGTGAGCTCCATTTGTAATATTAATATAATAACATCCACATATATATATTTATATGGTGTTTCCTTTCTAAGGAGGAAAGACATTAAAATTAAGCCAAGTATTTTTATTTCACCAACCATATTATGAACAAAACAATTGCTTTTCTCACCTCTGGGATAGAAAGTGTTAGTTGTCTCCAAGTCACTGAGTTATGCTGGGGATAAAGGTAACTGAAACTATAGCATCATTTTAAACTGAAGATTAGATGACATAACGTCCATACCACTCTTGGGATTAATGTAAACAAGTTTGGAAAGTGAAGTTTTCTTAGGGAGCATCCATTTGGCCTTGTGGCATTAACCAGCAGAAAGGTGGTGCCATCCTGGAGATGGCCATCATAACTTGTTACTTGCAGAAGTATCCAAGCATACTTAATGGCTCTTAATTGCATACCATGTGATATATATGCATGTCCTAAGTACTGTGCTTATAGGACATGGGTAGGGGGACTTAGAGTCCTGTGTGCTTGGCTCAGGCCCTGTTTACTCTTATAATTATTCATTATAGTCAGAAGTGTCCTGACTTGGCAGCAAATTATAGTAATTGCCTCACCCTCACCCCCATTAACAAGGAATATGTTCCAAGACCTTCAGTGGATACCTGGAACCACAGATAGTACTGAGCCTCATATATACTATGTTTTTACTTATACATGCATACAAACCTATGATAATGTTTAATTTAGAAAATAAGCACAGTAAGAGATGAATAATGACTAATAACATAGTTATTATTAGAATATACAATAATAAAGGTTAAGAATATATAGGAATATACTGCAATAAAGGTTAGGAATATACTTATAAGAATATACTAAAGGTTATGTGAATGTGGTCTCTGTCAAAATATCTGACTGTGCTGTGGTCACCCTTCTTGTGGGGATGTGAGGTGATAAAATGTTTATGTGATGGCGTGAAGTGAGGCGGACAATGTGGGCAGTGCAATGAAGTATTAGGATACCACCGAACAAGGATAAATCAGAAGGGGGATCATTTACTTCCCAACCTTCAAGGGTAACTGAAACTGTAGAAAATGATTATTGGTTATATGGTTATAGGTAAGGCGAGGGGGAGTGCTGTATATGGTAATCCTAGGCAAGGGGATGTGGAAAATGGGATTTGTTGGCATTGAGCTATGCACCGGTCACTCTTAGCTGACTCAGTGCTTTCCTGCTTTTGTGAAATACAGGCTCAGGCTACCTCCCCTCACAGCTCTGTATGAGAGAGAAACAATTACCTTTCTGAGTTCTTGGCTGAAACTCTGGCAATAAAACACAGATTAACAAGAGAAAAACAAACCAAAGTTAAGTAATATGTATACCTCATGTACCCAAGAGAGAGACCCAGGAAAAATGAGTAAGCCAAAGAGGTGGCTTTAGAATTAAGATTTAATACAATCTTAATAGGGTGTAGGCCTCTTATGGGAGAGTAAATGATTATTAGGAAAGATGACTGGACCCTTAGAAGAATAGATGGGAAATATGATTGTGGCTAACAAAATTTATCTGGGTGTGGGGTTGACTTCCAGTCTCCTCTCCTCTGAAAACAATCCTTCCTGGTTGATGAAACTCCTAGGAAGGGGATTTCTGACGGTTGTGTTCCTTTTGGAGGATCTGTCCTTAGGCACTTAAGGGAGTTCAGAGAGGGCCTTTCCCTGCATTTGCTTTTGTTCAAATGCCTACAGCTGAAAATAATCATTTTTTTTAATGTTGGCATATTTGGGGTGACATATTCTGTGGCTCTTCTTCTTGTACTCCTTAAGTTGATCCCGTGAGCAGTGGTCTGCAAGGATTTTTAAATCAAACGTTTATGTCATTTGACCACTTTTTGGTTCTTCCAAGGTACATGGCCTAGTTTCTTGGACGCCAAACAGAAATGGAGCAGCTAGAAGAAGTGGTGTGTTCCAAGAGTCTTAGTATTGCCCTTGGTTCCCAGTTGTTTGTGACTTTTCTGCCTCAATTTGAGTGCTGATTTGTGCTACTGGATAAGAGCAACAGAGAGAAATGAGACCTAACAGTGTAACCTGGGTTGTTCTGGTTGGTACAATATGAGAAAATGAGGACAAAAGAGAAACCCTTCATCAAATTATCTGAATGTTTTGTTTATTTGGCATCTGTCATTTAAATGGGTGATCAGAAGTAGTCAAAACATTCTGATCTTCCACTGTTTGTTTAATTTTCTTCTCTCCATATATAACCAGTACTCATCTGGCTTCATGCTTCCTTTGGAGGGATATCAGGGCCAGCCCTGTCAAGTGTTCCATTGCAGCTCACTGTGAGTGAGCTCTGAGTGAAAAATGAAGCCATGAGCAAGCTGCTCAGATAGGCATTTAATGTAGATCCTGAATTGGAAGTCTGAGAGGAGCTTGGGAGCTTGTCAAGTCCCCATTTTGGAGATGAAGAAATGGAGGCTCAGAGAGCTTAGGTGACTTATTGAGGGTCACACAGCTGTGGAATACTGAGTAGACTGCAGGCAAAGCAGGCCTTACCCTCTGATCTCCAATGCTCTCAATGCTGAGGGGAAGCCAGAGTTCTTGTTTCAAAAGGAATGTGCCAAAGCAGGGTAATTGAGGACCATACAGCAGGCTCTGAGATGGATTTGCAGCCATTGTGGGAAACTTGTGTCTCTGATTGCAACTGACCTACCTCAGTCAATTGCTAGTTCTTTCTCTGGCTATTGGGAAGCAGGTAGTGGAATTTTTTTGGCCGTTGCTTGAGTTGTAGTTATGGGTTGGTATTTTGAACACATGTAATTTTTTCCTTGTTCAAATCTTTGTTTCTGGTAAAGTTAGATTGGGCACTTGGTTTGTTATATCCAGCACCAGGGAAAGAACATGGCTTCTCCCTTCAAGCCTGTATGTGGTTCCTGGACCTTGCTGTTTTATAAATCTCAGGCCAAGTAGTCCATACATCTTAATTACGCAATTATTTGAAAAGATTCCAATATTGTCTACTTATCAGAGGTCTCCGGAATACACACCATACCCCTCTGATTAGGGGTGATTAGGGGTGATTAGAGAAATACCTGATATCAAACTGTTTTCACATTTCCTTCTGTATCGATTGTCCAAAAGGTGATTATTGTGGCTGCTCAGCTGGCTGTTCTCATTAGGAATCCATTGATTGTGGGCTGGTTATGGTTCCACATGCCAGGCTAAATGTGCTGCTTTCGATTCATAGTGTGAGGAAGCCAGATAAGAAAAAGGAAAATTAAGGCCAGCATTTTATTGTCTAAGCTCTGGTTAAATTGTTCCACCTTCTCACTACTTTCCCAGCTCCCTCCCCGAAAGAAACAACATTAATTAGTCTTTTCAGTTATGCAGTCTTTGGAAGCAATACTCTTGATCTATTGAAGGCTGCATTATTAAAATTATCTGCTGTGTCTGTCCTTAATAAGGTCAAAGAAAGAATCTATGAAAGCTGATTCATCACAAAGGCCCTGGGGATGCACATCATTGAGAAAGCCAATTTTATTTTCCCATTCCAAGATAGAACTGGGTTGCAACCTCCCTTGCTTATCAGAAAGGCAAAGACCAGAGAATTTGCCATTAATTTGGAGAAAGCCCTAATCAGTCCATCTGGCCTTCTTTGTGGAGGGTTCCTCAAGACCAGGCTACCTGTGGGGGATGAAGTGGTGAGGAAGGGTTTTAACTCTCCAAGTGAATGCTAATTCCTCTCAAGAGATGCTTGTCAGAATAGATTTCCCTCCCAGCTCTCAGCTTACATTTCTTTAATAGTTATTAATGCCACTGTACTGGCAATGCTCTTCTACTGTGATAAAATCTCTCCAAAGAGGATTGCTATCACATGCATTCAGCAGGATTTAGGAAAGCAAGATTCAGGGAAAGAGAATTGATTTCCCCTCTTTTAGTAGAGGACAATGATCGGTGTGGTGTGACTTGTAGCACAAAATCTGTAAATTACTTCACAATTGCATAGGGCATTCTCTGTAATATCCTCAAAGTATGAAGACTCCCAGCTTGGTCTCTTTACCTTAATTTGTGTGTTCTGAAAAATAATTTGTTTCCTAGTTCTACTAAAAAATTGAAGTTCTGGAATTTGGAGAACAACCAGTATAGGAAAAAAAGATGGCATTTGGCCCCTATACTGCACCAGATATGTAGTAAGTATCCAGTGCATATTTGCTAACTTGTGGATAGATTGCCATGATAAAACATTAAAACTCCACATGAGTCATTTCAACATAGCCCCCATTTACAGCAAGTAATTAGAGCTTGAGCTTTAACATAATCTATTTCTTAAAGTTAAGTGTAAGGGGGTTTCAGGGCCTTTGCTTGGAGTTAGAGGTATGAGGGTACCTGTGTGCTCTATCTAGTCAGTCCAACTGATTAGTAAAATGTTATGGGGCAGAGAGGAGTTAAAAGGATTTCCCAATTGGATGTGCTACAAAATCCAGAAAGATCATAGCCTGTTTTGGAAATTTTGGTCTGCCTGAAAGCAAGTGGCTGGAGGAGAGTATGACAAGTAAAGAGGGGCAGACCATCCAGGACCTGATAGATTAAACTCTGGCTATTGGGGAAATTGCATGTCCAACAGAAGATTAAAGCCTGGGATGACAGGATCACCTTTGCTGGTGAGAAAGTTTATGGCTGTCCATAAACCCAAAGGAAAAAAACTCAGGAATTCAAGCTACAATATGTCCCACATCTAAAACATCTTGAGATCTAGCCCAGTGCCTGAATTATTCTACTGAGGGATTTTTGTATTTTTCTCAACCATTTCAATAACAAACTTGGAAGACACATCCCAGTTTGGAGATCACTGATTTTTATTTCTCAGTGCCAATATCACAGGGAAAATTATCATCTGTGTGGCTCTAGAAAAATTGATCTTCAGATGGGATAAAATATCCTACACTTACTCTTTCAATGGATTTCTGATTTACATAGTAGCTCTTTGTTCAGCAAGGAACATCCTGTATGCTGACCTGGATTTTACTTATAGCTGCCCTAAATTGTGTTATCCTGGTATACCAGTTGTTCAGTATTCAGCTTTGCTCCTCTGTAACTTAATATTATGATTTATTTCTGACTTGGCTTTTCTTTATCAAATGCTGACTTTTCCTAAGAGGTTCATGTGGAAATGTGCTGCATGGAAAAAAAGAGCACAGGTTGGCCTGAGGGCAAAAACATGAATACTGACCCAGGGACATGAATACAGGGCAGAAGGGATGGTGCCATGAGTATTTCAGCAACCGACAAAATTAACTCCTCCCAAGATGTTGTGCAGCGACTATAGATGTTGTACAGTGACTATAGATCTCCTGTATCTTTATAGGAGATAAAGTTTGGATGTATTTGTCTGCCAGCAACCTGTTCTTTCAAACTTGAAATTCAAAACCTTGCTTGAAAATGGACATTTGCATTTTATCTTGGCCTACTGGACCAAGCTTGAGGGTATGTGGTGGCTATCCTACTACCTAAAAAGCAAATACTATTTGCAGTCTGCTTCCAAATTATTTGAAAGAGCTCAAAAGTAAATGACTCAGAGATGGATTAAATGTCCCTTGAAATACATCCAAATTTAATAATTAGTAGAAGGGTGCTTGAATAAATGCACTTAGAGGTTTATTGAGCATATACAAAGTTAGATGGTCCATATTTTGGAAAGGCAATGAGTCCATGGCACTTTCTTAGGAGCTGAGTAGATTGTTTTATCATTCAGATAAGCAGTATCAGTTCTCTCATACCTAGAAGGACTTAAGTAAGACTAAGGAACAATCAGAACAGCAGAAAATAAGAAAGCAATTCCATTTGAGAGTATGAAATCATTTTTATCAGTCTTTTGGGATTTAAGACATTTTTGTTGGAATGTCAAACTAAATCTTTCCCTAAAATAACAGATAGGTAGATGGCTCTTGTGTACCATCCGGGGCTTATGGTTTCCTATTATTGAACCAGCATCCCCTTATGTTTCCAAATCACTTCTTTCAGTATCTCCAGTGTTCAGAAACCTACTGGCTAGAGTGAAATGTGCCAGAGTGGGTTCAAATCCTGGCTCCATCATTGGCTTGCTCTCTTAATCTTGAGCAAGGTGCGAAGGAAGTGTCTCTGGGCCTGTTTCCAGATCTACAAGTGAGAAGGAGTGAAACCCTAGCCTTGTGAGGTTGCTCTGTGGGTTGAAGTAATAAGGGATGGTGCTTGGCTGGCTAACAATCCCTTTATTCAACAGGGAACCCTCTTGGCCTGCAGACTCAGACATGGCCTTCCAGGCCCATCTCTTACCTCTCCCTAACACAGCTCATGCAATGTCTACTGGCTATTGTATTTTCCATTCCACTAATACCCTTGGCATTGTCCCATATCTGTGCATATTCCACGTGATTCCCCTGTCTGGGAACCTCTGATGACAGGGCCATCTTTCTAGAGAATCTCTGAGGTAGAAGCATTAATAGTCCATGCTGAATATCAAAACAGACTCATAGCAAGAAGAAAGACTGAATGTGATAGAAGATGAAATTCTGCATCTCCCTGGGACATGCAGGATCAGAAAGTACTTATTCATTGTTTTTTAAAAAAGGTTAAAGTTCAGGAATGTTTCTGTCACTCTTCAGGCTCTCCTGACCACCCAGAGAGCCTTGGTTCCCCACTGAGGGATGAGTCTGTGCTGCTCCTTACTGTGGTTTTCCAGGGGCCCCGCTGGGACAGGCAGAGGTCTTCCCTCCCCGCATGCTCTGAGTCAGATGTCATATCTACATCACTCATTACCAAATGGTTCTTCCCCAGAATCCTCCTTGCTTGCTTTCCCCTATCCAGCCAGTGTGTGTGACCGGCAGCCTTCTGTGACTCAGCCCGGCCAAGGCTCTCCCTGTGGCACAGCCTCACAGTCATGACTTGTGTGTGACCATCCCATCCCATCTGCAGAGCTATCGTACATCCAGATGGTCTGCAATGTAATTTGCGTGTAGAGGTCCCTCAAACCAAAGTGCCTTTGAAACAAAGCTGCAAATATGTCCCTCCTCTGGGTGATGTCTGTCTTCTCCCTGTTCACATGCACATGCTCCTGAGGAGGATGCATGCTAGGCCAGCTCTCCATTGTTAACAGTGGGTATCTCACACTGAGCTGGGATGTTTGCAGTCAGCATCAAAGGGAGGAAAAAGGTACCAGGAGGTGGGATGGTCAATACAGGAGATATCCACGAAGAGAGGATCTGGGACAGGTACACACACACATGGAGGGTGGAAAAAGAACCAAACCAAATGGCTTATGTTGCATGATTTTGCCTTGAGCTGGGCCTGCTTGCCACACAGCAGCTGCAGGTATTCGTGGTACTTTAGCCATGGTGGACACCTGTCCCTCCCATTAGGAGTAAAATCCTTTATTGTTAGTGGTATATCCCACTTCTGTATAAGGTAAAAGTCCCTGGCTAGAGCGAGCCTCTACAGAATGCTGTTCAAGTTTTCAGAAAAAGCCCAGCCCCAGCATATTTCTTATCGGCTTTGAAGGTTATAATAAATCCCTCCTTCTGTTAATTCATAAATCCTTTAACCACATGCCATTTTTGGGCCATATGCTTTCCTTCCTCCCTCTAACCCTGGGAAAGATCTTTTATATCCAATCTCTGTAGATATCTGAATGTGAAATCGGGTATGGTTATCTTATTCCTCTAATCAGAAGGTCAGCAGTTACCTGGGGCTTTTCCATCTGTCCTCCAGCTGAACGCTGGCATTTAGTAAATCAAAAATTGGTTACAAATTAGCAAAGCTGACTGGCTCAATGAGATCCAGCCTGGAGACTTAGCTGAAAGGGTGGGGGTTTAAATATGGTTTGAAGAGAGATTCTAGGTGAACTCTATTTGTCAAAGCCGCAGAGTAGTGGTGTAGAAGATGAGAGATGTTCTCCTGGGGAAAAATGTCAATTCACATGGGGAATGGGAATTTTTCACAGGATGATTATTGAGTTTTGAGCATCGCTCTGAGTGGATTAGGTGTAATTTTTTTCAGATACAAAGAAGTAGCTGGCAACAATTTTCTCAAAGTGTTTCAGCTTAGAAATCAGTAGGAAGGTGTCTCATACATTTCCAGCACTTTGCCAGGTACTAGGGTGATCCAGGGTAAATTTCAAAGTACACGGAAGCACACATGGGAAATAATCTGCAAACAAAAAGGTGAAAACCTGTGTGGTGTGTGTTAACGACTCATTAGGACCCCAGAAAGGAAGGGAAGGACACTTGTCAGTGGAAGAGATTGCAGGCAAGCATCATAGAGAAACCAAGTCTTGCACTGTGCCATAAAAATAGATATGTCCTGTTCCAGAGGGAATAAGAGAGGGAACAGGGAAGTAAGTATGGCAGGCTGGAGCTGCAGGTAAGTGCCAGGAAACGGTAAATCCTGGGAGGGAGGATGTTGGAGGTCACTGAAAGCCTGGCCAAAACATTTGGAGTTGATGTTTCAGATCAAAGTGATCCCCGGATGTTTCTTAAAAATTATATAAAAGATAATGGTGATGCTTGAGTACACACCTGGCTGTTGGGGTTGAGATCAAGAAGAAGGGCCAAAAAAAGGTTAGTAAAATAATCCAGTCAGGATTTTATGGGACTAGCCTACGAGGAGGATGTGGAGAGAAAACACAATTTTGTCTGTGAGAAAATGTCAGTGAAACCATAACACTCCATCACAAGACAGAGGACTGTAAATAACTGACAAACTTCCAGCCTGCAGGGGAGGAAATAAGGTACCTTTGGCTGTGGTGTGGGCTCCTCCACTGGAATGTCTCCATTTCAGCCAGATTTCTCTGTCTCTATGGAAAGCCAGGCACCCTGTTAGTAGTAAGGGGTCTGTTGTCCCTCTCTGTGTCCAGGTGGGCTCAGGAGCCAGCTGGTCATGGTGGGATCTTGAAGTAGCCCAAGGCTGCCACCCTCCAGGTAGAGCTGGGAAGGGCCTGCCAGATGACTGGGGGTGGTGGTGGAGGAGTCTCAGGGTTCTGAGATGTAACAGCCCTGGCCTTCTCTGTTCATGAAGGACTTGGAGCTCCCTGGCTACTTCCATCTGGTTGGTGCATGCTGAGAAGCAGGTGCAGAAAGCCTGGCAAGAGTGGTTTAGTTTCTGTGTGGACCTGGGTAACCACCCAGTATTTGCATCTCGGAATGGCCAAGTGTTTCCTTTTCCATCATTATCCTGTGACAGTGATTTGTGTGGAAGGTCTGAAGGAGATATGGAAAGTTTTCTCTTTAGAATTTACTGCATTTTATGGCAGACGTGATATGCTAATGTGCTATTTGCCAACTGAGGCAATAGTCAAAGTCTGAACATAATTAGACTCTCAGAGGTGCAGCTGAGTCCTGTTGGGGCCTGGGCCTGTTCCTTCTCCAAAGGGCCAGAATTTGAGAAGATGTGGGGGAAGGTGGGGGCAGAGAGGGGGAGGGCAGATGAGGGTTAGGGGTGGAAAGAATGAGGAGTGAGGGGCAGACAAGCTGGACTGGGCAGTCTAGCTGGATGCTGAGGCAAGACGGAGAGACTATTGGTCTAGACTTTTTCTGGCAGGCTTCTAGAAGGGTCCAGCCTGGGGAAGCTGAGTGAGGGGCTGACAGTGACTTCTGTGGAGCCAAGCCTATGATTGCTGGTGTTTCTGAGCTGGTGAAAGAGGTATTTCTCCTTCGGCATGGCTTAAGGATTGTGAGGATGTCAGACAGAAATGGGATTTCTGAATCACTGTCCTATTTGGTCCCTGCCGCCGGGGCTGAAGGCTCTGCAATGGGGCATGTAACTAGGGCTCTGACTCCCCTTAGCAGTCATTTTCACACTTGCAAAAAATGATGTATTTTCCCAGGCGGGCAGGTGGCTGCCTATAGCAGCCTTCAGCTAAATGAAAGCATTCTCTTGGTCTCTGGGGAGCTAGATGCTGACAGCCAGGCTTCTAGGATTTAGAATTTCCTAGGATTGTTATTTGAGCCTAACAAAAGAGAAAAATCCATCCTGGATACAATTAGATCATTTTTTGTTGTCTTTCCACACTCCCCCCCCCCCCCCCCTCAACGAATAGAGGAAAAAATGTGAAGGACGGAATTTTACTGCTGCTATTGGTAATTTTAAGCTCAGTATGGATGAGATAATATCTGATAACAAATAAAAGGTTTAGTGTGTGCTCTTTTAGCTCTCTGAAAAAGCTATAATGCCGTGAGTACACTCTGCAAGAGAGAGATTCTCAATATATTCAAATAAAGTAAAGGATAATAGTATTATGATACCATGTAGTAAGGCTTCTCTGCAGAACTAGAAGCTCCCAGAGGAAAGCAGTTTCAGAGCAAGTTCCACAGACAGGGAAGGGCATGGCAGGGGGTGCACACATTCTCAATACTTAGCATAGTGCACAGGGTGCCGTCCCATGGGTGTGGAGTGATTCAGTTGTGATGTCTGTCCTCCTAGTATTGTTACTGCTAATCAACCCTGGTATATGTGATGACCCCAGTTTTTAAAATCAACTTGGTTGAATTATAATTTGCCTATAGTAAAAATTCACTGATTTGAAAGTGCAGTTTGATGATTTTTTGACAAGTGTGTACAGCCATGCATATTACCAATATGAATAAGATGTGGAAGAGCTGCATCACTTAAAATGTTCCTGGTGCCTTTATGCAGTCGGTTCCCATCTCCCACCTGTCCCCCACAACCGCTGGTCTGCTCCTTGTCACTACAGTTTCCTCTTTCATTTTTCTTTCTCCTGGAACTCTGAACCAGCCATCTAATTACCACGTTGTTGCTCTATCTATGTTAATATTACGAATCTCATTTTAGCTAAGTCTTTGTGACCTTAGAGACATTCTGTCTCTTTAGGGTAATTTTGTAGATTTTCACTTCAATCCATAACGTGTGATTTATATGTCATCATAGCATAGCTCATTTCTTCACCCCCACCCCTGGCCCCAGGTTCTTGGTGGGGAGCACCTTGTTGTTATCTTTATATTTTAAGAATTATGAAAGGAGATTATATATGTATATATGTTGGGAGGCAGGGAGGGGTTAAGAGGAGGGGGACCCAAGATGAGGCAGAGGAGAGGAGGGATGAATATCACTGGTAAAGCAGATCCTGGAGGAAGAAGGATGGAATATGTGGTTGGCTTTGGGGAGGGTGGTGGGTGGAGAAGCATTTTCTGGGACAGCGAATTAGAATATATATTGTTAACAGGTTAATTTAGAAGTGAAGAAATGTCACTAAGGCATGTGATAAGAGTGACTAGAATAGATAGACTCTGGGACTCTGAGGAGTGTGTTAGAAGTTGAGAATTGGGACCCCTGGGTGGCTCAGTGGTTGAGCACCTACCTTTGGCTCAGAGTGTGATCCCAGAGTCCCAGGATTGAGTCCCACATCAGGCTCCCTTCATGGAGCCTCTTCTCCCTCTGCCTCTGCCTCTCTCTCTCTGTGTCTCTTATGAATAAATAAATAAAATCTTTAAAAAAATTTTAGAGGGATCCCTGGGTGGCGCAGCGGTTTGGCGCCTGTCTTTGGCCCAGGGCGCGATCCTGGAGACCCGGGATTGAATCCCACATCGGGCTCCCGGTGCATGGAACCTGCTTCTCCCTCTGCCTGTGTCTCTGCCTCTCTCTCTCCCTCTGTGTGTGTGTGTGACTATCATAAATAAATAAAAAAAAATTTTAGAACCACTGAAAGAAATGCAACATAGTAACAACTTGGTATAAAGAAAGAAATTGCCAAGGAGCTTTGTAGGGTTAGTTGCTCCTTTAGATACCACCCTGGCACCATTTTGTATGGGTTTTCCTTTGATGAGACAGATCCTTAATCTTGCTCAATGAAATTTTTATTAAAAAAACTGATATCTACATCAAAGTGTCAAGAATATTATGTTGTGCTTCCATAAGTCCTTCCCCTAAATTCAACCCAAATTCAACCTATGTGATCACATCTGCGTTCTCTCTTAGATAAGATATCCAAAGTATTATTCTTAGAGTTAGTATAATAATTTTTTAAAAGATTATTTATTTTAGAGAGAGAGAATGCGCATGAGTAGGGGGAAGAGCAGGGGGAGAGGGAGAGAATCCTCAAGCAGACTCCCCGCTGAGTGAACAGCCCCCTGCAGGGCTGGATTCCAGGACCCAGCCAAAATCATGATCTGGCTTCAGATCATGACCTGAGCCAAAATCAAGAGTCAGATGCTTAACTGACTGAGCCACCCAGGTACCCCTATAGTTATTATAATAATTAATATCATCTTGCTGAACCATTTGAAGTAATTTACAGAAATCATGACTCTCTATCCCTTTAGTGTGTTTCCCAAGAACATGGACTTTTTTTTTTTTAAAACACAATCAAGGTGCAATTCTCAAAATCAAGAAATTTAACACTGATGTAATTGTACCATCTAATATGCAGTTCATATTTAGATTTCTCCCACTGTAGGGGCTTGCATTTCAAATGACTCTCCTGAAACCAAAATAGTCTATGACTTAAAAGAATGGGAGTGTTGCAGAACTCTAGGTCGTGGGGTTGCTATCTGGGAGAAGAAGGGTACCCATTGACCAGATATAGGCCTAGTTTTCTGGAAAGTGTCCAAGAAATATTTGTTTAACTGACCCAAAATAAGTGAATATTTGTTAAACAATCATTTGCTGCTTTTTCATATTTTTATTCTTAGGTTTGAGGGCTCTGTTGATAATGAGTGAGCAAGTCTGGGTCATTAGCTACTTGGAATACTTCATCTCACCTCAGTTTCTCCAGTGTCTTGTAACAGGCAGGACTATACAAAAGAAAGCCCCTTTTACTGCTCCAATTCATATCAATCAAAGACCGAGGAAAGGATCCTAATATCTTTCTAAAATGTTTTCATTTATCTTGGAGTTTAGTTGTCATAAAAACTGTATGTTTAAAGCGTCCATTGGGTGTAAATGGTCCCATAAACTCTTGTAACTGAGTGACATGTGATAATGAAAGTACCTTCACAAAGAACAACAAAATAGATCTCTTTTTTTATTGTAATCATCAAATAGTGCGCCCCAAGGTATTGATTGAATTATACATAAACTTGATGTGGAGCTATAAAAAGGATGCTAGCTAGCATGCTGGTTCAAAACAAACCACACACAGATTAGTCTGCAAGAAATAACTAATTTTAACAGTATCCAGGATTTGTTGGATAGATCTCAAGACAAAAATATTCCCTGCATATATGTTATATTTTAGAGTGTACTGTGAGAAATTTTATCAGTCAAAAGTAAGAAATGTGTATTCAAACAAGGAAGAGACATATTGACTTAGGAGGCAAGAATAAACACACAGGAGGGTGGTAAATGGCCCAAAGGTATTTCCTTGAAATACCTATAACCTATAATGGGGTTAGTGTTCAGAGGAGAACAATTATCAAGATCTGGAAAAATCCAGGGAATACTTTGTGAATAAAGGTGGTTTGTTGCTTATCTAGTTTTGCATATTTTCTACCTGAAATGTGTAACTATTTTAAAGAAGTTATTTCTTTTCTTTGAATTTTTATTTTTCAATTACTTAACTGAATGGGTATGGGGGGGCTGGAACAGAATACTAGGATTTTGGGGTTTCAAATTCTGTTCTTCCTTGCTTCATTTTCTCCCTGATAAGGCAACACAGGTTTTTATTTGCTTGTTTGTTTGCTTATTTATTTAGGCAACACTTTAAACATCCTTATCGGCACAGAACATTCTGTAATGAAAAACATACTACCCCTCATATGTTTTCTTCAGCTTAAATGTCTATTCTTATAATGTGTCTTGTGCTTTTTCATCTTCATATATCTGTTCACACTTTCTACTCCTTTTGAGATTCACTCTTCCTCATTTCCATGTATCAAAATCCTACCCATTTGTCAAGGTCTACCTCAAATCCTCCTTTGGTGAGAAAGCTCCCCTGATTGCCCCAATGGGAATATACTCTCACCTTCCTTAATCTCTTTAAATGCTTTCAACTATACATTTTCTGTGGTCCTTCTCACTTTCTACTTGGTATGATAAGCATCAATAAATACATTTCATATTTCTTCTGGCCTGTGCATCCCTTGAGGACAGGACTTGAGCTAGCTTTTTGATGAGCAATTTTTTGGTGCCAAATTTGTGAAATTTGTAATGAACATTACAGGTTCAAAAGCAAAAAGTCACTATAGGATATAACATTTTAATGAATTAGTTGAGAAAAATGCATTTTGTTTATCTTTTTTTTTGAGAGAGAGCATGCATGCAAGTGGGGGAGGGGCAGAGGAAGAAGGAGAGAGAATCTTAGGTCACAGGACTCTATCTCATGGCCCTAAGATCATGACCTGAGCTGAAATCAAGAGTCAAGCCTTTAATTGACTGAGCCACCTAGGTGCCCCTAAAAAATGCAATTTAAAAATTTGTTGCCCAAACTGATATTTTCAGTCTGTGTGTTTTTTTTTAAGGATTGATTTATTTGAGACACAGAGAGAGAGAGGAAGAGACATAGGCAGAGGAAGAAGCAAGCTCCCCACAGGGAGCCTGATGTGGGTCTCTATCCCAGGACTCTGGGATCACAACCTGAGCCAAACGCCGATGCTCAACCACTGAGCCACCCAGGTACCCCTTAGTCTGTTTTTTAACACTAAAAGAATCTCAGGGACTCTCAATATTATTGCTATAATTATTAGGTGTCATTTATATACAATTAATCAGTATGGCTAGACCCAGGGTGAAAAAAGTATAATTCTTGTCTCAGAGTTTCTCAATCTCAGCACTATTGACATTGTGGACCAGATTGTTCTTGTTATGGATACCTGTCCTATGTATTATAGGATGTTGGGCAATATTCCTGGCTTCTACTCATTAAATGCCAGTAGCATTCCCTATTCCCTACTTTGATTTTGTGAAAATCAAAAATGTTCCCTGACATTGCAAATTGTCCCAGAAAGCAAAATTTTTTCCGCGTTGAGAAACAATACTCTATGTAATGATTTTGCCATTTGACAGAGGATCTTCCTTTTTTTTAAAAAAAAATTTTTTTGACAGAGGATCTTCCATGCAGCTTCTCAATTTCTTTCTTACTCTTTCTTTACTTCTTGGTTTATATCTAGCTGCCACTGTTTTCTATTTCTTGTCATTCTATTTACTTGGAATTTTTTTTTTATCCTATTGTATGACCTTAAGTACTTTTTAAAATAAAGGGTGTGTAGATGATAAATATAAACAAAAAAGAAACTTAGAGTTTCCTTAGAGTTTCTTCTTGGAGACTGATGTACACATATATGTTTATTTTTGAAGAGGTGCCAAAGAAATTCCATGGGAAGGGATAATCTTTTCTTTTTTTTTTTTTAATCTTTTCAACAAATAGTGCTAAAACAACTGGATGACTATATCTAAACAAAGAAGCCCAAAGATAATCCTTTTATCTAACATTATAAAGAAAAATTATTTTGGAAAAAAAAAGAAAAATTATTTTGAAATCGATTATATATCTAGATATAACAGCTAAAGCTATAAAACAGAGGAAAAATCTTAGTAATTTGAGTTAGGCAAATAATTCTTAAATCCCACATAAAAGGCAAAACCAATAAAAGAAAAAGCATTGAAATAAAAAAGTTTGACTTCATCAAAGAAAAATTGCTTTTCAGAAGACTCTTATGAAAATGAAAAGGCAAAGGCACACTCTGAGAAAAAAATATAGTAAAGCATATGACTAATAAAGGACTTGAATCTAGAATATATACTCTTACAACTCAGTAAGAGGAAAACACCTAATTAAAAAAAAGACCAAGAGATTCTAAAGATACTTTACCACAAGAAATGTACAAATCTACAAATGGCAAATAAGCACATGACAAAGTATTCTAAATCATTTAGAATATAAATCATTCTAAATCTCAAATCTACAAATGGCAAATAAGCACATGACAAGGTATTCTAAATCTAAATCAAGGTAATCTAACTCATGATTTAGCACTATTTGTTGCAAAGATTATCCCTTCCCATGGAATTTCTTTGGCACCTCTTCAAAAATAAACATATATGTGTACATCAAGAAGAAATACTGGAAATAATTTGTATTTCCTTCAGTCATCAAGGAAATACAAATTAAAACCTTAGGAAGACACCAGTACATTCTTATTAAAATGGCTAAAATATCAAAGACTGACAGTACCAAGTGCTTAGCAAGAATGTTGACTAACTGGAGCCTTCCCATACTTATGGCTGCTGGGAATGTACGATGGTGTAACTACATTGAAAAACTGTTTGATGGTTTCTCAAAAAGTTAAAAATCCTGATCCTCCTATATCATCCAGTCATTCCACTCTTAGGTATTTACCCAAGGGAAATAAATCATGCGTTCACACACAGACCTAAACACTCTTTCATAGCATCACAATTTGCAGTAGCCCAAAACCAAAACAAGAGATACACAAATTGTATTATGTTCCTAAGTATCCCTATTTAGCAAGGAACTTGAATAAACTATTGATATATACAACGTGAATAAATCTTAAAATAATTATGCTGCATGAAAGAAGCCAGACAAAAGAAGAGTGTATGCTGTATGATTAATTCTATTTATGTGAAGGTCTAGAAAATGTGAGCCAAAATATGATGAGGAAAAGTAGATCTGTGATTGCTTAGGGAACAAGAGGGGGGACAGGAGGAAGGAATTCCTAATAAAAATGAGGCAAATTTGGGGATAGTGATGTGGGGATTTTCATTTCTCGATTGTGATGATGGTTTCATGGATATATATATATATATATATATATATATATATATGTTAAAATTGGTAAAATTCTGCACTTTGAGCATGTGTATTTTACTATACATCAATATTGTCTCAATACAACTGTTAAAAAAATTGCTCCCCAAATGATATTTTTGCCATCTGTTTTGTAGCTTCAGTCTAGTTTCTGTTTGGAAGGCAGATGTTGTAAAGGAAAGGGGCTCCTGAGTTATGTAGATATGAATAAGTACCATTGCTCTGCTACTTCCCAGATGACTGACTTCCTTAGTAAATTCTTTTGAGTTTCAGAACCTTAGTTTTCTCTTTTGAAAAGCAGGTGCAACAATAACCACTGCAGAAGACTGATGAGAGGGTTACATGACATAGGCAAAGCAGTGAGCACGGTGAATTCCATGGAAGGATCATTTCCCTTCTCTTCTGTCTTCTCCAGAAACCTAAGCACATGTGTAATGAGTGCTCAATAAATCCTTGTTTGAATCATTCACCATTTTCTTTATTCAATTCAGTTAGTAAAGGAGTCTAAAACACTGAATCAAGGATTTTCCAAATTAATTTTTAAAGTCTTAGCATGAAATAAGAGCAAACTTTGAGTACATGTAACTAGAGCACATTAGAGTAATTCAACTGCTTTAAGTGTAATTGTATATTCATTACTTGTAGAAGTTACTTATAGAAATATGAATTTCCCCAATAACATAGAACAACCAGTTAAGATTTAAGTATAAAATGAGAATCCTGATTATGAATTTTTGGATTGGAGAAACTATAATTATTTGGAAATTTAGTCATATGAATTTGCCCATATTTCTTTAATCCAGAAAAAAAGGTTTGGCTAATTTAATGAAGCAGACATTCAAGAATTCAGACAACAAATATCTTCTTTAGGCTTCATGAAACTCTCCATATGGAATATACTATTGATGACATTGCTTTCAAATGGTTCCTTTTGCCTCCTTTAGTCTGATATGAAAGCCCAGGAAGCTACAGGGAAAAGAATACAAGTATTCTATTTTTAAGTGTCTTCAGGAAGACCATAGAAAAGTTTTCTGTTAGCCTCCGGCATTCTAAAGCCTTGGTTGACACTTAAAGGCTGTTTCCCTCCCCCGCCCCCCCCCCCCCCAAAGGTTGATTGGATCAGATGGAAAGTCCTTTATATACTAGTAGAAAAGCAGCAAGGATATACAGAAAGCTGTAGTCTGGGCAGAGACCATTGGTTAAAAGCTGCATTCTCAACTGAAAAAAAAAAAAAAAAAGTAAAGCCGCTACATTTCTTCAAGCCCTGATTTACCAACTACTTGAAATGTGGCTGTCATAATGGAAAACAAACAACCAACAAACAAATTTAAAAGCAACAAATTCAGTTTTGATTTGTTTGGAATTTGTGTTCAAATCATGTTTGTACTGAAGTTTGCCATTTGTTTAGAAAATTCTCTTTCAAAATCGCTAACCAGATTGTGCTGTGATTCTAATGGATCTCCTTAAAATATTCAAGGATATTAACCTCTTCAAGAATCCATATATACTCTAAAATTCCTCATTCATTGGAGGCTGTTAGGCTTGTAATAACCATGCTATTTAATTTCATCTCTTCATTAAATGTAAATTTTTGAGATTCAAATCATTTTTGAAAGGAGGCAGGTTATCATGAGTAAATCGATATGCAGTGTTGTGCCCAAGATTGCGAATCCGAGAAACCACCAAGGAGCCAACACCGATGCAAGCGCATGAGGGTTTTATTAGCAAGCTTGAGCTTGGGTCCAAGTGTACCCGACACAGCAGAGCAGGGACTTGGACCCCGAAGTGGGTTACAGCTGGGTTTTTTTTATGGGCTGGTCTAGGGGATTTTCAGAAGGGGTGGAGGAATTTTTTTTCCATTCCAATATGGGGGGAAAGGGTGGGGGAGTTTCTTACGATCTAATATGGGATTCTCTGAGCTATGTTGTCTTTCTGATGTGGGATTCCCTGATGAGGGCATTCTGAGCTTTGTCCTCATTCTAATATGGGGCTTAACTGAAGTAAGGTAAAGTTCAGCTCTTATTCACAGGACCTGAGTGGCTGTATTTGTGCTAACGCTGAACTTAAGGTGCAATGGCCTTAATTTTTCTCGGCCTCCACAAGCAGTAGGACCCGGTAGCTGATGCTGTCAGTTACCCACATGCTCGTGGCAATAATACTTTTTTTTTTTTTTTTTTATGTACGACTTCCAAATTCCACCTACCAGCACCTGTGACTCTACCTGGGTGTTCTATCTGCCTGTTGGAGCCTGCTGTGGCTGCCCACTGAGCAAACCAGAATTGTTCATACCTTACCCACTCCCCTTCAGGTGGGTAGTAAGTATGCCAACTGCTTCCCCCAAGGGATAACTCTGAGACTCATGTTCTAAATGATGTTCCAGTTCTACAGATGGATTAAGTGCCAGTTGTCTGCTGTAGTGACTTGACAAGCCTTTTTTGGTACTTTTCTTTCCTGTCTCATCTCAGATCACCTTCCAAGTAAACCATTGCACTTGAATCTTGGTCTCATGATCCTTGTTTGTTGAGATGTGCACCAAGGCACACCTGTGCACTCTGAGTTTAAGCAGTCCTTTCTCTGGAGCCTTCAATTAGAATTCACATGTTTCTGAGAGAATTGCTCCCTAACAACATGGTGTGAATTAGTTATCAAGGAGTAAGGTAGTATGCCATCAAACAGGGCAAATCTGAAGACAGACAGGATGAACTTGAACTCTTGTAGGTAGTCTTAGTTACTGAGGCTGCCATAACAAAGTACCACTGGTGGGTGGCTTAAACAATAGGAATTTATTTTCTCACATTCTGGAAGTCAAAAGTCCAATGCTAAGGTGCCCTCAGCATTGGTTTTTGGTAAGATCTCTTTTCTTAGCTTGCAGGTGGCTTCCTTTTTGCTGTGTCCTCTAAAGACATTTCCTCTGTGTGTGCAAGAGATAGATTTCTGGTGTCTCCCTTTAACGACACCAATCTTATTGGATTAGCACACCACCTTTATGATTTCACTTGACCTTTGTTATCTCCTTAAAAGTCCTATGTCCAGAAAACTTCACACTGTGGATTAGTGCTTCAACATATGCATTTGGGGTGGATGTAACTTTTTTTTAAGATTTATTTATTTTAGAGAAAGAGTGAGTGAGAAGGGGAAGGGGCAGAGGGAGAGACTCTTCAAGCTAACTCCCTGCTAAACGCAGAGCCTGAGGACATGGAGCTAAATCTGATCTCATGACCCCTGAGATCATGACCTAAGCTGAAGACTCAGAAACTTAACTGACTGAGCCACCCAGGTGCCTCTTGGGTGAATGTAATTGAAAATAGTGGGAGTTAGTGACTAGAGGGTAGCAGGTCTGAAATAACTTGTTTCTCTTTCCTGCACCTTACTTAGAGCTGGGGCTGAGCAGACACTGTGCACTCTAGAGGCTAGAGGAAAGGAATCTTCACTTAGTGAATATCTGCTCTATGATGGGCTATTTGGTATAGCATCGTAATTCTCAACCAAATCCTAGGTTACAGGTACTTTCTTTTCTGTACAAGGAAACTGAAACTCAGGAAAGTTAGTTGGCCAGTATGTGATCCAGGATCCAAACACAAAGCTCTTGTTCTTTCTACTCTATCAGTGTGGTTCCTCCCACTGAGGAATTGTTTCAACAATGGATTAGTTTCAACTTTCTGTATTCTTCCCCAATATTCAGCTTTTATCAATTATGAAAACTTAATGATAAGGCTTCCAGGCAATGACATACAATTAGGGAGTTATAGATTATTAAGGGTTACTTTTCCCACTGGAGATTATTTAAGTATAAATAAAGCATTTTGAAATTGTCACAGAAATCAAGAAAATAGCATTTAATGAACAAATATCTAATGTATAAGGAGAATTTTTATGGAGGGAAAATTAGGGAGGCAATAAGGGTTATCAAGTAGGAATGGATATATATATCCATTATATATAATATATTAATATATATTTAAGATTTATTTATTTATTTGAGAGAGAGAGAGAGAGAGAAAAAAAATCCCAAGCAGACCTCACAGTCTGCTTGGAGCCTGACACGGGCCCAATCCCACGTCCCTGAGATCTTGACCTGAGCCAAAACCAAAAGTTGGTTGCCCAACTGAATGTACCACCTAGGCACCCTGACTTATATATATTTTTGAATATGGAAATCAGGCATACTTGTTGTCCTGTCATTTCATTCACTTAGCTACTCTATAAAGTATACATGATATTCTTGTTTCATACAAATTTGGGAGGTGAGGTCCTGCACTGGCTGTACGTAGCACAGGAGGTATTTATTTTTTACTCTAGTAAAAGGCAATGAAGTGGAGGCAGTGGAGACACAGACGGAACAATTGAGAAAGAACGTACAAGCTGAGGAAAAAACTGATTCAGATGAAAAATCCCTGCTCTTTTTGTCTGTTTTCTTTCTTTCTTTCTTTTTTAAGATTTTATTTGTGAGAGAGAGAGCACATGAGCAGAGTGGAGGTGGGCAAGGGGCAGACTTCCCACTGAGGAGGGAGCTCCATCCCAGGACCTGGGGTCATGACCTGAGGTGAAGGCTTAACAGACTGAGCCGCCCAGGAGCCCCTGTGTCTGTTTTCACCCGAACTCTGCCCCAGGGCTCTGTCTGGGGCTGCCCCAACCTGTAGGCAGATTGAAGCACCTTGGTATAACTTGGAATAACGGTGAGGGTAACGTGTACCTTCTTCAGAAGAGGAAAATAATTGAAGATATCCAAATCGCTGAGTTATTGTGTATTGAGGCTTGAAGCCTTTGAGTTGCTGTGAGCCCATTTTTAGCCCTTTGCAGGCATTTTCCATGCTGTGGTAGGTACCTCAGCATCCATGTAAAACCTCTAAGGATAGATTACTTACATTCTGCTGATGCTCACCCTGGGAGTATGGAGGAAGCATTGGTATAAGTACAGGCAGCGTCCTGAATGGAAGTTTCCTGGGTTGGTTGTGGAGTTTGTTTTCTTTCTTCTAAAGGATGTGCTATTTCATTTTTTTCTTTTATATATGCTGTCTTGTTCATATAATCCTTAAGATGGTGGACACATGGCATTTTTGCAAGTTATTCATAGGCCTGTTCTGTTACTCCTTCCCATTATGTTTAATAAACTGTTTTATTTGAGTGAAAATTCTAATTAATTTGGTGGTTGAGGTCTTGAGTCTATAGCATCTTCTGCTAACTATTCACACATAAACACAAATGTGTGCACACATGAGCACATACAGAAAGTCCTGCATTGGTCCATTCCATAGTTCACAGTTTAAGCTGGGCTGGAATCAATAACAAGGACTTGTACTATTAGCTAAGAAGATTGTCTTCATTCTTAGAAGTTGATGTGATCGGCCATGGCAGTCACCATCTTGTAGTTCTTTATGCCCAAAGAACAACAGAAGTTTACTTTGAGATGGAAACCCTGTAATTACATCTTTTTTTCTTCTGGTTACCAAACAGTCACCTATTTCTCCAACTGCTGCTTCTATTGCATGGTTTCCAAACTCCTTACTACCATGTCTGCTTTTCTGGTTTTATTGCTTATTGCTGTGTCTTCTCAAAAATATGAGCACTTGGGTGAGCACTGATGATGGTGGTAATATTGCCACCTGTGTTTAAAATACTACATTTCTAATATAGGCTAAGATTGCATGAGCTGTAAAAAATAAGCGACACAAAGTTGGCTGATTTGGGGCTTGAGATCAACCAGGAATTTTCTCTTGAATTCTGGCTCAGCCAGGTGTTGGCTGTTGTCTTGAATGGGATTAGCTTCCTCATAAAAGTGGTGAGAAAAAAACACTTCCCTGCCCCTTTTCCATTTTGTGAGGTTATGGAGAAGGTATCTTCCTGTGCCTTCATCTTGGACTTCTCAGCCTTTGGAATGGTGAGAAATAGATTTCTTGTCTATAAATCACTTAGTTTATGATATTTTCTTGTAGCAGCCCAATGGACTAAGATAATATGATTAATGAGCACTTTTATATATATCAACTCTTTTGAGCTGTGTAAAATCTGTGAGGTAGAAGAGTGACAGGCATTATCCTATCCGTTTTGTAAATGAGGAAATAAAGGCCCCTGGAAAGGTTAGGTGACTTGGCCATCATCATATAATTTCTAAGCATTTATTTTTTTTTAATTTTTTTAAATTTCTTTTTTTTAAAAATTTTTTAAAATTTTATTTATGATAGAGAGAGAGAGAGAGAGAGGCAGAGACACAGGCAGAGGGAGAAGCAGGCTCCATCCACCGGGAGCCCGACGTGGGATTCAATCCCGGGTCTCCAGGATCGTGCCCTGGGCCGAAGGCAGGCGCCAAACCGCTGCGCCACCCAGGGATCCCCAATTTTTTTTAAATTTCTAAGCATTTAAACAAAATACCTTGTTTTCATTGTCTTTGAATGTAATGAAATAAGTTGTGCTTTATTCTTTATAGAATTTGTAGTAATGCCCAAGAGCTAATTGTCTAGTTAAATGTATTTTTATTGCACAAGCATTAAATGGCATTAAATGGATTTTTTTTTTTTTTTTTTTTTTTTTTTTTTTTTTTTTTTATTTATGATAGTCACAGAGAGAGAGAGAGGCAGAGACACAGGCAGAGGGAGAAGCAGGCTCCATGCACCGGGAGCCTGATGTGGGATTCGATCCCGGGTCTCCAGGATCGCGCCCTGGGCCAAAGACAGGCGCCAAACCGCTGCGCCACCCAGGGATCCCCGCATTAAATGGATTTTTAAAAGAAAAATCCTCTTTTCACAACTCCAAAAGAACACTCCAAGTTTAGCATATTTTTAGTTTTGGTTGGTAAATATCCATGCTTTATGTAACTACGATAATAGGAATGATACATTTCTGACCTGAATCTTTTAGTGAATAGGATGTTAAAAACTTCTCTCTTGTAGTTACTTAGACTTCATTGTCCTCATTTTTTTTTTAAGATTGTATTTATTTATTCGAGAGAGAAAGAGAGAGAGAGACAGAGACAGGCAGAGGGAGAAGCAGGCTCCATGTAGGGAGCCCCATGCGGGACTTGATCCTGGGACTCCAGGATCACACCTTGGGCAGAAGGCAGATGCTCAACTGCTGAGCCACTCAGGGATTCCCCCATTGTCCTCATTTTAAACAAATTATGTTTTGTGCTTAATGGTTAAAATATTTAAAAGGTATGTAGTTTAGGTAATACCACAATGGCTATTGAGAAAACTGTTAGGAATATTAATTTCCAGAACCTTAGGTTTAAAAAAAAAAAAAAGGCTTGTGTCAAGCTGGTGTATCCATATTGTGTTCCAAAGCAGTTGTCCTTATGTGCCAAGCTTATAGTAATATAGTCATGGCTTAACATTCTAAGGGTTATTTATTTTGTAATTATTTTGTTAACTTTGATGCAAAATCCTGTTGCAAGTTTTTTTCACTACTGGTATGGTGAACTATTTTCTCCTGTCTTTGGCATTTCTTCATAAACTGTCCCCCCATTCTTTGCTGCTTAACTTGCAAAATTTTTTGATTAATTGCCTACCAAACATGACTGAATCTCAGTGATGGATAAAGCTTAGGTTACAGCGTGTATTCTTGGTGATGCTATAATTAGCCTTAAGACTGAGTCTCTCTAAAAGAGGATGATTCTCTATATATTATACATGGTTGGTTTTGTATGTGTGTGGTATGGGGGGGGTCTATTGTACAAAGGGCTCAGGTGAACTCCCTTAGTGCCCTCGTGGGCTGGGTTCTGCATCCTATTGAGTGGGAGGGAAGTGCTTTAACCTGGTATATCTGGACTTTTGCTCTAGTAGAGGGATTTAATCATTTGTTGCTTTCCCTTTAATGGGGAGATTATTAGAATGGCTTTTGCAGCTGGAGACAAGCAGACTACCTCAGCCCCAAGTACTTTGACTTTAGATATCAACTGTTGGCACCTGCTTTCTTCGTGAGAAATTGGGTTTGTACAAATCCTGCCTTACTTGGAAGGAGTCCCAGCACCAGCTTACTTCTTACTTTGCTGTCTAGGTAATGTTTCCAGAGTGGAGGCATTATTTATTGGATAACATACTTGTGTATCCATAGGGCTCAAGTGAAAAAAGGGACTTGGCAAATTGAACTCCAATAAAAAAAGAAGAGAAAGAAAGAAAAAAGGGACTTGGAACCATTGTAGATGTAAAGTGATGGACTAGATAAGATCTGGGTGACCTCAACATGAGCATTTCAGTACTAATGAGGGTGAGGGAATGTGTTTTTTAAAGTCTTTTAATATGCAGATATGAAAAGGATTTTGTTTTTTTGAGGGGGAGGAGGAGAGGGATCAGATATCTGCTAAATCCTGTAACTAAAAAAAGCCCCATGATAAACATCACTTAATACCTATTCTTCGTATATTTGTATGTTAGAGAATTACATGATTTTAAAGATAGAAAAATAGTTTTAATATGGCAATAAGCATTCTCCTGCCAATTTAATAGCTTTCAATTTCAAATATTACTCAATTGCTCTGCTGTGATACTTTTTTCATACTTCCTTCATATGAATGGAGTAAGGTTAGAATCAGATTAGAACTTTAAACTTTTTTTTCTTCTGAGTTTACTTAAAACAATTCTAAGTTTTAAACTTTCTATTAAAGAGAGGTGCATATAAACCGTACATCTCCATTTCCACAGTGAACAGACCTGTTTATAGCACAGGTGAAAGTCAAAAGCATCTAGCTCCTCAAGTCTCTGGCACCCCTTCCCCATCACTGTCCACACCCCATCCCCACAAAGGTAGCTATTGTTTTTCTAGTACTATGGATTAGTTTTGCCTCGTTTTGAAGTTTATGTAATAATAACCAAGGTGGTGATGCTGGAGGTGCACAGCTGAATTCTAGGAGGGCAGACTTGTCAGAGTCGGAATAAAAACAAATGTCTCTTCCCAACGCAGGGTGCCAGGTGCTTGCATGTGCATAACAAGTTATCTTCAAAGAGAGGTTTTTGTCAGGCTCCCCGAAGCATTCCCTGACCTGTCAAGTTCAAAACCTGATTCCCTATTCTCTGCTGAGTTTACTTTTTTAATCTGGTGAGAATTTATCACTTTAGAAAAAGTCTTCATGGGCATGATAAATATTTTAAAACATTTAGAAAGTCGGGAACTTGAAAGCTCCTTTCTTCCTGGATGATTTTGCTTCAGGTTTTTATGAGCTGGCTCCTGCTGTGTCTTCATTTCCAGGCACCTTCTGGAAGCACTTCCCGACCTATTCATGAGAATACTTATATGGCATTCTGGGGGTATGTTGAAGATGATTTGAGGGAATTTTCTACACAATGGTGAAAACAGTCATTATCTTTTCTGCTACCCTATAAGAACAAAAAATAAAAAACTATAGTAAATATTACATATTTATAAAATTCCAGGTACTTGTTTTAATTTTTACTGAGAAATCTGAACTTGCTTCAGCTTTTTAATACAAGGTTTAATGCTCGCAATGACCACATACAATTTCTGATAAAAAAAAATCAAGATTTTTTTTTTTTTTTAGTAACATCTTTAAATTGTTGACTGTCTTTGTCAACAAAACTCTCATTCCACAGATGGTTTCAGGAAAAAAAAAAGAAACTTAAAACAATTTCTGCAATTATTTTACAATCTACAACAGTTGAAATTACACTTAAGGGTCTGACAGCTCTTTTCTTTCATGGACGAAATGTTGACATTTCTTGTGATAATGTGAAAAGATTAAAATGTAGTTGAACTTCTTGATGTTAAGTGTTTAGAAGTAATAATGGAGCTCTAATTCGTAGACTGCATGGATTGTTAGAGCTGTCACTCTGCAGATAGCTTGAATGCTAATAAAAGGGCCCCTCAGCTGCAAATTGATAGGCCTTTCAACATCTATGAAGGCAGTGCTTCAGAGCACTGCCTGAAGTCTTGGTACTCCCACCAGAGAGCCCCCACCTTACCCTCAGGTGGCCCCACTTTGGGCATAGAAATTCTCCTTGTTTACCCAGAATATGACCTCTTGCCTTTTTGTTCTTCATTTCAACAACAGTGGAATGCTTTGCAGCTTACCTCCTGGAGTGTATTGCCAAATAGCACAGCACCTCCTCATCTGCATTCAGCCTACCAGTGCACACAGCAGCACATGACAGGCATCACTTACCTTGACAGTGGCCGGAAGGTATGTGGTACTTCAGACCCTGATACTCTCCACTATGTTCCAAGGAGCCTGGAATAGGCAGATGGTAGTTGCAACTGGCCTGTTGGCTTAGGCTACACTAGACCCTTTATGGCTGCCCCAGAGCTGCAGGGATCAGTAACTCTTGGTACCTGTTGCAACAGTTTTTTTTTTTTTTTTTTTTTGAAACCTTGGATTTAGAGGGATTAATGCTTGGTCTTTCTGAATTTGTAGGAAATTGAGCTTCCTTTAACGTTTCTAGATTTCTAATTCATACTAGATGTTGTTGCAAACCACTCATTTGGGAAGACAAGAGGCAGCAAAGTGTCATCTCTCAGAGGGTAGACTCTAGTACCTAACTGACAGGCTTCAAATCTCAGCCAGTTGCTACCTCTGTATGCTGTGTTCCTCTCCTCATCTGTATAAAATAGGGATGACGATGATAATGCTTTTTCCTAGGATTGTGAAGATTGACTTCATGCATATTAGTTCCTTGAACGAGTGTGTAGTGTAGTGTCTAACAGTATTCATTAATGATGATAAATTGTCAGGAACAACAAGCTGATGTTAGGGGTATTACTAAGAACCTGACTAGTATGCCAGTAGACCAGTAGTAGCTTTTTTTATTTTTTATTTTTAATGGAGTTAGATTCAGAGGAATAAACAATGGTTGTGAAATCTGAAGGGATTTTTACCTTTAACCCATCACTAGACCATAGTCTTTGCTTTGGGTTTCTATTTCCCATTTACATTATACACTGTGCCATCAGAATGGACATGATCCTTCCATTTTAATGAAGGCAACAAGGTGACAAGTCAGAATGAAGCTTGGGGCTTATGCATGGAATGGTCGCCTACATTTAAGAAGGTTGAATCCTATATTTAGTGTCATTGAGTTACTAGGGTAACTTGCAGCTAATACAAAAACTCATGGACCTACGTTTTTAAAAAATTCTATCCTGCCCCTTGGTGTCCAGAGCCCTCCTAATTTTTTACATTCTTTGAACCTTGGACTTGGGCTAACCATAATAAGAGACAACTTAAAATAAAAATCTTAACTAAAGACATAAGTTGGCCTCATAGTTGACATGGCAAGTCTACAGAGGGAACAGACTTTGTCTTTTGCCTATTACAGGTTTTGTCACAGAAAAGCGGATTAATATAGTAACACTTCATTGTAAATGGACTTTAATAAATGCTAAATTACCACCAAATTCCTATGGAACTGCACACAGCTACTTTTACATTCAAAGAGTTTTTTTATGATTAATGTTATTGTAATGAATACCAAAGAAATTAATAACCATTTGTCACTTTAAAAAGTGTTGCCGATTAATTTTATGCTATTTTTCTATTCTCATTTGTCATAAGGGTGAGAGCCTAGAATTTTAATGTATAATATGTGGTGTGAATTAAAGAAGTGGCCATGCCACACTGACCTTTTCAATATTCTAATCTTTGCTTCACTGACCTCTTAGACCTCTTCCTGGCAACAGTTAGGTTTTTGAGAGGAGGGAGAGCTGAGCCTATTGGATGAGTGAGCAGAATGAGGAAATATTTTAAGACACACTTTCATAATTCACTGACTGTATTGGAAATTCAAATTTTCAGACTATTCATTATCTTGACAAACATTGTAATGTGTGCAGAATATGGCACCACATAAATCCATTCTGGTGACAAAGAGTGTAATGAGAATGGGAAATAGTAGAAACCCAAAGCAATCACTTTACAATCTGGAAACTGGATAAAATGAAGGTCCCACCAGGTTTCATGGGAGTTCTTTTTTGGCACTCTTAACAATTGCTTTTCACAGAAAGCACAGCATGGCACCATATCCAAGCACTCATAAAGGGAATTTGGACACATTCATTTGGAAAGTGGCTTCCATCCAAGTAGAACATCAATTTAACAAACTCACATCCTTTACTCTGTGGGGCAATGATTTGACATCACTGGTTGTATTGAATGATTCATTTCTATTTTGAAGGGGCATAAATATTTTCACATATTTGTATATTCATTTACTTAACTATTTAATAAGTATGTAGCAAGTTATGTGTGTGCATAGTATTGTGCTAGATAGTAAAAGAGGCTTACACACCAAAGAGATAAAATATGGGTGAATGGGATCCCTGGGCGGTTCAGTTTAGTGCCTGTCTTCTGCCCAGGGCATGATCCTGGAGTCCTGGGAGAGTCCCGCATCAGGCTCCCTGCATAGAGCCTGCTTCTCCCTCTGCCTGTGTCTCTGCCCACCACTGCCTCCTCCCCATGTCTCTCATGAATAAATAAAATATTTTAAAAAATATGGGCGAATGGACACCCAAAGTACAAATAGCTAGGGATAGAGTCCTTCAGAAAGACGGGCTGTATTTTTCTGGAGAATGTGCGAAGGATTGCTCTGGTGAAGATGAGTCTGGGCTGTTGTGTGCCAATGAGAAGGTATTTGGTCCCTGGAAATGAGGGTAGCTAATCCGCAGGAGAAGGATGTTTAGAGTATGATGAGGGATAAGGATGGGTTTCTATTTTTAATAATTGTATAACCAATTGGTCATATCAGTATAAAGTTTTATAGTGGGATCCCTGGGTGGCGCGGCAGTTTCGCGCCTGCCTTTGGCCCAGGGCACGATCCTGGAGACCCAGGATCAAATCCCACGTCGGGCTCCTGGTGCATGGAGCCTGCTTCTCCCTCTGCCTGTGTCTCTGCCTCTCTCTCTCTCTCTCTCTGTGACTATCATATATATATATGTATATATATATAATAAAATAAATCTTTAAAAAAAAATAAAGTTTTATAGTTATTCACACAAAATTTTAGCCAGTAATGATTAGCCCATACATAGCACCAACATATGTGCTTATCACTTGCTATGAGAAGGTTTCATTTTAGAGAGTGTATATAGGGAGGTAGAAGCCAGTGAGCTGTGGTAGACACTGTGTCTCACTCAAATGTATTAATATTTTAGTATCTTTGATCACTGTACTACTGTTTGCCTAGTCCATGTGATTGAACAATGCAGTCAGAATAGTTTGGTAGTGAGTCTGAAAGTACATGGGTGGTCTGGACAGGGAGCTTATCTAGTTACTGAATTTGAAAGCAGCATCATGGATCAAAACATGGTAGGCAAGTATTAAAAATGATTTCTTAAATTATTGAAGGTTTAGCCAGTTGAGGTTTAAAGCTTCTCTGACTGACCTTTCTTTTGCCTGTCTGGTCCAGCATCAAATAAGTCTGACTTATTTGTCAGCTAATTAGCTGACATGAGACTTTGGGTTCCTTTAAGTGATTGTGTTAGGTTTTGTTAGCTTTGGGAAAAGATTAGCCATTAAGTGTCTCTTTAAATATTGCTTCTGCCAGATTCTATTCTTTTCCTTGGACTCTTGGTATATTCACTTGTCAACAGCTGCTTGACGGACATTTTTGTATCAGATAATTCACATTTGTGGGAGTCTGTCATGTTCATTGAAGGATATTTAACAATATCTTTGGTCTCTACTCACTAGATGCCAGTAGCAACCTCTAGAAGTTGTTACTGAAAAAAACAAAACAAAAACTTTTAGATACTCACGTGTCCTCTGGGTTAGTATGACAAAATTGTCTGAAGTTAACCCCTGAATTATATGTCTATTATCCTACAAAAATCTGTAAACCATGTATCTTGTGCTTATCTTTTATCCTCTCCTTGTTTCAATTTGTTTACTTGTGTTTGCCCTATGTTCCTGTTTAATTCCTTTCATCAATCATTTTTGGTCAACTTTATTAAACTCCTTAATTTCACTTGTTTTTAAATTCTAGAATTCTAACTTTATTAAAAAGTTACTAGCTGAAATACTGTATCTTAATTTTCCTGATCATAATATTTTAATTGTTAACTTGAAAATTTGCATCACTTGTGGGTCTATTTCTATTTGCTATTTTAACTCTTAGTCCTATTTTTTTTTTTTTTTTAATTTCTGTGCCTGGCCATTGAAAGCTAGACATTGTTTATGAGAAATTATAGATATTTTAGTCTCACTACAGTGGCAGATCACTTTAATTCAGTTAGGGAATTGAGCTAGTTAGAAGTTGAGTGTATAGCTCTTTAGTGTCATAAGTGTAAGCTTGAAATGTTTACCAGGATCCTTCTACTTTGTGTGCTTTGAATACCGTTTCTTTTCCTTACTAACATCATGGGTCTACTAAAATTTCTGCTTCATTTTTCAGTCTTTTAGAAACCACATTATAAATATATATATATATATATCTGACATGTTCTCTAGAAGCAGAGCCAGAGTTTGTGATTCCTGTGATAGTATTTAATTGGGTGCATACCCCTAAGATTATTAGGAAAAGCAAGATATAGCAAGAGAAGAAAAGTTAAGCAAGAAAAATAGTCTTGACTAAAGATTTAGCTATATCTTGGTCTTAAGCTCTGTAGCACAAACCACACTATAGAGATGGTCCCTACTTAAAGCATGGGGACAAGCCTTTTGTACCTATCATGTCCCTGACTGTCCTTGGGGGTAAGGCTTAACCTCTTAAATGAGGCTTCTCCTGTTTGCATTTAGTCAAGGAAAATTTGGAAAGGGGGGCAGCTATGAGTGATTAGTAGCCAGCACTAACAATGGGTGGGGTTATGTGTACCAGCTCAGCAAAAGGGATTTGACTCAAAGCATCAAGGGCTTCCATTGAAGTACAATCCTTGCACTATTTAGATTCCCTTCTTGCATTCAGGTGCCTTCATTCAAATACAACTTTGCCAGAATTGTGGTTTGTCACAATTTCTGGGTAATCTTGTTTTAAAAATAAAGGAGAATAGTTGGATTAAATTGGTCCTTCTCTCCCTCTGCCATTACCCATTTCCTCTCAATTGGCTATGCTGGGCTTCATGGCTAGCTTAATAGAGTGACCCAACCAGACCCTCATTCCTGAGGGGTCTTAGACCCATTACCATCCCTTTTTCAGCCTGTGGTTTCTGAATTTGCTCACTTATAGTTGGGTATGAAGTCCCCAAAATGCTCAAATGGATTAGCTGAATATAAAATTTCTTCCTTCCCCCATTATGTAGTATCAATGGTTTTCATAATGATTGGAGTTAATTACTTTTGTCAGCAAGGTGACTCTGTTTTGTACCTACTGGCGTTTTGGCTTGAGAAATCTAAAATGACCAGGCAGAAATCATCCTCCTGGATCAAGGTAGGCCCTAAATCCAATAATAAGGGTCCTTGTAGGAAAAGAGATGGGAAGAATACCCAGAGGAGGCAGTGCAAAAACTATTAAATGCTGTATTCACAAACCAAGGAATGCAAAGGATTGTCCCTAGTCTCTTAAAGCTAGGAGACAGGCCTGGAACAGATTTCAGTCTCAGAACATCCAGAGAGAACCAAAATTCTCAACACCTTGATTTCAGTCTTGTGGCTTCTAGAACTGTGGAAAAAATAGACTTCTGTTTTCTGTTTTTTGAAGTCCCTCATTTGAGAGAGCCCTAGAAAACTAATAGGGTTGGTCATGCTGGCTGAGGCTTTGTGGGTAGAAAAGATTAAACTAATCAGAATATGAAGCTGCCGAGATAAATCATGTCTCTTTTCAAGCTAGAAGGTGTCCAGTGAATCAACTTACCACTGAGACCCTGGTCTACTTGAGATTTGGTATCTTATTGGAGGCTCTCAGCATTGGCTTCTTTTGCTCAGATACTGGACAATCAGCAGTGACTATATCAGCCTTAGTAATATTATGGATGCTATGGGTCATGTATAGCTCCTAGGTCTGTTTCTTGGGCTAATTCAGTCTTGATCATGTTGGACAAGCACTTTCTGGAGGAAAGAAGCTGGTTGACACCTAATGAAGACCTCTCCACTTAGCTGCTTGGACCTGTGCTGCAGGTGATAATTTCTGTCGGGAGTTTATGCGCAGTCCCCAAATTCTCGCATTCTGTGGCCACCCACCTAAATCCAACATTTGCCTCTTGATTTTTCTTGCACTCAGTTTTCTAGTATTGCAACTTCAAGGCCTCTGACCAAATAGACAAGTCATTTACCACTTCACATAATAAGTACATGTGTGTCCTAATTTTGGGCCACTTTACTTTCTCCCAAAGCAAATAGCAAGGTGTCCTGCTTGAATCACTGCCATTGGGAGTATTAGTCCTCACCATTGTCTTTCAAAGACCTACCTGAGTGGGCCTGTAGTGAGCTAGCAGTCTGTTTTTGCCTTGATAAATCAGACCAAGCTGATTTATCCACGAGCCAAGTTTACAGGTCATTGTCTTCCTCCAGCTGCTGATAGAGAATGTCTCAGGAGACAATATGAACTCTCTGGACTTGTCCAAACCTGATATCTTAAACTATTTCCGCTTTATGATGAGTTGTTGCTGGGGCCATGCAAACTTACAACTTGATGTGTCTAAGAGTATAGAGTGTATGGTGGGCAGTTGTGGTCTCAGGGTCACTTGGTCTTCCATGGTTATGTGTTCAGTTTCTACCAGTGCCAACTTGAGTGCCAAAGCAACTTTTTGAATGTATCTAATTGCTAAAGTTGGTATGGTGTTGCTCCGGAAACCTTGAAGTTTTCCTTTCAATTTCCTATTAGAACTTTTGGTATAGTCTCCTATATCTTTCTCTAATATATAAACATCTTCTCTTGCTCTGGGCCTCACTTAAAACTTTATAGTCTTCTGTGCTACCTGATGAATGGGATTGAGCAGTACCCCCAAGGGTGGAGTATGTGTTTTCTAAAACTTGGAGGCTTACCAAGTACCGTTTCTTAACGGTAAAAGTTGCAAGGTACAGTAACTTTACTTTAAAAGGGCTAATCCAGCATGCTCTGGATCACCAGACCCCTAAAATATTGATCAATGTGGCAGGTCCCTGAATCTTTAAGATTTATCTCTCACTTTCTAGAATGCATGTATCTTACCAAGGCATTTGTAACTGCCAGTTATTACCAGGTTTGATAAACCTCCCATAGTATATTGGGCAGTGTGATATTCTACAGAATGTCCAGATGGTTCAAATCCCATTGAGCTATATTTTGACAGAAAGCAGAAGAATTAAGTTGTCTCTTCAAGACCACAAATGTATATGGCTATCCCAAGTGAAGTGAAAACAAACTACTTTTAATTTTCCTTTCTGATGGATACTAAAAGGTTGCATTGGTAGAGATTCTTAGTATAGAACTATTCTATAACCAGGGATGAGTTAATCTGTTCTACTAAAGATAATGTATCTGATAAAGCAGCTGTGCTTGGGACTACTACTTGACTGGGTTTGTAGTAGTCCGCTATTTCTGTGATTCATTGGACTTCTTGGAGAAGCTTGCAACACCAATCAAGCCACATTGGTGAATTGATTAGGGCTAGATGGCACCATCATCACTGATTCAAGTCTTTGAAAGTGGTCCCTCCAGAATATGATACTGCTGATTCCTGTCTTCACTGCAGGGAGAAGTTGAAGGTACTTCCATTTGATTTTTTTTTTTCCCTACCCCTCTAGCTATTGCTTTACACATACAGGAGCCAATAGGAAATTTCTGAACTAATTTTCATGTCCCTTCTAATTAAACATTTTGGAACTGAGAAATTATTACCAGATCTGCTTATAGGCATATTGGATACACGGAGATGGATCTGGGTCAGTTTTCTTCCACTTCTGATTCTCCTATACTGACTCTAACAGAAGATCGTAAGGACTCTCTGGGGATCCCTGCTTCTTAGGATCACCTCATATCCTATGGAGACAGCTACTGTGGAAATACCTGGCTATTCTTTCTCCAGTGTATGGTTATGAGTGCGGAGCCATTGTCACTTTTCAGAAGGGCTGTGGAGAGCAGATACTATGCTTATTTTCATTCTCTACTAGTTCCAATTTTTGCCACTGGGAACTCTTTCAGTTGATTCCTGTGTCCTTTTGACCTACCACCTCATTGTGTTTTGTTCCTGATTTGTTTTACATTTTCTTACTTTATGGCCCAACAATGTGCTCCAGGCTCATCTTGTATATTTTCTTCCCTTACCTTAGAAACAGCCATTTCTCCAAGGAGGCCTGAGTGCAATTGTGTTCTTAAGAATGGTATTAGGATAAGAAGCTTTTGCACAGCAAAGGATACAGTCAACAAAACTAAAAGACAACCTTCAGAATGGGAGAAGATATTTGCAAATGACGTATCAGATAAAGGGCTAGTTTCCAAAATCTATAAAGAACTTATTAAACTCAACACCAAAGAAACAAACAATCCAATCATGAAATGGGCAAAAGACATGAAGAGAAATCTCACAGAGGAAGACATAGACATGGCCAACATGCACATGAGAAAATGCTCTGCATCACTTGCCATCAGGGAAATACAAATCCAAACCACAATGAGGTACCACCTCACACCAGTGAGAATGGGGAAAATTAACAAGGCAGGAAACCACAAATGTTGGAGAGGATGCGAAGAAAAGGGAACCCTCTTACACTGTTGGTGGGAATGTGAACTGGTGCAGCCACTCTGGAAAACTGTGTGGAGGTTCCTCAAAGAGTTAAAAATAGACCTGCCGTACGACCCAGCAATTGCACTGTTGGGGATTTACCCCAAAGATTCAGATGCAATGAAACGCCGGGACACCTGCACCCTGATGTTTCTAGCAGCAATGTCCACAATAGCCAAACTGTGGAAGGAGCCTCGGTGTCCATCAAAAGATGAATGGATAAAGAAGATGTGGTTTATGTATACAATGGAATATTACTCAGCCATTAGAAATGACAAATACCCACCATTTGCTTTGATGTGGATGGAACTGGAGGGTATTATGCTGAGTGCAGTAAGTCAATCAGAGAAGGACAGTGTATGTTCTCATTCATTCGGGGAATATAAATAATAGTGAAAGGGAATATAAGGGAGGGGAGAAGAAATGTGTGGGAAATATCAGAAAGGGAGACAGAACATAAAGACTCCTAACTCTGGGAAATGAACTAGGGGTGGTGGAAGGGGAGGAGGGCGGGGGGTGGGGGGGAATGGGTGACGGGCACTGAGGGGGACACTTGACGGGATGAGCACTGGGTGTTTTTCTGTATGTTGGTAAATTGAACACCAATAAAAATTAATTTATTAAAAAAGACCTCAAAAAAAAAAAAAAAAAGAATGGTATTAGGAACTAAGATCTAACTACTGGTTGGACTTTTTAACTGGAGTATCATTGCTTGGTCCTCCCAGCTGACAGCAAGGAAATACATGTGTTTTTACTAGCTCACATATCTAGAATTAATTCCCTATGTAATCCTCTGTACATTAAGCGGAACATGAGTTTACACTGATGTCTCTGACTCTAACCCATTGCCATATGGACCCTGTGTGCCTCTTCCTCATGCTTATTTGTGAACTGTGACTGCAATAGTGAAGGACCTGGCTCCTATCATTTGTTTTGCTTAGTTGTTCAAATCTGGTATATGTGTATACTATTACTGGAATTAACTCCTACCCCCATGGGAGACACTTTTATCACTTAAAGTGCAGTGGTTATGTACAATCTCTTTTGCCATTAGTTTTATAGACTTACTGCAATTAGTTTTATAGACTTATTGCCAAAATAGAGCAGCATGCTGTTCCCAGGCCCTATTCAGTGAGAGTTTATTGTACGTTTGTTACACAGATTATTGCATCACATTCTATATTTCATACTGCGATTCCCTTAACATCTTTGGTGACTTTCATAAGTTTGCATACATGAAGGTATACTCTGTGCTGTGGAGTTTGATGGGCTTTGACCAGTGCATAATGTGTATCTACTATTGGTGTATCCTACAGACTAATTTCATCATTCTAAAAAATTTTGTGGTTCACTTACTGAACCCTCCTGCTCCTCTCCCTGAGCCTGTGGCAGCCACTGATCTTTCCACTATTCTTATACATTAGCCTTTTCTAGAATGTCAAATAACTGGAATTGGAGTGTATAGTCTCTTAAGATTCTTTTCAAATTATTTCACTTACAGTTAATATTCATCCATGCCTTTTCATAGTTTGCTAGCTCATATCTTAGCACTGAATACTATTCCATCGTTTAGATCTACCACAGTTTGATCACATACCTATTCTGGGAAATTTGGTTGCTTTTTGGTTCTTGATAATAGATAATGCTACTATAAATATTTGTGTGCAGGCTTTTGTGTGGGCCTGTTTACCCCAAATCATTTGAGTAAATACCTAGACATGAGGTTCCTGGATCTTAGGCTAAGCCTATATTTACTTTAGTAAGAAACTGCTAAACTGTCTTCTACGGTGAGTACACCATTCTGCATTCCTGCTACCAAATGAATATGAGTTCCTGTTACTCTGCACCCTTGCCAGTAATTGGTAGTAGCAGATTTTTTTTTTTTTTTTTGGATTTTGGCCAATCTGTGTAGTAGTAGTATCTCATGGTTTTAATTTGCAATTCCTTAATAACAAGTGTCTATTCTTTCCATATTTTGTCATCTAATGTATCTTTAGTATAGTATGATTTTTATTTTTTGTTTGCAGAGTTTTAAGAGTTCCTCATGTTTTATTTATTTATTTTTTCTTTTTTTTCCTCATGTTTTAAATTCAAGTAGTTTATCAAATGTGTGTCTTGCAGATATTTGCTCCCATTCTGTTTTGTGTTGTCATTTTAAGTGAGAATTTTAAAAAAGACTTTAATCTCTATACCCAACAAGGGACTTGAACTCACAACTCTGAGATCAAGATTCACATGTTTGACCCATTGAGTCAGCCAGCTGCCCCGAGAAAATTTAACTTTAATGAAGTCCAATCTATTTTTTTTCTTTCATGGATCATGCTATTGATACTCTATCTGAAAACTCATCGCCAGACTGAGATCATCTATGTTTTCATCCAAATTTTGTCTGATGTTTTATATTTAGATCTATGGTCTTTTTTGAATCTTTGTGAGATAGAAGGCTTGTGTAAATTTTCTTTCATATGTGGATGCCCACTTGTTTCACCACCATTTGTTTAAAAGACTATCCTTCTTGTATTGGGTTGCCTTTGTTCTTTTGCCAAAGATCAACGGACTATATTTGAGTGAGTCTACTTCTGAGCCCTCTAATCTAATGATAAATGTATCCTATTGCCAGTACCATTCTGTCTTGATTATTGTAGCTATATAGTGATCCTTGAAATTGAATACTGTCCCTTAATTCTGACCACCTTCTCAGTGGTGTGTTGATAATTCTAGAACTTTTCTCTCAGAAAATATACTTGAGAATCAGTTTGTCAGTACTTCTTAAGAGCTTGTTGGAATTTAATTTCCCTCTTAAGTGAGTCAGGAAGTGTCACATGGGGCTAGAGTTGTGGAAATGATCTTCTTTCAGGTGAGATAAGGTAAATTGTCTCTCCCTCTGTAAAGTACACCTTTGTTGTGGAGACTGCTCTGGACACATTTCACAGTGGTTACTTTGACTCTTCCTCAGCCAGAGCCACACAAGATCTTGTTAGTTCCTCACTCTAAAAGCATGGTTGGGTTCCTGATCATAAGATATGGAGGTTCCTCTATTGATGCCTCCCTCAGGAGTTTGTCACTCTCAAGCTAATCTCTAGGTTCCAGAAATTCATCGAAATTACCATTTAAGTATTCTAATCCGTTAATTGCTCCAATGGCTTCTGCTTCGGTAAATCTATTTCTGTAAGTCTCTAGATTCATCTGCCTCTCCAGATTCAGAGTGATTATTTGTCCTGTGAAAATTGTTCTGAGTCTACGAAAAGATTTTCATTGTTTTTTAAAGCTCCCCCCCATAAGGATGGGAGTGATGACTTCTACCATCTTTTCATATAGGAGCTGAAACTAGAAGTTTACATGAGGCTTTTTTTTTTTTTTTCGTCACTTATTCTTCTGGAAGTCACATTACAAGTTTGTTATTTCATGCTTTTCTGATAAGGGAGTCTCAATTTTTCTTTAATCTTTCAGGTCCATTTCTTTCTCTTGCCATTACAAATCTGCTATCAAGGCCATTGGGTGAATTTTTCATTTTTGTTACTATATTTAAATTTCCATTTGGATCTTCTTTGAACTTTCTCTTTAGTTAGATCTCCTATTTGAGTTTTGTTATCAAATTTTCCTTCAGTACTTTTAATATGACTTCCTTTAATTCTTTGGACATTAGAATGGCTGCATTGAAATTTGGGGCTGCAAAATTCTACATTAGTTTTACTCATTCTTATGGAGTGGTTTTTTTTCCCCCTTTCTTTCCACAAGTGTATGGGTCAAGCTTGCCTGTTTTTTTATTTTTATTTTTTGCATATCCTTTATTTTTAAAGATATTTTAGACAATATATTACAGAATTTTTATATTAAGATTTTTATTTATTTATGAGAGAGGCAGAGACCTAGGCAGAGGGAGAAGCAGGCTCCCCAGGGGGAGCCTGATACAGGACTTGATCCTGGACCCCAGGATTATGCCCTGAGCCAAAGGCAGACCCTCAACCATTGAGCCATCCAAGCATCCCAGAAATTTTATATTCTAATCTTACTTTTTCTTGTCTTGTTTTCTGTAACTTACCTGGACTTAAACTGTAGAATTTGTCCTTTAAATATGTAGTTGATGGTGTCTCTCTCTGATGTCTTATTTAGCCTGCCTTCCTAGGAGTCACCCAGCATCCATATAGCTTAATGGTCAGCCAGTGATTGAGTTGTGCTCAATTATGTTAAGCCAGCAAATCTTCTGCTTCTGCTCATCTTTGTGTGGGATGGGGAGCACATTCTGTGTTGTGCCAGTTCTCGAGCTGTCTTTAGCTTTACTTTTTTTTCTTTTTGCTTAAAAGTAATTTATTCAAGGATAAACAACTGTGTTTATATTAGTTTCAGGTATACAGTGTGACAATTCAATAATACTATGTTTCTTCATAAAGATAAGTATACTCTTAATTTGCTTTTCCTCCCATTTTCCTATCCATCTCCCCTCTGGCAACCTCCAGTGTGTTCTCTACATTGAAGAGTCTGGTTTTTGTCTTTTTTTCCCTTTGTTTTTTTTTTAAATTCCACCTCAGAAAACTAAATTTATTGTGTAATCCAGTAATTCCACTACTGGGTATTTACCCAGAGAAAATGAAAACCCTAACCTGAAAAAGATTTGGCTTCTACTTTGAACTCTGCTCTCTTGAGTATATCTCCCACATGAGCATACATTGCCAGTTGGGGATGTGTGCAAAGTTTCTTTCTCTCCTACTGGCTGTTTCTTCCAGCATCTTTCCACTAAGTTTCTGGTTGGTTCACTTCTTGGTCCAACCAGGAACACATCCTTAGGCTAGTAGAACTGTCAGTTTCTCACTTATATCCTAACAATGCTGTGTGCTGTGAAATTTTTGTCCTATGTCTGGAGTTGTGCCCACTCTTTCTGGTAGAGCTACTAGTATCTTGGCCAGCCAGCATTGGTGATACTGCCATTATCATTGACCAAACTTAAAGTGAGTGGTGGGTTTTAGCCCCAGATAAGGAAGCCAAAGTTCCTTCCTTTTCGTTAAAAGACCAGTTTAAGGACTGGTCCTTAAAATTAAACTGGCTTAAGTTTTTACATAAACTTCCACTCATCTGCATTTGTTTAATTTTTTTTCAGAGTCCCCAAATAGTTGTTAAACAATTCTATCCTTTTTGGTGGGGGTAGGGAGAGGAATTACCTCTAAAGATGCACTTCTTCATACCTGGAAGGCTCTTTTCCTAGAATCTTTTATTTTATTTTATTTTATTTTAAGATTTTATTTATTTATTCATGAGACACACAGTGAGAAAGAGAGGCAGAGACACAGGCAGAGGGAGAAGCAGGCTCCATATAGGGAGCCCGACATGGGACTCATTCCCAGGTCTCCAGGATCAGGCCCTAGGCTGAAGGTGGCCCTAAATAGCTGAGCCACCTGGGCTGCCCCCTAGAGTCTTTTTTAGTAGGAAGTTACAGACTATCTTGTTGCTGGGAGCACTCACTGCTATCGGTTTAATTTCTTTTTTATATGTATATATCAAGTTCATACTGATACTTCCAATACAAATTTAGGATAATGAATGGGGTTTTAAATGTAATCTTTGATTTTTAACATCTCTATGTCCCCTCTCCTATGCCAAAAGTATGGTTCTTAATAACACCAACATAATTCCTTTATCTCAAGGTAGAAGCGTACCTGCCTCAGAATAATACCAACGGGGTCGAAATAAGGTTACTTAAAATAGCTTTTTTGCACTGTAGTGCATGTTTTTATAATAAAATCCTGAGGTTGATTTTTAATTTTTTTTCTGTTGTGTATTTGTGTATTTGCTACAGGAGTCAGGATATATTTGCTCATCCTGGGAGAGAAAAATCTGTGTATTCTATCTTGCCAAGTTCTTAAACATGCTGTTTTATATCCATGATTGATAACAGAGCACATTTCAATGAGATGGAGTTTTTCCACTGTCCAGTGTTGCTGCACACTTTTATTACACCATAATTCTCAAAGCCTGATGCAGTTTACGTTCCAATTTTATGTCAGATATACTAATGTACTTTAAAAATACTGAATATTAAAGATTTTCAGAAGTAGTTTATAAAATTGGGTATTTTGTGCCACTTTATAGCTTCTTTCCATTTATGAGAGCCACATGGCATCGGGATCTAGACTATTTAGAGTGTCCTGGGTAGATCACATCTCTGCAATTCCAGGAAGGCAGATTATGAAGGACTCTTGGTTTTAATATATGACAATGGCAAGTGGAGGAACATAGCTACCAAATGTTACTCGAGTGAATTTGATCTTGTTCTCCAAACTCGAAAGAATAAAAACAAATAGCCCACAAGTGTCCCTCCCCACCATTAAAATTTTAGGAAAATTTTTATTTGACCTTTTCCCTAAATTTTTAATCATGCAGGAGTAGAGAGAGTAAACTCCCACGCACCTTCAGAATTTCTAAACTCCTGACATTGAATTAAGACCTTCATCCCTTTGCTTTCCATTCAGTGTTTTTGGAAGCAAACATTAGATATCAAATTCTGTAAACATTTTTCAGTATTTTTCAGTGTTGCCAAAAGATAATGCAGCTGTGCTTATTTTTTTAAAGTATTGTCACAGATTAAAAAAGGTATAACTGGCATAGAATATTAGTTTCAGGTGTTCAACATAGTGATTTATTTGTGTACCTTGCAAAATGGTTACCACAATAAGTCTAGCTACCATCTGTCACCTTACAAAGTTAATAAACACTGACTGTATTCCCCATTCTGTGTATTACATTCCTATGACTTCTAACTGAAAGTTTGTTATTAATTCCCTTCACCCACTTTGTACTCCACACACTCCCTCCCCCAGCAATTACCAATCTGTTCTCTGGATCTAGGAGTCTGGGTTTGATTTGGTTTGGTTTTTAGATTCCACATAGAGAAAGAAAACCCATATATTTCTTTCTTGGTCTGACTTTAGTTAGCATAATACCCTTAAGGTCCATCCATGTTCTCACAAATAAGATTTCATTCTTTGTATGGCTGAATGATATTCTATTGTGTATATATACATATCTTCATCCATTGATGGGCACTTAGATTTTTTTCCCCCATATTTTTGCTATTGTAAGTAAATAATAGTGCAATGAACATAGGGACATATCTCTTGAATTAGTTTTTTTCTTTTTGCATAGATACCCAGTAGTGGAATTGCTAGGTCCTACGATAGTTCTATTTTCCTCTATTTTTTGAGGAACCTCTCTACTGTTTTCCATAGTAGCTGTACCAGTTTATATTCCCCACCAACTGCACAAGGGTTCCTTTTCTCCATGTCCTTGCCAACACTTACTGCCTGTCTTCTGATAATAGTCATTCTGACCATGTAAAGTATTATGTGGTTTTGATTTGCATTTCCCTGATGAAATGTTGAACATCTTTTCATGTATCTGTTAGCCACCTGAAGGTCTTTTTTTGGGGAAAAACTCCACTGAGGTCCTCTGTCCTTTTTTTTTCCCCCCAAGTTGGATTGTTTTTTGCTTTTGAGTTGTATAAGTTATTTGTGTATTTTGGATATTAACCCTTTCCTGGATACGATTTACAAATATCTTCTCCCATTTGATAGGTTGTCTTTCATTTTGTTAGTGAGTTCCTTTGTTGTGTAGAGCTTTCTAGTATGACACAGTCCCAATAGTTTTTCTTTCTTTGCTTTCTTCCTTTGCTTTACTGCTTTGCTTTCCTCCTTTCGTGCTTCTTTTTCTTTCTACTTATTTCCCTTTCCTCTAGATCAGTCAGATTAAAAAAAAATGGCTAAGACTGATGCCAAAGAACTTACTACTTGTGTTTTCTCAGATTTTATAGTTTCAGGTTTGTCTTCAAGTTTTTAATCCATTTTGAGTTGATTTTTGCATATGGTAGAAGAGTGGTCCAGTTTCATTCTTTTGCATGTAACTGTCCAGTTTTCCTAATACCATTTATTTGAGAGACTATTGTTTCCCCATTGTATATGCTTGGCTTTTTTTTGGTCATAAGTGAATGGAGTACATATACATGGGTTTATTTCTGGGTTCTCTATTCTGTTGACCTATGTGTCTATTTTTATGCCAATCCCATGCTATTGATTACTGTAGCTTTATAGTATATCTTGAAATCAGGAAGTGTGAAACCTTGGCTTTGATCTTTTCCCTCCAATCAAGATTGTTTTAGCTACTCAGCATCTTCTGTGATTTCATACAAGGTTCTTTTTGTTCTCGTTCCAAAATTTTATTGGAATTTTGATAGGGATTGCTTTGAACCTGTACATTATTTGGGGTTCTATGGGCCTTTGAACAATATTAATTTTTCTGATCCATGAGCATGGAATATCTTTCCATTTGTCCTCAGTTTCTTTGATCAAGATCTGAAAGCTTTCAGTGTTTCACTTTGGTTAAATTTATTCCTAGGTGTATTCTTTTTGATGAAATTGTAAATGGGCTTCTTGATGTGTCTTTCTGATAGTTTTAGTGTGTAGAAACACAACAGATTCTTGTATGGTGATTTGGTATCCTACAACTTTTTTTTTAATTTTTATTTATTTATGATAGTCACAGAGAGAGAGAGAGAGAGAGAGAGAGGGGCAGAGATACAGGCAGAGGGAGAAGCAGGCTCCATGCACCGGGAGCCTGATGTGGGATTCGATCCCGGGTCTCCAGGATCGCGCCCTGGGCCAAAGGCAGGCACCAAACCGCTGCGCCACCCAGGGATCCCTCCTACAACTTTTCTAAATCTAAGTTATATTTCTAATGGACATGTTTCTTTATTTCTTGCCTAATGGCTGTGACTTCCAATACCCTATTGAACAAAAGTGACAAGAGTGGGAATTCTTGACTTGATCCTATTAGAGGAAAAGTTGTCAGTATTTCACCATTGAGTATGATGTTAGCTGTGGGTTTGTTGTATAGGGCCTTTATTATGTTGAGGAATGTTTCCTCTATTGCTATTTTGATCTCTTATCCTATATGGGGGGTTGAGTCTTATCAAATTCTTCACCTTTTTTTTTTTTAAGATTTTATTATTGAACAGAAAGCTGAGTGAGAGCACAAGCATTAGCATGAATGAGGGAGGGGCAGAGGGACAAGCAGACTCCCCCCTGAGTGGGAAGCTTAGTACAAAGCTCTATCCCAGGACCTGAGATCATGACCTGAACTGAAGTCAGATGCTTAACCAACTGAGCCTCCCAGATAACCCTTCTGCATCTATTGAGCTGATAAGATTTTTTTTCCCTCTAATTTCATTAATGTATGGTGCATCATGCTGATTTGCAGATAATGAGCCATTTTTGCATCCTTGGAATAAATCTCACTTGATTGTGATATATGATTTGTTTAATGTATTGTTGAATTTTTGGAAGAATTTCATTTCTGTGTTCATCCACAGATATTGGCCTGTAACCTTTTTTTGGTGTTTGTGGGATGTGGTGTATGCATGTCTGGTTTTGGTATTGGGGTAATGCTGGCCTCATGAAATGAGTTTGTAAGCTTTCCTTCCCCTTCAATATTTTAGAAGATTGATAAATATAGGCATTAATATGCTCTGATATAATTCACCAGTGAAGCTATCTGGTTCTGGAATTCAGTTTCTTGGGAAGTTTTTCATAACTAGTAATGAAATTAGTAATCACTTTTGAGATTCTCAATTAGTCTTGAAAAATTGTTTCTAGGAATTCATCAATTTTTTTTTTGGTAGGTTGTCTGATTTGTTGGGGTGTAAGTATTCACAGTAGTTTCTTTATGATCTTTTGTTTCTGTAGTATGTTTTAACTTCTTAGCTATTTTTTTCATGGTGAGTCTAGCTAAAGGTCTGTCAATTTGATGAATCTTTTCAAAGAACCAGCTTAGTTTCATGGGTATTTTATCTTCTTAGTCTATATCTCATTACTTCTGGTCTTTTTTTTTTCTCTACTAACTTTGTGCCTCATCCATTCTTTTTCTACTTCTTTTAGATGTAAAATTAAATATTTCTCCTCTTTCTATTACAATTGTTTTTGCTGTATCCTGTAGATTTTGATATTTTTTTTCTGCTTTAATTTGTCTCTAGATATGTTTTTACCCTTTCATATCTTCTGTGACCAAATAGCTGTCAGTAACATGCTGCTCAATCTCCACATTTGTGGTCCTTCCAGTCATCTTGCATTTCTAGTTTCATACCATTGTTGCTGAGAAAGATGCTTGAGTGATTTTTTTTTTAATTTTTATTTTATTTATTTATGATAGGCACACAGTGAGAGAGAGAGAGAGAGAGAGAGAGAGAGAGAGAGAGAGGCAGAGACACAGGCAGAGGGAGAAGCAGGCTCCATGCACCGGGAGCCCGACGTGGGATTCAATCCCGGGTCTCCAGGATCATGCCCTAGGCCAAAGGCAGGCGCTAAACCACTGCACCACCCAGGGATCCCCTGCTTGAGTGATTTTGATATTGAATTTGATTTACTATATGTCCTAACATGGATATATCCTGGAGAATATTCTAGACATACTTGAATTTATATTCTCCTTTTTGGATGAAATGTTCTGTATAAATCTGTTAATTCCATCTGGCCTGATGTGTCATTTAAAGCTGTTTCCCTGTTTTTCTATCTGGGTGATGTATTTATTTTGTAAGTGGGGTGTGAATATCCCCTAATAGTATTGTATTGCTATTTCTCCCATTAGGTCTGTTAATACTTTATTTATTTTGATACTTTGTGTTGTGTGCATATTATATATGTGTGTGTGTGTGTGTGTGTGTGTGTATGTGTGTGTGTATATATATATATATATATATATATATATATATATATTCATTCCTTCTTACTGGGTTGACCTTTCTATCATTATGTGGTACCCCTCTGTCTATTACTATATTCTTTGTTTTAAAGACTATCTTGTGTGATGAGTATAGCTACTCCAGCTTTCTTTTGGTTTCCATTTACAAAGACTGTTTTTCTAGTTCCTTTACTTTCAGTCTGTGTGTCCTTAGTTCTTAAGTGATGTTCTTGTAGGCAGCATATAGATGGATCTTGTGTGTATTTTAATCCATTCAGGTATTATCTTTTGATTGGAGAATTTAGTCCTTTTACATTTAAAGTAGTTATTGATATGTAATTGTTGGCATTTTGCTAATTGTTTTCTGCTTGGTTTTGTAGTTCTGGTTTCTTTTTTCTCTCTGCCTATGTGCTTTGATACCTTTCTTGAGTGCTATATTTAGATTCCTTTCTCATTTTATGATGTATTTTTCTAAGGTTTTTGTTTGGTTTTACCATGATACTATCATTGGTGTAACCAATATTACTGTTATTCTGTATATATTAGTCTGTTTTAAGTTGATAGCAACTTAATTTTGAACATTCCAAATATTACATTTTTATTCCCCACCCTAGCCACATTGTGTCACTTTTCATTTTGTAAAATGTAAAATGAAGAAGCATTTATCAGGAAGCCGTTATGTGCCAGGCAGATCTCCAGCCAGGATGGAGTTGTGGGTAAGACCTGGCCTTTGACTTCAAAAATAATGCAGTACAGCTGTGATTCCAGCCACTTGCTTTGACTATGTTATTAGTGCTATTTCTTTTCAGCTTAATGAAGTACCTTTAATATTTTTTTGTGAGGCAGGTTTAGTAGTGATGAACTCTCTTTTGTTTGCTTGTCTGGGGAAGCTCTTGATCTCTCCTTTAAATTTGACAGATAAATTCATTGGGTAGAATACTGTTGGTTGGAACACTTTCAGCATTTTGTATATGTTCTGCCACTGGCTTCTGATCTGCAAAGTTTCTGCTGAGAAATCTGATAGCCTTGTGGGATTTCTTTTGCATGCAACTATTCTTTTGCTACTTTTAAGATTATCTTTAACTTTTGACATTTTAATTATAATGTATCTTGATGGGGCTCTCCTTGCATTTGTCTTATTTGGAACTCTGTGGGCTTCGTGGACCTGGATGTGTTTCCTTTTCCAGGTTAAAATCTTTCACTGTTTCTTCAAGTAAGTTTCCTCCTTTACTTCTTGCTTCTCCTCTGGGACCCCTATAACACAAATGTTATTCTACTTAATGTTAAGAGGTCCCCTAAGTTTCCTTTATTTTTGTAAAATATTTGTTGCTCCGAGTTCCTTTCCTTTCTTCTAGCTCATGGAGCCATTCTCCCTTATCCAGTCTATTGAACCTCTCTAGTGTATTTGTCACTTTATTTAGCATATTCCTCAGTTTTGACTTCTGTTTGGTACTTAGTTTTCTGTTGCTTTAAGTTCTCACTGTGTTCATCCATTTTTTCCCCCTCATTCAGTGAACATCTTTGTAACTGTTACTTTGAATTCTTTATCAGATTGATTTCCTCTTTATCATGTATGTCTTTGAAATTTTGTCTTAGTCTTTCATTGGGGATATATTTGTTTCCTCATTTTGCTTGACTGTGTTTCTAAGTATTAGGTAAAACAGCTATTTCTGTCTTGGAGAGCCTTGTTAGGTGATAATCCTCCTTGTTCACCCTTGCACTAGCTCTTGGTTGTCTCTTGAACCTTTGTGATTATCTAAGCTGACTGACTTATTCTTGGTATGCCCCCATTTTTGAAGATATTCCACAGTGAGTCATTAATCCAAGTGGAGAAATTTCTTTTTGCACCTAGTTTCAGGCTGATGATAAACCAGATCCTCTGCTTAGTAAAGTATGTAAATATAATCTTATATGGCAAGCAGCAATAGTAACCCCTGCTGGCCTCCAGACCAGGAGATTTGGAGGTGTTTCCTGGATGACTCTTGCAAACAGTGGGGCTCCAGAAACTTTTCTGGGAAGTGTCCTCAAGCTGTAGGTGAGGCCAAGGGTTTGCACATGGAAGGTAGCTCCTTGCTTAATTCCTTGGGAGTGTCTTCTTGGTCTCTAGATATGTGGGAAACCTGAATCCTGTCTCTTAGGTAGAAGCTTTAGGTGAGTTAAGTAGGCTTTTTTCACAGGAAGACTGGGGTGGTTTTATTCTGCTGTCCCTGCAGTGTGCTGGGGTGTGTTGGCTTGCCAAACACTGTCTTTGACTGTTAGTCCCATGGAGCTCAGGCACACCAGCTGTCCCGGCCACCAGGGCCAGGAGTGGAAAGTGTGTCCCCTGTGTGGACTATGTGTGTCTGCTGGTTCTAGCTGAGCAGCTGGAGAGTGCAGAGTGCGTAATAGTCTAAATCTCTGGAAAGGCAGGGAGGAAAATGATTATACTCATCCACCCTGGGCTCCAGCAGTGCAGTGGGGAGTGCCTTATCTGCATAAGAGCCCTGGCTTTAGGCTGGAGGTGGGAGAAGGCCAGGACCCCTTGCCCTCACCAGTGCTAGACTGGGAGTGGGGAAATGTCATGATGCTCTCCTGCTTTAGCAGGTATGGGGACTCTTTATCCCAGCCTGTCACAGCAAGGCAGTAGGAGGTACATCTGAGCTAGCCGACTGTAGAGACTAGAACAGTGAAGTCTGGCAGCACCTCCTTCTCTGATGAGGGAGAATCTCAGCTCTCCCCTGCCTTGCCAGCTCATGCCCTCAGATCAGCAGAGGAAACTCCCTTACATATAGTTGAGGTGCTTTTTAAACTGCTATTTTTACCACTCCCTCCCAATTCCCAAGTGTGTGAACCCACACATGAACCTCCAAGAGTGGATTTGTTCCTGTCCCACCTTAGGATCCCTGGACCTTAACCCTGTTGGTTTTCTAAGCCAGATGTTCTGGGGACTCACCTCTCTGATACAGGTCCCAGGGGCTGGAACACATGATATAGGCCACCAACCCTTTAGTCCTTGGGGAGAAATGTCTGTGTGGCAAGATCACTTCCTATTGTGGTTGCTGTGCTAGGGGTAACAGTTTTTTGTAAGACTGTTTCTGTCTCTGTCTTGATTTGATACTTTTATCTTTTGTTGTGGAGACAGGTTTATCTGGTTTCAGATCATATTCAACAAAAACTGGTCTTTATATTCCTATAGATCTGGTGCGTTCAGCGGGAGGAGGTGAGTTCAGGATCTTCCTATGCTGCCATTTTGAACCCTATTTCAATAACTTATCATCAGATATGTAGTCTTTATTCAAACTTTAAATTATCCAATGTATCATAAGTTTTTAAATAACTTATATGAATTGGGTCTGAAATTTTAGTATTTTGTCTTGTTGGTAGAACAAGGCCATTTGTCTTACAGAGTCTCAGTCTGGATTTTGATGATTGCATCCCCCATTATTTAACATATTCTTATGTTATATTTAACATATTCCTCTGGTCTCTTTATCTTCTGCAAATTGAGAATTGAGTATAGTTTGATCAGACTTGGGTAGTTGTGTATGTGTTTTTTTTTGTTTGTTTGTTTTTTGTTTTTGTTTTTTTGGCAGTTCTACTTGGTAAGTGATTCTCCCCCCCCCCCCCCCCATGTTTTGGCACTTGCTGTCTGGTTGCCTCTCTTTTAGTAGCCCTCATTGTGGTGGCACTCATTGTAATGATTTCAGTAGCTGTTTATGGCCTATGACCAGGTCCATTAATTCATTAATGGAATGTCTAAAATGTTACCCAAGCTTATTAAATATAGATAAATGTGGAAAAGTGGGGAAATGAGGTGATTCCATTGCCTGGAGAAAACCACTGTCCAAGTGACTTCCAGTGTGTTGATACTATTGTTTGGTGTTCCAAAATCTACAAAACTGTAAACAGTGATTCTTAAGCTGCAAGACGGAAATGCAAATAATATTTAAAGTGCTTTAGTGAGCTTTTGTGCATTTTGGGGGGTTAAAATACAAATAATATACAATTAAAATACAAATAATATACAATTAAAATACAAATAATATACAATTAAAATACAAATAATATACAATATAAAATACAAATAATCTACAATGATTTTAAAGTGTACAATTCAGTACAATTAAGTACATTCACAGTGTTTGTATAACAACCATTGCTATCTAACCCCAGAATTTATCACTCCAAGACCTTATGACAAACAGGTTACAACCTGACTATAGACTAGAAATTATTGTCCACTTTGAATTTTCTTTTTTCTTTTTTTAAGATTTATTTTAGAGAGTGAGAGTGGGGAGGAGCAGAGGGGGAGAGAGCATCTGAAGCAGACTTCCCACAGAGCCTGGAGTCTGATTTAGGGCTCCATCTCACAACCCAGAAGATCATGACCTGAGCCAAAATTTATGAGTCACATGTTTAACCAACTGAGCCACCCAGAAGCCTCTTAAGTTGAGTTTTAAATTGTATCTCAGTGGCTTTTTAAAAAGGGAGACAGTTAGGAAATAGAAGGAAAAAACCCTTGGCTTCATGGAACTTGCATTCTAGTGACAATCATAATAAAATACCCTCAAAAATGAAAAATGGCATATTGCCCATAGGAGGGAAAGGACATGCATCTACTGTTCCTGTAGAGTCCCTTTGATTTCTTCAGTGTGATCTCAAATTTATGGTACCTGACCCTAGATTCTCATGAACAAGTAATCATCCAAAGCCACAGTGGGGGAAAATGATCATATTTTCCTGTGGATGAACAAACCCTTCAGTTACAGAACTGCAAGATAATTTCTCAGAATTAAATCTTCATCCTATAGAGTGAATTTTAGATACGGAAGCAATCTTACAGAAAATAAAATTCCTAGTTATTTTACAAGTAGGCAACTGATACTCATGGCAGATCAAGCATTTAGTCTTAACCAACCAAGCACTATCTGAATCTATAAAGCAGTTAAACCTAAGGCAGTGCTGTTATGTTTTATTTTTGCCTTTTCCCCTCCTTGAAGCATTGTCTGGCCACTCACTGATTCAAATCCTTTATTTGTAGAATATGCTTTACTTTGCTATCCTAGGAAGATGGAGGCTGGCTTACCATTGCATATCAAATGCTTTCAGTTTAGATTTTTTGGTATCAATTTATGATAGTCAATATCAGAAGTGCAGAGGGAGAGTCTGAACAAGAAAGATGACTTACTGAAATCTGCTCTGGCTCATGGATGACAGCCCTGGGGTATGGATGTGTGTGGGGTAGGGGACAGCACATCTCTGAAGAAACTCAGTATGAAAAAATTCACTTTTGCCCAGTTCACTCAGTAAAACCTGTAGCTCTAGAGAATTGATGTCCCTGAGTGGGAACTTCTTATTGTTAGAAGTATAATTGGTGGGAGGAGTAGATGGGTCTTCTAGAGCTCAGTTGTGCAAACTTTTGGCTTTGATGCTTTGTAACAAAAATCCTTCCCAGTTGACCCTCTCTCCTGCCTCGATTAGTCCAATCAAACATAACTAAAGGGTTTTTTGCTTGTTTGTTTTGGCATTAAAACCTTTGCCAATTGGTAGGGGCAATTTTCAAAAGTATGTTTTAATTCACCTTACGAAGTGTGATGTGTGAACAGAGAATGAAGCGTGAAAAGATGAAGCAGAATCTATTAATATGTCAACTGAAATGCATCCAGTTCCAAGAAGACCACTGGGATGCCTTTCAATGGGATTCCCACAGAGGCTAAGAAGTGATTTGCTGTGGATCAATTTGAACAGAAGAGTCTGCCAAAGTTTTTATCTGGAGCTGGCACTTTAGGGCAGAGGGTTAAAATATAAAGTTGTCTCTGTGCCCATCATGTATGGAGCTGTTCAACATACTACTTATTTTGAAATCGTTCAACTTCACAAATGGAGAAGGTGGAAGGTGGGTGGTAAAGTGAAAGCTTCATAATTAGCGCTGGGAACAGGACCCTACTTTTAACGGGGTACTGACTGTGGGGGTCTGGGTGGCTGGTATAATTTAAAGCAATTTCGAGTCTTGGTATTTTACTTCAGCATAGTAACAGCTTTGAAAGCTAGGTTAAGCATATAGGACTACCCTCATTTTGGGTGAGGTTATTCACTTTTATAGGATTACTGATACACTTATTCAGGAGGGTGAGTTGGTTTAAGTGGAGAGAGCAGTCAGATCTATTTGTGTACCAGTTGGCCTACCATCGACACCACATTGTCTCCATCATGCCCATTATGGGGCCTCCTTTCTTTCCTATCAGTAGGGCAGATCCTGTAATCAAAGATATTGCCATTGCCTACTCTTTGCAGCAGAGACCTCAGTCCTAGAATTTGCTTGAAGGCATCTATCACTCTGATGTTTAGAACATAAACATCTGGGGGAAAGGATTTGAGTTGCCTACAATAATTTGTGATTAATGAATTGTCTTAAGGGTTTTATGTGTCACTCTCCCACTCACTGCTTTGCATAGTAGTGGTCCTTTTCCCATTAAAAGGCTTTTCTCATTTGAACTGTTTTATGAATAGAGGGCTTTTTCATTTTTCACAGCCTATTTCCCTTTATTGTCTTTATTGCAATTTAACAGGGAGACAAATGACACAGCAAACAGAGATGAGGGAGACAGCCCCTGCCTTTCCTTTATGTGTTTTTATTAACCTTTGTTCATCTCCTAGCTCAGGTTGTGGGATATAGGCCTTTAGTATGCGCTATAAATGAACAGCCAGATAGGAAGCACTGTAGAAAAGCTCTCTAATGGTGCAGAGTAGTCCCTGAAACAACATTTGTTCTCTAAAATTATCTTAAGTTACAATGACAAGGATAGGAAGAGCAATCTAATAACAAATGTTAACAGAATAGAGGTCTATGGAAAGAAACAGTATCCACTATATGCTAGAGATTATAAGTTTTCTCTTAAATGAATGCGTTATTACTATGACAAACCTTTTTAAAGAGGGGCTATATATAATAAAAGATGATCTTGATTTCCCCCTTCCCTCAAATACCACTGGCTTCATAGGAGGCTTCATAAGAACTCGGTCTGAAAAAAAAGAAAAAAAAACTCGGTCTGTATCTGTCCATGCATATTTATAGTTCATGTCCTATTTTGACAAAAATTGGCTCAAAACTTTTGTCCATGTATTGTTCAATTATGTTCTCTTTATTTAACAGGTTTTGAAAGAAAGGTTTACCATTGCCATATTACATAAAATCTTTAATTATTTTTTTTAAGCAGCATTTCTCTCTTGATAGAGATTTAATTGTTACAGGTATAACTGCAGTGAATATCTTTGTGCATACATTTGCCCATAGGATACACTTCTAGAAGTCTAATTCCAACACTGGAGGATCTGTGCATGTTTTCTGTAGATGGATTCCCTTCCGGCACCCGTACCACTTCATTCATCTGCTCACTGCAGTGAGTGCAACAGTGACTCAGAGCTCTTTGCATGTTACTTATTTTAGTTCTCAGAATACTCTAACAAAAAAAAGCACTAATCCTTATTTTCATCAGCTGAGAATTACAAGCTCCAGAGATGGGAAGTAAACTTGCATTTTATATAACTGCACTAACGAAGCTTGAGTTTTAGCTATCGCACAGTCCCATGCTCTTTCTACATTTGGGACTTTGCAGACTCCACATCCCTGTCTACCTTTGCCCTTAGTTTAAAGTCTTGGAGAAATGACAGTCAACTTCATGGATCCTTTTTCCTTTTCTATAAAATCTGGTTGGACCGCATTATCTTAAGGACCTCCTTAGCTTTAAATCTTGAGTGTATTTTGGGGTATATCTTACTAATATGTATGAATATTCTAAGAGTATCAGTCATATCACTTATAAAGAGTATTGAGTGTAGGCTTTCCTCGTTTGTTCTACTTATTTTTCAAAAGGAGAAAGGATTTGAACTAGGGTTAACTTTAATAATAATGTTAGTATTATAAATAAGCTTGTTCAGCATTTGTGTGCTAAGCACTGCTCACCCTTTGGAGTGTTTATCTGCATTATTTTATATTGCTGTCCCTGCAGTATACATGATGGATGGTAACTATCTTCCAGATAAGAATAATGGCAAGAAGGGCAGGTAACCTGCCCAGGGTCTTATAGTGCATAGTATTTGAACTGAAACTATCATTCTTGAGACCAAGCTTAGAAGCATTACTTCTTTCATTGGGGGGTATTTCCTGGAGTGAAGGGAATAAAAGTGATTCCTCTGTCTAGCATGACTAAGAAAGGGTAAAAAAAAAAAAAAATTCTAGATAACTGAAGTTTATTCTCTTTGGACTTAAAACCTTAACAATTGAGGATAAAATTTTTTAGAACATGTTATGTTTTTCTGTTCATATTCAACTTAAACTTTGCTTGGGACATCCTATTGAAAGTATTTATGACTTCGATTCTTTTTTTAATTTTTAATTTTTTATTATTTTTTAATAAATTTATTTTTTATTGGTGTTCAATTTACCAACATACAGAATAACACCCAGTGCTCATCCTGTCAAGTGCCCCCCTCAGTGCCCGTCACCTATTCACGCCCACCCCCTGCCCTCCTCCCCTTCCACCACCCCTAGTTCCTTTCCCAGAGTTAGGAGTCTTTATGTTCTATCTCCCTTTCTGATATTTCCCACACGTTTCTTCTCCCTTCCCTTATATTCCCTTTCACTATTATTTATATTCCCCAAATGAATGAAACATATAATGTTTGTCCTTCTCCAATTGACTTACTTCACTCAGCATAATACCCTCCAGTTCCATCCACCTCAAAGCAAATGGTGGGTATTTGTCATTTCTGATGGCTGAGTAATATTCCATTGTATACATAAACCACATCTTCTTTATCCATTCATCTTTCAATGGACACTGAGGCTCCTTCCACAGTTTGGCTATTGTGGACATTGCTGCTATAAACATCGGGGTGCAGGTGTCCTGGCATTTCACTGCATCTGTATCTTTGGGGTAAATCCCCAACAGTGCAATTGCTGGGTCGTAGGGCAGGTCTATTTTTAACTCTTTGAGGAACCTCCACATAGTTTTCCAGAGTGGCTGCACCAGTTCACATTCCCACCAACAGTGTAAGAGGGTTCCCTTTTCTCCACATCCTCTCCAACATTTGTGGTTTCCTGCCTTGTTAATTTTCCCCATTCTCACTGGTGTGAGGTGGTATCTCATTGTGGTTTGGATTTGTATTTCCCTGATGGCAAATGATGCAGAGCATTTTCTCATGTGCTTGTTGGCCATGTCTATGTCTTCCTTTGTGAGATTTCTGTTCATGTCTTTTGCCCATTTCATGATTGGATTGTTTCTTTGGTGTTGAGTTTAATAAGTTCTTTATAGATCTTGGAAACTAGCCCTTTATCTGATACGTCATTTGCAAATATCTTCTCCCATTCTGTAGGTTGTCTTTTAGTTTTGTTGACTGTATCCTTTACTGTGCAAAAGCTTCTTATCTTGATGAAGTCCCAATAGTTCATTTTTGCTTTTGTTTCTTTTGCCTTTGTGGATGTATCTTGCAAGAAGTTACTGTGGCCAAGTTCAAAAAGGGTGTTGCCTGTGTTCTCCTCTAGGATTTTGATGGAATCTTGTCTCTTAATCTTGTCTCTTAATCTTGTCTCTTAATCTTGTTATTAACATTTAGATCTTTCATCCATTTCGAGTTTATCTTTTGTATGGTGAAAGAGAGTGGTCTAGTTTCATTCTTCTGCATGTGGATGTCCAATTTTCCCAGCACCATTTATTGAAGAGACGGTCTTTCTTCTAATGGATAGTCTTTCCTCCTTTATCGAATATTAGTTGACCATAAAGTTCGGGCGCCACTTCTGGATTCTCTATTCTGTTCCATTGATCTATGTGTCTGTTTTTGTGCCAGTACCACACTGTCTTGATGACCACAGCTTTGTAGTACACACTGAAATCTGGCCTTGTGATGCCCCCAGCTATGGTTTTTTTTTTTAAAATTCCCCTGGCTATTCAGGGTCTTTTCTGATTCCACAAAAATCGTAAAATAATTTGTTCTAACTCTCTGAAGAAAGTCCACGGTATTTTGATAGGGATTGCATTAAATGTGTAAATTGCCCTGGGTAACATTGACATTTTCACAATATTAATTCTGCCAATGCACGAGCATGGAATATTTTTCCATCTCTTTGTGTCTTCCTCAATTTCTTTCAGAAGTGTTCTATAGTTTTTAGGGTATAGATCCTTTACCTCTTTGGTTAGGTTTATTCCTAGGTATCTTATGCTTTCGGGTGCAATTGTAAATGAGATTGACTCCTTAATTTCTCTTTCTTCAGTCTCATTGTTAGTGTATAGAAATGCCATTGATTTCTGGGCATTGATTTTGTATCCTGCCACGCTACCAAATTGCTGTATGAGTTCTAGCAATCTTGGGGTGGAGGCTTTTGGGTTTTCTATGTAGAGTATCATGTCATCGGCGAAGAGGGAGAGTTTGACTTCTTCTTTGCCAATTTGAATGCCTTTAATGTCTTTTTGTTGTCTGATTGCTCAGGCGAGGACTTCCAGAACTATGTTGAACAGCAGTGGTGAGAGTGGACATCCCTGTCTTGTTCCTGATCTTAGGGGAAAGGCTCCCAGTGCTTCATCATTGAGAATGATATTTGCTGTGGGCTTTTCATAGATGGCTTTTAAGATATTGAGGAATGTTCCCTCTATTCCTACACTCTGAAGAGTTTTGATCAGGAATGGATGCTGTATTCTGTCAAATGCTTTCTCTGCATCTATTGAGAGGATCATATGGTTCTTGGTTTTTCTCTTGCTGATATGATGAATCACATTGATTGTTTTACGAGTGTTGAGCCAGCCTTGTGTCCTGAGGATAAATCCTACTTGGTCATGATGAATAATTTTCTTAATGTACTGTTGGATCCTATTAGCTAGTATCTTGTTGAGAATTTTTGCAACCATGTTCATCAGGGATATTGGTCTGTAATTCTCCTTTTTGGTGGGTTCTTTGTCTGGTTTTGGAATTAAGGTGATGCTGGCCTCATAGAATGAGTTTGGAAGTATTCCATCCCTTTCTATCTTTCCAAACAGCTTTAGTAGAATAGGTATGGTTTCTTCTTTAAACGTTTGATAGAATTCCCCTGGGAAGCCATATGGCCCTGGATTTTTGTGTCTTGGCGGGTTTTTGATGACTGCTTCAATTTCCTCCCTAGTTATTGGCCTGTTCAGGTTTTCTATTTCTTCCTGTTCCAGTTTTGGTAGTTTGTGGCTTTCCAGGAATGCGTCCATTTCTTCTGGATTGCCTAATTTATTGGCATATAGCTGTTCATAATATGTTTTTATAATCGTTTGTATGTCCTTGGTGTTGGTAGTGATCTCTCCTTTCTCATTCATGATTTTATTAATTTGAGTCTTCTCTCTCTTCTTTTTAGTAAGGCTGGCTAATGGTTTATCTCTCTTATTAATTCTTTCAAAGAACCAACTCCTGGTTCTGTTGATCTGTTCCACAGTTCTTTTGGTCTCGATTTCGTTGAGTTCTGCTCGAATATTATTTAACTCTCTTCTTTTGCTGGGCGTAGGGTCCATCTGCTGTTTTTTCTTTAGCTCCTTTAGGTGTAAGGTTAGCTTTTGTATTTGAGTTCTTGCCAGTTTTTGGATGGATGCTTGTATTGTGATGTGTTTCCCCCTCAGGACTGCTTTTGCTCTATCCCAAAGATTTTGAATGGTTGTATCTTCATTTTCATTAGTTTCCATGAATCTTTTTAATTCTCCCTTAATTTCCTGGCTTTGACCCTTTCATCTTTTAGCAGGATGGTCCTTAACCTCCACGTGTTTGTGGTCCTTCCAAACTTCTTGTTGTGATTAAGTTCTAATTTCAAGGCATTATGGTCTGAGAATATACAGGGGACTATCCTGATCTTTTGGTATCAGTTCAGACCCGATTTGTGACCCAGTATGTGGTCTATTCTGGAGAAAGTTACATGTGCACTTGAGAAGAATGTGTATTCAGTTGAGTTTGGATGTAAAGTTCTGTGGACATCTGTGAAATCCATCTGGTCCAGTGTATCATTTAAAGCTCTCATTTCTTTGGAGATGTTGGGTTTCGAAGACCTATCGAGTATAGAAAGAGCTAGATTGAAGTCATCAAGTATAAGTGTATTATTATCTAAGTATGTCTTCACTTTGGTTATTAATTGATTGACATATTTGGCAGCTCCCAAATTCGGGGCATATATATTGAGGATTGTTAAGTCCTCTTGTTGGATAGATCCTTTAAGTATGAGATAGCGTCCCTCTTCATCTCTCACTACAGTCTTCGGGGTAAATTTTAGTTTATCTGATATAAGGATGGCTACCCCTGCTTTCTTTTGAGGACCATTCGAATGGTAAGTGGTTCTCCAACCTTTTATTTTCAGGCTGTAGGTGTCCTTCTGTCTAAAATGAGTCTCTTGTAGACAACAAATAGATGGGTCCTGCCTTTTTATCCAGTCTGAAACCCTGTGCCTTTTGATGGGGTCATTAAGCCCGTTCACATTCAGAGTTACTATTGAAAGGTATGAGTTTAGTGTCATCATGATATCTATTCAGTCCTTGTTTTTGTGGATTGTTCCACTGAACTTCTTCTTAAAGGGGAATTTTAAGAGTCCCCCTTGAAATTTCTTGCAGAGCTGGTTTGGAGGTCACATATTCTTTCAGTTCCTGCCTGTCTTGGAAGCTCTTTATCTCTCCTTCCATTGAATGAGAGCCTTGCTGGATAAAGTATTCTTGGTTGCATGTTCTTCTCATTTAGGACCCTGAATATATCCTTCCAGCCCTTTCTGGCCTGCCAGGTCTCTGTGGAGAGTGCTGTTACCCTACTACTCCTCCCGATAAAAGTCAGGGATTTCTTATCTCTTGCTGCTTTAAGGATCTTCTCTTTATCTTTGGAATTTGCAAGCTTCACTATTAAATGTCGAGGTGTTGAATGGTTTTTATTGATTTTTAGGGGGGATCTCTCTATTTCCTGGATCTGAATGCCTGTTTCCCTTCCCAGATTAGGAAAGTTTTCAGCTATGATTTGTTCAAATACATATTCTGGCCCTCTGTCCCTTTTGACGCCCTCGGGAACCCCAATTAAACGTAGGTTTTTCTTCTTCAGGCTGTCGTTTATTTCCCTTAATGTATCCTCATGGTCTTTTAATTGTCTCTTTTTTCCTCAGTTTCTCTCTTTGCCATCAACTTGTCTTTTATGTCACTCATTTGTTCTTCTACCTCGTTAACCCTCGTCGTTAAGACTTCTAGTTTGTATTATATCTCATTCAATTGATATCTAATTTCTGCCTGATTGGATCTAAATTCTGCAGTCATGAAGTCTCTTGAGTCCTTCATGCTTTTTTCTAGAGCCACCAGTAGCTGTATAATAGTGCTTCTGAATTGGCTTTCTGACATTGAATTGTAATCCAGATTTTGTAACTCTTTGGGAGAGAGGGCTGTTTCTGATTCTTTCTTTTGAGGTGAGGTTTTCCTTCTAGTCATTTTTCTCAGTGCAGAGTGGCCAAAAACAAGTTGTATTGGGAAAAGGAGAAAAGGAGAGGAGAGGAAGAAGGAAATCAAACAGAAAAAGAAAAAAGAAAGAAAGAAAAAGGAGAAAAAGAAAAAAAGAAAAAGGGTGGGGGAAGCAAACAAATCAAAAAGCAAAAAAAAAAAAAAATTGCACACGGGGGTGTATCTTCTGATTCTGTATACTTTAAGTCCCTTGACTTCCCCTGGAACTGGTCCATCTAGCTGGTCTTCTGGGGGAGGGGCCTGTTGTGCTGATTTTCAGGTGTTAGCACTTGGGGGAGCTGCTCTGCCCCCTGCCTGGTGCAGGGCTCAGTGGGGGTTGTTTACCCCGTGAGGCCCCAGGAGGAACAACCCCAGTGGCGGGGCCAGCTCTGGAGCCCTGGAGTCAGCTCACACAGTCACTCGGAGCTCTCGGTCTGCAGGGCCTGGAGGCTCCTGGGGCGGGGCCGCTGATCTGCTCAGCTCCGGGCAGGAGCATCCTTGTGGTCCTGGGCCCTCCCGGCCTATGCCTGTCCTGGGGGGAGGCCGGATCCTGGACTGTGTCCCGGTGCCCTGTGCTCCCGGGGCCTGCGCTGTTGGATTCGCGCTCCCGGCCGCATAGCCCCCTCCATGGAGCCACCACCCGAGCCACCCCCCCCCCGCCCCAGCTGCTCCTGGGTCCCCTCCGAGCTGCAGCCCTTAGGGAGCTCGGCGCACTCTCCGGGGCGCAGTTCCTCTGTTAGTGTCCCCGGGAGCCCGAGGGCATCCCCGCCTTTCTGGGGATCCTGCTCCAATTCCCCGGGAGGCCTTTCCGCGGGAAGGTTGGTGCAGCTCCTGCTCCTCCGGGACGGGGCTCTCCTGTCCTGGGGACACTCGCCCCGGCCTCAGCCCGGCTCCTCGCGGGGCCCCTCCCCCTTGGAGGCCTTTTGTGTCTGTATTTCTTTTTCCCCCGGCTTCCTACCTTGATAGAAGCGCGAACTCTTCTCACTGTAGCGTTCCAGCTGGTCTCTCTTTAAATCTCAGGCCGAATTCGTAGATTTTCAGGATGATTTGAAGGTTATCTAGGTAATTTGGTGGGGACAGGTGATTTGGGGACCCTACTCTTCTGCCATCTTGCCCCTCCTCCTATGACTTTGATTCTTGTAATTAAACTAAATACTTTGGTTTTTTCTCCTCCCTTTCTTTAAACGACTTAAAATTACCATGCATTTTGAACGTTTGAAGTTCCTTTTTATAGTCTGGGTCTCTTGCATCAGTGGTATGGAGATGGTATAACTGAAAGGAGAGGATGTATCCCCTAGCTGTAGGAGACCATAGAGAACTCCTCATTCAAACTGGGACTCTCTAGAGGGTGAAATGGAACATGATTTCTAATTCAGCAGGACAACAGAATACAAGGCTCAGGCTGGGGGATTTGGTCACTTAACTTTGAACCAAGTCCAAGTTCTGGCTCAGTTACTTGCTAGTTAAGGAGTCTTACAACAAGTAATTTAGATCAGAACCACAGTTTTCTCACTTGCAAATTGAGCAACAGTAATGCCAAATTGTTCTAAGGATTACAATAATTATGTGGAATTCCTGGCATCTAGTAGGTACCTTCTGATAGTAGCTGCCTCATGGGTTTGTTGAGAGAATGAGAGTTGATGACCTAGTGAAGTGCTTAGCACATAACCACTCAAGGCCTGTTCACATGATTATTGTTGAGGCTCTTATTTTACTTTCCCTGCTATATTTGGGTGTACATCTGGCTGCTTCCTCTTGCACCTCCCTCTTAGCTATTTCTAATATGATGTGGGCTGGGAAATGAGATAACCAATTTATTAGTATTCTGGAAAGCTGTCACATCTGAAGAAGATACGCATATTTTTACTGTGAGTTTTCATCTTCACCGATGGAAGTATCACTTCATGTCTGTGACCTGAACTATAAATGTCACTTGGTAATTGAGCATGGTCTAAAGCAGCTGATTCTACATGTTAGAACAGCATTGTAGGTTGTTTGATAGGTGATTGAGTATTAAGGGAGTTTAATTCAGTAAAGTTTAGTGTCCTACCAGCTTGCAAGGAGGGAGACATGCTCTCCAAAGTGAAATGGGATAGAATAGGACCTCTAGAGCATTTGACAGTGACTTAAAGGCTTCCATAGTATGAAGGGCTGAACAATGTAATTTCTTGCTTCCTTGGAATACAAGAAGCATTTATCAAGAGAGAAGTGAATTTCGTTTTCCTTTTTACATAAGGGGAAAGAATTATGGTAATGTATAATCTTGCAGTATCAGAAGGACATGTAAGGTGAATTAAATGCTGTTGTAATTTTTTTTTAATTTAATAATTCCTTATAGTTTTTTGTTCTCCATCTTTTCTGCTAAAATAGTAGAGATCACATCTGTCTTAATCTTGTATCCCTAGCACCCCACCCAGACTCTGGCACATAGATTTTCAATATATGGTAATTAAAACCTACCTACTGATGACATCTGGTTGACTACACTTGAGTTGTAATTATGGGTATACCCAACATTGTGTGAGAATGCATACAAAACTGGCTTCATTCTGCATCTTCAGATGACCTATTAGTAGAGACTGATTATTTTGGGGAAATAGACATTACTTTAGTAATAGTATTTAAGCAGCAAGAAAATTGTTCAGATAACCTAATGCTTCTATCAGTTCTGATTTCTTTTGTGCCAGTCCCTTCTTGAGAGCCTGTTAAATGACGGGCACTGTGCTATGTATGAGGCACAGATGGAGGAGAATGAGTGGGTGAATGAGGTACTTCATAATTTTTCATGAGTATATTTCAGTTTTCTTTCACAAAAGCTACTAAGCCTGTGTGTGTGTGTATAACTGATTTTCTTGTATGCGACAAGATACTAGACATTGTCTTTTTCCTATGTTCCCCATTTCTGGTTAAATCATTGGGTTTCTTTGTTCTACCCCAGAAGGAGAGTTTCCTCTTTCTTAACTCTGGGAAATACAGGCTCTCTGGACAGTCATGGGAAATGACTAACAGAAATGCTGGGACACCCTCTTCATTTTTGCCAGTTTTTTTGTTGTGTTTGGGTGGAAATGTTTGCAAATACACCGACTCTTAACTGTTCTCATTAATGGTGGTGAACAGAATGTGGGTAGGCAAACTCTGTAGCTAAACATTTACAGTGTGCTTTTTGGCTTAGAAACATGGTCAGATAGAACCAGCCAGTCTGCTTCTCTCCTTCTTCCCCTCTCTTCCCCGCCCCCCCCACTTCCTTCTCTCCTCCCTTACCCTGTTTTTTTTGTCCTCCCTTTCCTAAACTTTTGGTGACCCTTTTGTTGGTCATTTACTGCATGACAATTTGCTGAGCCCCAGCTCCTGTTAACTGCTATGTTGGCTATGGCTAGAACTATGGCTTCTGGGCTTAGAAACCTCATTGTCCAGCAAGAAAGATGATAAATAAGCATGTGAGTGTGTTTTATTAAAAATTTGTAAGACCAATTATGGAGTCCATGAAGAGGGATCGAATTGTGCCCTCTAGGGAGGAAGGAGAGGCTTCACAGCTGATATAAGTAACGTAGGGGCATGTGATGGCTCAGTTGGTTAGGTGGCCAACTTGATTCTTTTTTTTTTTTTTTTTTTTTTGGCTCAACGTCACAATCCCAGGGTTCTGGGCTCAAGCTCTGTACTGGGCTCTGCTCAGCAGGGAGTCTGCTTGATGATTCTTTCCCCTTCTGTTCCTCCTCAACCTGCTTATGTTTCCTCTCTCATGCACTTTCTTAAATCTTTATTTAAAAAAAAAAAAAAAAGGCAACCAAGAGTGGGCATCAGGCCCTGTCATTACCTGATCAAGGCAGGCCATGTGTTAGGACACTATGATTTGATTCCAAGTCTTCCAAAGAACTTGGTGAAGTTAGAAAACTTTAGTAATTTGGCTTTCTTATCACTAACCTGTGGATAAGCATCTTCAGTGCTGTGAAGACTGAATAAAACAATGTTTGAGAAAGCTCTTTGACAAGGCTTGGGTAATTATAAATGTTACCATCATTGTGCTGGTAGAGAAATAGTATGAGCTTCTGTTTCTTTGGAGCCAGCTTCTCTCCTTCTATCTCTTTGGGGGAAATCCAGGCAAGACTAGGACCCTTTTTTGAAAGATACAATTAAGTGGCAGTCTTGAATTCCAGTCCTTTGAAAAGCCAGAATTTTTAAAAATGGTGGTAATGAAGGCATTATCTTATAGTCTAGCACAACTTAGTGCATTTCTAAGCACTTACACAACCATGATCTCATAGGACACTTTGGTAAAAAGTTTTTACCATCATTGCTTTATAGATAAGTCCACACTAAGAGACAAAAACCAAGAGAGATCATTGAATATTAAGGCCAGAACTAGAATAATTGAGTATTGGGATTCTAAAAGGAAAGAAACCCTAAAGAAGAGTATAGCTGTATATTTAAAGAAGGTAATGAGGCTGGGAGAGATTAAGTAACCTGTCCAGGGGTCACATAGTTAATGAGAAAGTGGAAGTTGGACCTAAAAGCCATGGCTCTTCTAATCTCTCCTAACTTTAGCAGCTGAATTATGTTGTGCTACATCTTTGCTTTGGATTCTTCAGTGGTCAGGCTTTTTAGTAATGACTTTTAAAGTCTATGATGCATATTCCCTTTTCTATCAATGCTTTTCTATCAGTTGATTGATAATCTAAAACTAATACTTACCTGTGTTATGAGAATTTACTGGATGTGAAATAATCCTATTTTCTGCAGGTAAATGAACTAGATTGTTTTACCACCTATAGATCTTCTCTCTTCTCACTGATTTGCCTATAAAGTTGCCTTATAAAGTTGAACATTCTCCTCTGGAATTACCTGGACATACTGGGAGTTGTTACAGCCTTTGTGGATCTCTGGCCTATGCTCGGGCTCCATCTTGTGCTCTCAGGCTATATGGTGGGCCAGGCATCTGCAGAGCTCCAAGTATTAACTGTGCTTGTGTTCCCAAACCAGTCCCAGCAAGTTGAACTCGGGTCACTGGTAAACATGCCAGATGAAATTAAATCCAATTAGCTTCCTTCCATTCAGATTATGGAGTTGATGCTTAAAATTATACCAGTATTGTTTAATATGGCTTTTAGCACTATAGTCATGTTATGAGGTTCTTCTGCAGAAGTGAAAATGGCTAGGTTTTGTGCATCCTTAGATCCTAAGGAATAAACTGTTTCCTGCTCACTTCTGTGCTTCTGGGGCAACTAGTCACAGATAATAGACTGTGGTAATTAATCTTATTGTGTCAACTGGAGTAGGTCATGGATGCTGAATGATCTGATTAAATGATACTTCTGGATGTGTTTGCAAGAATGTTTTTAGAAGAGATTAACATTTGAATTGGTGGGCCAAGTAAAGCAGATGGCCCTCCCCAGTGTTGGTGCTGAGCCCTCACACTGGGACTTAGGCCATCTGTACTTCTTCTCAGATTTTGAACATAGACTAGCCATCTTCATTCTATTTTTTTTCAATACTACATCCTTTATCAGTCTTTAATAGTTGATGGTATAGTCCAGCAGATAGCATGGCCTGTAGGAAGAATGGATTTGATCCTACAAGTTGGCTATAGGGTGGCTTCTTGTCTTGTTTTTTCCCCAAGTCTGATCTCTTGTCAATGAAACCAACAAAAGGGAATCTTCCAATCAGTGAGGACCTGCTGCAAGCCTAGCGTTGATGATGATTTTGCAGGTTGGTGGTTATAAAGAAGAATATAACTCAGTCCTAGCACCCAAGGTTCCTACAGTCTAACTGGAGACAAAAAGCAACAGGAGGAAAATTTCCTGGTGGAGGTGGCACTAGAATAGAACTCCTGAAAAGGCAGAGTGAGACCTGGAATGAAGAAGAAGAGCTAATTTTGTTTGAGAAAACCTAATGAGATCATCAGTAATTAAAAACAAAATGAGGGAGAAGAGTTTCTGGATAACCTGTGTGCATCTTAACTATTTGGCATGACCCTTGGTCATTTTTTTCCGTTGGCTAACCAAATGTTATTTTAACCATAATGTATATGAAGAAAACTTACAGAAGAGGATAAATAAATTACTATTGAAAAAAATCTCATTGGTAACTAAAACCTTCAGTATAAACAGTGCGAACTTTTACTCACTAAATTAGCAAATTTTTGAGCATCAATAAAATGTACTGCAGATAAAGGTGCAGATACATGAACAACCTACACAAACCTGGTGGGAAATCTGTATAACAAATGGAAAGCTATTTGACAATAAATATCAAAACCTTAAGCCTTTTATTTTTTTTTCAGATTTTATTTATTTATTCACAAGAGACACAGAGGCAGAGACACAGACAGAGGGAGAGGCAGGGTCCCTATGTGGGACTCAATCCCAGGACCCTGTGATCATGACCTGAGCCAAAGGCAGGCACTCAACTACTGAACCAGCTAGGTGCCCCAAACCTTAAACCTTTATATCCTTCAAAATCTATTACAGAAATAGTTTTATAAAAGTAAACTAAAATGGAAATTCAAAGAGCTTCATTGCAATGTTATTTTTAAATAGAGTAAATTAGAGGGAAAGTACAGTCATAACTACCATGCATTAAGGATTTACTGTATATCAGGCACCTTGCCAGGTACTTTGAACATGCATGTTATTTTAAAAAATGAATACAATAGATTGGTTCCTCATTGGACTTTATTAGTGTTATAGGGAAAAAATGTTTAAGTTGAACTCATGAAGATCTTTCCCAAGCTGTCTCTGACCTATCTTCCTGACCTTCAATTTTTTCCCCCTAACTTAGAAATGAGGAAAATGAGGCTGAAAAAAGTTGAGTTACTCAAGATCAAAGAACAAATGTCCAAAAGCAAGGTCATGATGCCAATTCAATGAACTTTTCTTTCCATATGTTCTTCTTGAATAATTATATCCCATCTTAGAAACCTTTACTGAGCATCTAGTATATATGCCAGACACTGGTTTAGGCAGGCACTAGAGACATAAAACCTAAGACAGAACCTTTGTTCTCCAGGAGTTCACCACCCATGGGAAGATAGATTCCCTTTTAAAAACTTAAAAGTGAAATTCTTATTCACCTGAAATTGTGTCCTTTTTGGATTGAAATCCTCTATCAATTGATGACAAACTCTTGGGGTATTTTGATAGATGTAAAAATGTTGTGGTGAAGAATTATTAGCTCATCCTTACTGACTTGGAGGCGCCCTGGAATCCTAGCTAACCCTTAAAACTCAGCTAAACACCGTTTGTACCCCTTTAAGTCCCTACATGGGTTAATTTATTTCATCCTCACAACAGTCTCACGAAGGAAATCCTATTCCTTCCCACTTTGCAGAAGATGAGACAGAAGCAATGAAAGACCAGTGTGGCTTGCCCAGCCAGTAAACCAAAACTTGAGCTCAGGTGGTCTTACTCTGCCTACCTTTCACCATACCCAGGATGCTACATTTGAATTTAGAATTGAAGGATGGAGAGGAGGAACTCATTCTGGGTGGAGTATCTGAAGTGGTCAAACCTTGGATGTTCAAGTGTGCTTAATTGTCTTCTGTGAGAGGTGGGGTGGGTGTGATCTTTGCTCAGGTGAGGGGTGGGTACGAAGGGAGCTCAGCCCTGAGGTCTGAGCTCTAGTGGGTCCCACTGAGGAGTACAGCTATTACCTGCTAGGCAAGTGGAAGCCACCGAAAGCTTAAGCATGGAAGAAATATGATCGAGGTTGCCTTTTAGAACGGTCATGTATTAATCCGTTGACAAAGTGACCGAGATGGTTTTGGTTGGCTTCTAAACCCCTGACCTCTGACCGCGGTTCAGCCGCACTCGTCTTCCAGTAAAAAGGAATTGCCCTCAGAAGGAAACCATTGCTCACTGCTACAGGGGGTGGTTAATAAAATCTCTTGAGGCCAAGAGAGCCAAATCACAATTTAAAAAACGTTCCTTCCTAGCTGGCAGCTGCCACGAGTGACTTGTGAGTGTAGGCGGCTGGCAGCCCTGCTTTCACTGGCAGTATATCGCTTTGCCTCCCCCTCATAAACCTTTCTGTTTATTTTGTGGGAGGGTAAAGTGCCTGACAGACCTTATCCAGAAGGCAAATAAAGAAGCAGGAGGCCTTAAATCTTCAAGTTCCAGGGACCTCCAAAACAATACAAACCCTGAGACTTGAAAATTGGGGACCTTTCCTAGGCATGGACCTGTGGCTACCTCCCTCTGTCTTCAGTTTCCCTTTACCACTTGCATGACACCCTTGCCCTCTCTTATGTCTCAGTTCTGAGGCTTAGCTCCCAGTGGATCAACATTCTCATATTACCAAAACCTCACACTGCATTTCCCTAGTGCAAGCCTGCCCTTTCCAGAACTGCCCACCTTTCAAAATTACTTCCTTACATTTCTAGTTACAGCTATGAAACCCCTCCTGGGGCCGAGCTCAAATACGTTAGGAAGAGCAATTTAATTAAATTGCATCACACTAAGGTATAAATAACTTAGAGCCCCCAACCCCATCCTTCCACTCATCGCAGGTATGTTAAAAATGTAATGAGAGAAATGAGTCTCTTATTACTGACTGTAGCAATAAAGTAATAACCATATCTTTCAAGTGGAGGGTGTATTTCAAGGTGCCTTAAAGCATGCACCTACTTTGCAGCCACCTACTTGTAGCTAAGGCTCTGCTCATTATGGACTGTGGTCCCTATTCTGTTGAAACATTTATGTTCACTTCCTACTTATCAGAACTGACTGTTGTCCTTTCCCTCCACCCCCATGCTTGGGGGCTTCCTAGCCTGATTTCATGCAAGCCTGAGCCTGTTTGTTCTTGCCCTGAGGATTACATGCAGTCTGAGGAAGCAGGAAGGGTAGACAGATGATTGGGAGAGAAAAGGAGGGGGAGGTGTCAATGAGAATGAATTATGTACATCCAAAAGAAAAATGCAGTTTGTTTTAAATAATTAATCAGCAATGATGGGAAGAATTTGTAGCAGCAAACAATGGGACAAAATATCCAGCAAATTCATGGATTAGGGCAAAGTCTAGGCTAGGAGATGGGAATGCTTTTTAATTAGATCTTGTGCAATTTACTTAATGTCATGGCATCTTTGTGTCCCCACCCATAAAATGAAAGGGGGTTGGACTAGATGGCTTACATATCAGTTAGATCTGAAAGGAACTAATTAAATATTGGACTTCATATGGAGACCTTGGGCGTGTGTGTTCTAGATTTGACCTGCTAAAGATGCTGTTCTGTTGACTGCCAGGTTCTCTGCTGTAGGGTAAAAGAAAGGAAATCCCAGCAATGAGATATGGTAGGAAAAATACATCAAACTGAGAACCAAAAAATTTGGGTTATAGTCCTAGCTTCACTTAGAATATTTGAACTTTGATCTACTAAGGGAACCAAATTGTATCTCGGGTTTTTTTGTTTGTTTGTTTTAATCTGTAAACTAAGGTTGCTAATTCTTCTTTACTTTCTTTAGAGTATTGGAAACCACCCCATTACACATGGCTAACTCTAATTTGTCAAAAATGGGTCTAGTTCTCAAAATCATGCATAACCAGAACCTAGATTACCTGATGGCTGCTGAGGAAGGTGGGGACAGCGGACAGGTGATGATAGTTTCCCAAACTTGATTTTTTATAGGACTAAGTATTTCAATTTACACTTACCTGATTTCTTCCTTTTTTGTTTTGTTTTGTTTTCTTTGGTAAGTCAAATGGCAATGGGAAATCATATGTTACATGCCCTGGACTATTAACTGTGTCAACAGGAGGAGGAAGGAGGTGGAAGTGAAGTTAATGGAATTTTTCTTAATTCCATCTATTCAAGGCACAGATAATCTTTGATCTTTGAGTTTTATATATCACTGAAAGGATTCTTTTGGACTTCATGGGTTTTAGTCTCTCTCCTGATAAGAACATATGATTGACAAGCCTATATTTCCCATCCTAGACCATGGGGCTGATGACAGGCAGGAATGGAAGGAGCCTTGATCTCAGTTATCATAGAGGGCAGAACCCCAAGAGAGGCCAAGTTTGCTTTGCACAGTTGGGAATTGCTTACTTGGGCTTATGCTTCCTTCTTATTAAACATTACAAAGAATTTGGACATCCTCTTGATCTTAGAAAAGTCAGGTCAGGTCTCTCCCTGCCCCGATTTGTACTGTTTGTTCTCCCTGTTACTCATTTTGGTAGAAAATCATTTGTCACTTCTGATTGTTCTTTTCATGTCAGTGTGCCGAATACATTGAAAGAAAATCTAAGTTCTTTTGGGTCAGGAGCTCTGTTTTTAGGTGTCTTTATCCTTTATTGAGTTCTTCAATCAGAATATAAACTTCTTCCAGGTTTAAATGTTGTTGGTCTTGGTACCTCCAGTACAGTTTAGTATTGGATACAGAAGAGGTACTTATGAGCTCTTACAATGGGACTTAATAAATATTTCTTGGATTTAACTGAAGCCCTTTATCTCTATGATCTTGGCTCACTCATGATTCAGTTAGAAGTAAATGGGGAATCTGAGAAAAATAAAGCCACTTGGGGATATACCAATCTTTGCCTCCCTAACATTAGCTTCCTGTTAAGATGAGGTTATATTCCCGGGGAAGGATAGGAATATCCCAGGAAGAGTAGAAAAGGGAGCTACCTGTACTTGGTAGTGGGTGGAGATAGTACCTGGTGACCAAAAACTCAGTCACTACAAGACCCATTAAACCAGCAATTTCAGATTCGTGCAGTTGATGCTTAGAAGATCCTTAGAAATGATCCAATTCTATTACCTTGTTTTACAGGTAAGGACATTGAGGCCAAGGAGTTTAGAGAATGACCAGTTTTGAAGAAATTGTTCTAGGAAATATATTTCTTATTTTTTTTTTTGGACAGGACAGATCTCATAGCCCTTTATTTTTTTTTCTTTTTTTCTTTTTTTTAATTAATTTTTATTGGTGTTCAATTTACCAACATACAGAAAAACACCCAGTGCTCATCCCGTCAAGTGTCCACCTCAGTGCCCATCACCCATTCCCCTCCAACACCCGCCCTCCTCCCCCCTTCCACCACCCCTAGTTCGTTTCCCCGAGTTAGGAGTCTTTATGTTCTGTCTCCCTTCCTGATATTTCCCAACATTTCTTCTCCCTTCCTTTATATTCCCTTTCACTATTATTTATATTCCCCATACACTGCTTGTCCTTCTCCGATTGACTTATTTCACTCAGCATAATACCCTCCAGTTCCATCCACGTTGAAGCAAATGGTGGGTATTTGTCGTTTCTAATTGCTGAGTAATATTCCATTGTATACATAAACCACATCTTCTTTATCCATTCATCTTTCGATGGACACCGAGGCTCCTTCCACAGTTTGGCTATTGTGGCCATTGCTGATAGAAACATCGGGGTGCAGGTGTCCCGACGTTTCATTGCATCTGAATCTTTGGGGTAAATCCCCAACAGTGCAATTGCTGGGTCGTAGGACAGGTCTATTTTTAACTCTTTGAGGAACCTCCACACAGTTTTCCAGAGTGGCTGCACCAGTTCACATTCCCACCAACAGTGTAAGAGGGTTCCCTTTTCTCCGCATCCTCTCCAACATTTGTTGTTTCCTGCCTTGTTAAATAGGAAATATATTTCTACAAACACACAATTCCAAAGCTTAATAAAAGTGGTTTTATGTGATCAAATGATTTAAATAATAGCAGAAATATGGCAATGCATCCCTGTGGCAGAGATTGTCTTCCAAATATTATTTTTTCTCTTCCATGTCAGAGGGTTGTTTCTGAGGGAGTACATGCTTAATTAAGGACATTTTTCTAGCTTTTGGCATTTCCATGAGACATAGGATTAGATCTGGGCTGTGGAACATAGGTAAAAGTGATGTGTTCTGCCTCCAGAACTGGATCCCTGTAAGTTTTTCATCATGTCCTCCATGATTTCTTTCCTCCATTCTCTTTGCTTCAGTCTTATTTCATCCAGTCTTGTCATTAACTTCTCAATTGTTTTTGACTTCCCGTTTATAATGATCTAACCTCAGCTGAGATCTACCGGTCAGATCAAATGCCCTGTAAGACAATGTGGCCTTGTCTGTATTTGCATAGCTCAGAATTTTTTCATCTATCAGATGGGCAAAAACTCAAGTTAGGTAGTCTTTGTTGGTGATAGTGTGGAAAAACAGGCTCTCTTGTACATTAGTGTGAAGAGACACAATTTTATGGAAAGCAGGATATACTAAAAATTAGCCATTTAACATTTGACCTAACAAAGCCACATCTAGAATTTAGGCCTACCTGCACATTTTTTTAAATGATACATGGACAAAATTCTCCCTTTTAGTACCACCTTAAATATTAACACGTAGGAGGCATTCCAAGTATCTGTTACTAGAGGGATGTTAAATGAAACCTAATCTATACAAGAAGATAATATACAGCGAGCAAAATAACATGGAAGCCTGTTTTGGGACAGGAGATGTTGCCAGGGTGTATTGGCAAGTATAAAAAGCAAAAATCAGAACAGTTTGTATAGTATGCTATCATTTGTTTTTAAAAAGGAAACATAGTATTTTCACATGCTTGTATTTGCATAAAGAGACCATGAGTGTGAGGGGAGTTGAGAAACATGTAGCCTGGAATAAAAATTCTTAATTTCTACCTCATTGTATTGTTCTAGGTAATAAGTTGCCTATCAAAATACTATTAAAGAAATTATGGAATTCATCCCTGTTGGTTTATACCCAGAAAGACACAGGAGTGGGAATTACTGAATAATAAATAATAAAGAGCTGTTGTTAGGGAAAGGTCAAGCTTGCTTTGGAGTGATTTACCTAGAATTATAGCTATGCCTCTGTCAGCCCCAACTGGGTCAGTTTGTTGCATTCATAGGCCTGTGTTTTCAACTCTAAAAGTTCTTTTAATGGGATGAAACTCTCCTGCCTTTTTTAGATTGGTGCCTTTTAAGATATAATTAGTTTTATTCCCATGAGTTTGTTGGTGTGAACTTCCTTATTTCTGTAGCCCTTCCATTAAGAGTGTCCTGTGTATCAAATGCTGTGTTGAGAGCTGGAGATAGATCATAAGAAAAATATTTTCGGAGATCATAATTGGGTGGGAGGGAGGGAAAGATGAATAAAAATCTTGGAGTGTTGCTGAATTGTGTTCTCACCCCCTTCTCCACCCCTGCCCAAACTGGTATAAAGTTCTAAACCCTAGTACCTCAGAACGTGACTTTATCTGAAGAAATGGTAAATGGATAGTTGAAGTTAAATGAGACCATTGATGTGGGTCTTAATCCAATATGATATGTGTTCTTACAAGAAGAGATTAGGACACAGACAAGCAAGGAGGAAAGACCATGTGAAGACCAAGTCCTCTCTTCTCAGAATGAAATTCAGTCTGCTGAACTCTTGGTCTTGGGATAGACTCCAGAACTGTGAGGAAATAGTTGTTTAAGCCACCTAGCCTGTGATACTTTGATAGGGTAGTTCTAGTGTGATAGCCTTGTGTGATAAACACAGGGTAGGAGCCCCATACTTAAGAGTTCAGACAAGGTAGAGTGACCTCTGATCTTAATCTATGAGGCAACTATATTACTATCCTTATTTCCCAGAGGAAGAAACAGGCACAGAAAAGTTGTATGCATTGCTCAAAGTTACAGAACTAAGAAGTGACATAACCTGTGTTCAAACCTAGACAAACTTCATCTAGTCATTGATTTTTGTGACTGTATTCTGCTTTTTTTTTTTTTTTAATTATTTATTATAGTCACACAGAGAGAGAGAGAGAGAGAGAGAGGCAGAGACATAGGCAGAGAGAGAGAAGCAGGCTCCATGCACCGGGAGCCTGACGTGGGATTCGATCCCGGGTCTCCAGGATCGCGCCCTGGGCCAAAGGCAGGCGCCAATCCGCTGTGCCACCCAGGGATCCCTGTATTCTGCTTTTTTAAGATTTTATTTATTCATGAGAGACCCAGAGAGAGAGAGGCAGAGACATAGGCAGAGGGAGAAGCAGGCTTGGGGAGCCCAGTGTGGGACTCAATCCCAGGACCCTGAGATCCCAACCTGAGCCAAAGGTAGATGTTCAACCACTGAGCCACCCAGGTGCCCCTGTATTCTGCTCCTGATAAAATTTACCAAGGGAAAATATTGTTAAAGGTAAAATACATAAAATGTTCATGGAGCCCCATGTATGTATTTTAAACATAAATCCAAAGGTTGAGTGGCAGCAAGTGGTTAGGGGAGATTCTATGGGGCTCCCAGGCCATAAAGATTTTGTATTTTGTCTGGAAACCAGTGGAGCCTCAGCTATCCAGTTTAAAGTAGGAATTTAAGGCATTTATGCCCCAACCATAAACGCTAAACTCAGTGAATTTTCACAAGCTGACACACTTGTTACTGGCACCTAGATCAAGAAACAAAACATTACCAGACCCCCCAGAAGTTTTTTTCTGTCCTCTACATTCACTATCTCCTCCAGTGATAACTACTCTCTGACTTCTAAGAGCATAGACTAGTTCTACCTCATTTTGATCTTGTACATAAGTGGAATCATGCAGAGTATACTTTTCTGTATCTGCCTCTTTTTGCTCTTATAAGTCTGATCCTGATGTATATGGTTGAAGTGAGTTCATTCTCTTTGCTGTATTGTAACAGAGTATATCTGCCTCTATTCTAGTGTTGGCATATCCGTGGTTTCTAGTTTGAAATGAATACAAATGCTGCAACGGTAGGCCTTAAAAGTATTTTTACAGTGGACATACGTACCTAGGAGTGGAATGGCTGTATCATAGGGTATGTGTATGTTGAGTTCCAGTGAATACTGCGAGACAACATCTATACTTAATGGTAAAATATCAAAAGCTTTTCTCTAACACTGGGAATCACTTCTGTTCCTCCAATAAATTTTTATTTTATTAGGGGTCTCAGGCATTTTTAGAAAAACAGTAGACATAATGATGTATGTGTGAAATCCAAAAGAACCTTCAAACTATTAAACAAGTGAACTTAGCAAGTTTCTTTGTATATATTAATACAATTGGTTTTGATATATTTACTTTGTATTTCTATCAACTGGCAAAAAATATATGGAAGACAAAATGATACCACTTTTCACAATTGTATAAAGCATCAAATGCTGGATACTTGGAATTCATTTCTTTTCCCTGTACTGAAAATTACAAGACCTTGTTAAGAGAAATTGGTAAAGAATATACCATATTACTCCTGAGTCTAGTATTAAAAGATCAGTACTGTGAAGAGGAGGTTAGTTCTCAAACTCATTCATGGATTTAGCGTAGTCCCAAAACACAATCTTGTCAGGTTTTTTTCATAAAATTGGACAAATGGGCTCTGGATACATTTATGGGAAAATAAGAAAAATGCAGAACCTGGCCTTATTTTAAATTGATACTAATTGAGACATAGTGACTAACACCTAGAAAAATGCTCTTTCCTGGAATTAACTTGTCAGATGAATGTGATATTTATGCTCCAATGTCTTCATTGTTAAAATCTGGAGCACGATGGCCATGGGAGACAAGCCCAAGAGAGGTTTAAACTAATCAGAAGAGAAAAGCCCAGAAGAAGCAAATAACTTCAAGGTAGAAGTCCAGGACAAAACTACAATAATAATGACTGTTACTTCAATCCCTATTTTCCTAAACTCCTACTGTATAGAAACCATATGAACAAGTGCATTTCTTTTTCTTCTGTGGGACATTCATGGTACAGCAACCTACCAAATAATTGACAGGATGGAATACTTGACAACAAACCTCGGTCAGTTGTGTGAATTGAAATTTATTTTAGAGGTGCTATGGGAGGTGCCATATTGCAGGCAGGCACACCATTTCTTGCTAAATATAACACTATCTTGAGCATTAAAGCCTATGGCAATTTCTTCAGTTGAGCTTTATATGAAGTGGTCAGCTTGTGTTTTGGGCTGTATTATAAAAGATGTTCTTTTTCTCCCTAGGTTTTCACCCGTGCTAAGAAACCCAATCATGCGAACTTGAGGGAGATAAGACCAGACTGAAGAACAGCAAACTGATGGCTGTCAACTCAAGCACACTTTGAGGCATGTGTTCCTAGAGAGGAATAGCTGGGTGGATGGTCCAAACTATTTCAACTGTTCTTACTCTTTCTTTCTGCAAACATATGTGGTTAAATTATAGACTTTGAATGTCTCTGTGGTGAGATTTAACTCTATCTGATGACCTAGTCTTTAACTCTTTCTGTTCCCAATGTGATTGCCAGCATCTCCATCTGTAACAATAGCAGACTACGATTTCTTTTGGTTCACTGTTGACATGGAAGAATCCTATTTTTGAATTATAATACAATTCCCTGAAATTAAAGAAAGCAAGCTGCTGGCAAGAAAAGGAAATAACTAATTCTGTTTTTTTCCCCCATGAAAATAACAGGTTGTTTCCTTGTTAAACACTTTTAGTAACTTGTCAACAAAATTAGTGTTTTTCTCCCCCTCATCTGAGTGATTTTTACACACTACAGTGAGAAACAAAGGCTCAGTCTCATTTGCAGAAGCTCTTGCAGTTACTGGGATAGCCTTATATGCATTTCCCTTTTTAGGGTTGAGATATTTGAAAGAAGCTATCACATATTCCATAAATCTTGTTTTCACCAGTTTCATTTCTACTAATTCTAACTTCTCCTAAAACAGTGAGGTTTCTAGACTTATCTTGGTGGCCTGGGCTGTCAAAGCAAGAGAAAAAGTTTAATGAGGAAAAAGCTACCATGGTTAGAAAACAAAAATGAGAGAGAGAACTTACACCTTATGTAGGAGGAAGAGAGAAAAAACTGGATACAGCTACTCATCATAGTTTGAGGAACAGAGAAATTATAGATTTTTAAACTACTGGATGAGGGCTTAAAGATTTTAAATGATAAACAGTGTGCATATTAATAAAATCAAGTACGCTTTGTAAAGCCCAAAGTTTTTGAGATGTCCCAAGGGAGAGTTGTGCGACAATTCTTCACCATGCTTTTTTTTTGGTACTTTGTCAATGTCTTATGTCAACAAATAGACTTGATTCAAAGGACTAGAAACTTAATATTCTGTCATTTGCTGTTGCCCAGTTTAAGGATGATCTATTATTTACAAGGAACGTCTTTATATTCTTCCCCTACTTAATTCCAAAAAAATATTTCAATTATTTGATTCAGAGGGACATGAATCACCAGATTGGTTACTTGTTTTGTTTTTGTTTTTTTTTTATAGTGGAAAAAGATTTTCATTGAACTCAACCATTTGGCAGATAATGTCAGTGGGTATTTCATTATACCTTTCAAGTGAATTGACACATTTCAAAAATAGTATTTGGAATATGGCAAAACTGTCCTGTCTTCAAAATGCTTTCACTTTGAGCAGTGGGTGTATATATCATACTGACTTGTGAAGGAGGTCTTCCTAAGATAGTTATGAATAAGGTGCCTATAGGAAAAAATAAAAATTCATGTGTTCAAAGGGACGTCCATTCAGAACATTTTCAATGTACTTTGTATGGTAACAAAGGAAAAGAGTATAATGCAATCAGGTTTTTAAGTCTGTTACTTTAAAGTTTATTGGGCATATTCCATTATTCATGGATTTAACATTTAATGAACACCTACTAGATATCAGACACCATATTACATTACGGCCAATGAAAATAATAGTAACTTCTTAATCCAAAGACCTAGTAGTAGGGCAGGAATGTGATTCCTTAAGGTCAAGAACAAAAACCCTAACTTGTTAGGGCTGGCAGGTGGGGAAATATGAGATGTGGTTGAGAAAAAAACAGGCCAGGAGCCAGATAGTTACAAAATCTTGCAGGCTATGCTAACGATATGGTCTTTGCCTAACAACATTAAAATGGCCTTATAAGGCTTTATGTAGGTGGTGATCTATCTTATGTGGATTTGGGAAAGCAGATAGGAGGGTCCTAAGGTTTTCCTTGGAATTACTTGGTAGTTGATTGAGTGGTCCAGGTGAGAGATAATGGGAGGTTATGGTGGACTGGAATGGTAGTTTTGAGAGAGAAATCTAGAAGAAAAATCAAGGTTTAGTGACAGGATCTGGGTAGAAAGAAAGTGTCAAGGATCACTTCTAGTTTTCTGCTTTAATTATCTAAAACTACAGAGAAGTGTGTGTGTGTGTGTGTGTGTGTGTGTGTGTGTGTGTGTGTGTCTATGGGGAGATAGGTGGTGAGCCTTACTTTATCCCTGGTTAAGTTTTGTAACTCAGTGAATCATTAGTATAAATAGGCTAGAACATGATACTAACAAAACCTGAGTCATGAGTTTGACTTGACCCCAAATTGTTCAGTTAAGTTGATTCTCTTAACGGACCACAAATTCTCTTCCTTGCTCCTGCTTTCTCAACAAGCCTTTTGATCTCAGCCCTGGAAGGGAGCATGGAACTGTTTCACTATAGAGGTCTTAACTCAAAGTGTGTGTCCTACAAATACAGTTAAGTCTCTTAGCACAGTGGCTGACATACTGTGATTGCTAAATTCTTATGGGGTGGACATTGGATCATTTATAATGCCTTTATATACAAGCGATTTTTTTACTTTACAGGAGAAATTAGTAGTATGACCTGAATATCCCAAGAGAAGAGGGTATGACACAAGTGTGCTCTCTGGAATTTACCTCTCACCTGAGTCACTTTATTAATGTGGGAAACCTGTCAGACAGCTGAGGGAAAGGAGGAATAAACCTGGTGTCATTAAATGCTCTCATGAAGGTTGGGAAAGGCCTGGATTGACTGTCCTCCCGGGGCCAAACCCACCAGGAAAAAAAGTAATCTGTTCTCTGACCCTGTGGTATACTTAGAAAATGATCATTTCCTAACTTGACTATAAGCTCAGTAATGGGGAGAACGAGCTTCATCCTGCTTACCTCCAAATCTCCAGAGCCCAGTCAAGTGCTTGGCATATGGCTGATGAATAAATATTTTATAAATGAATAAAAAAAGTGGTCTTATCGACAGTGCCTGACATGAGGTAGAGTTGAGCTGTGATCAATACTTGGGGTCTGACCAGTGCAGAACAGCTACAAACTCAACTAGCAAACCATATTGGAGCATTTGGAGTCCATTTGAAAAATTTTTAAGTTGTGGGGCCCCTACCAACACCAAAGTATGAAGATGAGACTCTAGGCATAGAGGTGAAAGGCTAGAAGGATCTAGACTGGCCGTTGTGGTTTTAGGCACTCCCTGGTGCTTCAGTCAAATGCCCAAATTTTAATGGAATTGTTGTTAAAGAGGGTGATGTGAAATCAAGAAAGTGTCCAGTCAGATCATCTGGAACAGTTGATGAACTCGGCTGCGGTTTGCTGGGACTTTGACAATGCCTGAAACAACAGACATGTGTTTGTCATGGTGGGGCTACAGATGATTTGTAGGGACATTGTGGCTCCGGACATGTTTGTGATCTAGTATGGTGGAGACTGACCTATTGGAGCATGATGTCTTCAAAGTGCTCTCTCAGGAAGCCCCGGTGGCTCAGTGGTTTAGCACCACCTTCAGTCCAGGGCATGATCCTGGAGACGGGGGATCGAGTCCCATGTCGCGCTCCCTGCATGGAGCCTGTTTCTCCCTCTGCCTGTGTCTCTGCCCCCCACCCCCCGTCTCTCATGAATAAATAAATAAAATCTTAAAAAAGTTATATTCTTTAAAAAAAATTGCTCTCTCCCCAAAATAGTCAACATCCAGCTGGCCACAAAAGAAAGCGGTCCATTCTACGCAGGTTGTCAATAGAGAGATGTCTTTCCTAACATGGAAATGACCCTTCGATTGAAATAACTTTTTTAAGGAAAAAATTTACAAAGACCTACAAATAAGGTAAAAGTTATGTTTTGCTTCTATTTTCCTCTTAACTATAGGAAACAAACCGGAGGTGATGGAGTAACTGGGTGTTGGCATTAAGGGGGCCACTTGAAGTAATGAGCACTGGGTGTTGTATGCAACTGATGAATCACTGAACTCTGCCTCTGAAACAAATAATACTGTATTTATTAATTGAATTTAAATAATCAAAAAGTTATGTGAAATCTACTCTTTCAGAAGCCATAATTGTGAATATCTTAGTGAACACTTCTCCAGAAATCTTTTCATTTTCATAGTCACCTGTTTCACATGTATATTGTTTATTTCCTTATTCTCTACTGATACTGGATTTATTTCTAGTTTTTATAAAACAGCAATGAACATAACCATAGTACTGCATCCACCATTTTGCCTTTCAGAAAAGTAAAAAAACATGACTCAAAGATGCAACACATGTCAAATAACCTGATTGTGAGGAAAGCCATCATGATAGTAAACCTGGTTCGATGATATTTGAGGAGCGCATATTTGCATATTTATATAAGGAAAGGAAGAGCATTTTTGATGTAAGGTTACTAATTTGGAGATAACCTTCCAGGACAATATAATTCTAACTTTAGGTTTATCTTCTCTATTGGACAGAAATAAATTTTACCTCTAACAGTTGAAAGTCAATAACCTGTAACTTAGATCTAATCCTTAATAAAATCTACGCCAAAACAGGCATTATCATAGAGAATTGAATAATTTTGGGGAAGATCTGTTAGTACTTCAGTATAATATTGTAAGGAATTTTAGTAGTTTTTCTTATTACGAAGTTTTGGATAATCTTTCTTAAGACCTGTGTTGCCAAACTTGATTTCATCATGAAAGGTATGGTTTTTGAAAGACCAGAAAGAGGAGGCCAGGTGAATGGGAATGACACCTTCCAGGGTGGCAGATTTCCTTAAGCAGCCTGTGGAAAACAGTGACTTTACCTTCGTGGTGAATTTGCTGATGTTTATTTCCAATTTAGTCATAAGTTCCAAGGTGGGGACTGTATTTCTTTATATTCTTCAAAGCACTTAGATGGGCCCATTGGAGTTACCTGATTGGAAGACAAAAGAATTCAAAAATAGCCAAGAATATGCATTTTATTTATTTTTTTTAATTAATTTTTATTGGTGTTCAATTTACCAACATACAGAAAAACACCCAGTGCTCATCCCGTCAAGTGTCCACCTCAGTGCCCGTCACCCATTCCCCTCCAACACCGGCCTTCCTCCCCTTCCACCACCCCTAGTTCGTTTCCCAGAGTTAGGAGTGTTTATGTTCTGTCTCCCTTCCTGATATTTCCCAACATTTCTTTTCCCTTCCTTTATATTCCCTTTCACTATTATTTATATTCCCCAAATGAATGAGAACATACACTGTCCTTTTCCGATTGACTTATTTCACTCAGCATAATACCCTCCAGTTCCATCCACGTTGAAGCAAATGGTGGGTATTTGTCGTTTCTAATTGCTGAGTAATATTCCATTGTATACATAAACCACATCTTCTTTATCCAAAGAATATGCATTTTAATGGAGGGGAATGTGAGGTTTCTTCTGTAAGCACATATATGTAATGTTTCAGGGGCATTAGGAACTTTGGAAAAGGGGAAAAAAACAAAACAAAACAAAAAAACACCCTGAGAGTAATGTAGTCTGAAGAATTGTGTCATAGGTAAGGCGTTAAATGCTGTATCATGAAATCCAAGGGGTAAGTCATCACTTTGCTACTGGCTTCATAATCAATCCTTAACCTGGACTTTCCCCAGTTCCCAGCCTAGAATATTTTTGACCTTCTGTTTCTCCTTCAGTTTTTTTTTTTTCTTATGTGTGGTTTCAAAAGGAGCTTTTCACAGGGCTGCTGGATGGAAATGCTGTTTTGAATTGCCCAGCTCCTTTTGACTGGAGCAAAGAGGATTTGTGTCTGTTAGCTGCTTTTCACATTATTGCTTGAGCTGACTAATCCTGCTCACTTGTGATGACCGGTATCTCATTACACCTTTATCAATAGCATCCCTTCTGTATTAAGCAGGATTCTTTTTTCCTTCATGCTTATAATTTTTCCAATTAGGGGAATATTAAGAGAGTTTTTAGGTTTTAGGAACATCAGTGTTGCTCCCTCAGATGCTTTGCCTTTGGGTTAAGCCATTTATAAAATGAATCAGTGAGTACAGTAGAGGACGAAGTCCCAGATTCGTCACCTGCCTCTGTCTCCCGGTGAGGGCTTCAGTAGAGGGTTTATAGAAAGTTTCAATAGGTACCGCAGCGTCTTAACTTTAGAACCAGTTATAGTGCCATTGGTTTTCTTTAAACATTAAACATTTTATTGGATAATTTCTCACAGGCCTAAGGGAAAATGTGCAAGTTCTTTTAAATTAAAGTAAAATCAGCTGATGAAATTGCCTTGCCTCATAGAGCCTTTCTCCCTGAAACCACCTTGAGGAAGAGTAAATGTTTTAAAGTTTATTTTAGGGCTTTACTAAAAAAGGAAAACATGCTTTATGATTAGGCCTTTAAGGTCAATAGAGGCTCTGGATGATCTGAAATCCTGTCTCCACCTGTAGTCACAATAGAAAAGCCTATTTAGGAAGAGAATTCTTTGGAGTGGTCCATGAGCAAGGAAAACCCATATCCACCCCCCCCCCAACCCCCCATTTTGGACTGGTCATGGCAGGAAATGGCTTAGATATTTGAGAACTACAAAGAAAGTTAAATATCATGGATCAACTAATTTAGATGGTTTGGTTTTATTTTTTTTTTATTTTTTTTTTTTATTTTTTTAATTTTTTTTTTATTTTTTATTTTTTTGATGGTTTGGTTTTAAACTGTAATTTTAGAAAATGAACTCTGAGAACTCTGGTGGCCTACCGAGAAAAATAGAAATGAGAATTGTGTGACCTTGGAGGGAAAAATGGAGTTGCCTCTGTGGTTTGACAGTTCTGGAAAACTTCTGGCTCTCCCTTTCCAAGTGACTACCTGGAATTGCATTAGTTTCTGGCTTAAATCCCCTGCCCTCTCATATCTCTCTTGTAAAATTGAACACCCTGTGCAGGGCATAGTGTGGAATGGTTTCACTCCAGAGTGGATAGGTTTGTCGCTTCATTTATGCCAAGAAAAACCAACGTCTGCTCAACAAAAGAAAATTAGATGCCTTGAGGTAGAAGTGGAACATGAAATGATGTAACAGGGATGGAAGAGGAGTGTAAAATTCATTCCCTCATTTTACAGTCTGAGCCTGAAGAGGCTTTCCTTGTCTCAAAGCAGGTGAATCTGTGAAGGTCTAGTTTGGAATTATTCTATTCCCCCTGTTTTTAGATCCTCTGGTTTTCTCTCTCATTGCTTCTGTTTGGATTTCTAATGATACTGTTAAACTTGGTAAGGAATTAGATAGCTGAATTTTGCTCTCAAAGACCATGACAAAGTAGAGCCATAGGATATTGCATTATAAGTTAAAATAATAGGGAGCAATTTGGGTTGAATTTGTAATGTACTCCAGTTAGAATCCTGGTGCCTCCTGTTGCATTGTGCAAGGTGGAAGAGGCTCTGTTAAATCTAAGTTAATATTCCCAGGTGACTTGTACTAAGAGTCTCCATTTCTATCAGATCACAAGGCAAGGCCAACACCAGCTGAAAAATATGCGGCACTTGTGTTGTTACATCAGACTTCCTCCCCTCAGGCACTTGAGGGGTGATGATGTTTCCAGAGCAATTTTATTAAGAATAAACTTAGGATAAGGAAAACAATGGAAATCGCATTTTATTCCTGGCAAGTATTTCTATTTAATGTTTTCAGTATTAGTATAATAGCTATACTCTCATTAGAAAGACAACCAGAAAATTTGTTTAGTGAAACACAGAAAAGTCAAACCACCTAGGAAGCTTGTTACTCATAAAGATTTTACATACATGGTTTTAACATAAGTGTTGCAGTAATAAAAGATCCCATTCCTCATATTTTTTTATCTCAAAATTTATGTATACATGTTAGGATATTAGCGCTGTTTTGCTTATTTACCTTGAGGAGTGCCTGGCTGCCTCAAAGAGAGGAGCCTGCAGCTCTGGGTCTCAGGATCATGAGTTCTAGCCCCATATCGGATATAGAGATTACTTAAATAAAAACTTAAAACCTAATCTTTACCTTGCTTTTGGAAAACATTTCTAAGTGTTCTGTGGTTTAAGGATGTAGTAACATTAAAAAAAAAAAAGATTTATTTGAGAGAGTGAGCAGCAGAAGGGGGTTGGAGAAGGGAGGGAAAGGCGGACACCCCCTTGAGTAGAGAGCCTGACACTGGGCTTGATTCCCAGGACCCCAAGATCATGACCTGAGCTGAAGCTGGTCACTTAACCAACTGAGCCACCCAGGTGCCCCAAGAAAGCAGTAACATTTGATTTAGAGAATAGTCATTTCTGTGAAGGAAGAAGCAGAAATAAGGGATAGAGGAGAAAAACAATCTGTTTTTTCCCCCCCACTGATATTAGTTTTCCAAAGACATCCACTCTATGTTGTGTTAAAAACAAACACAAAAACAAAAACAGGGCATGTTAATCTTAAGACTTGCACAAAAATCAATTCCAGTCTGACAGTGCCAAACCAGAAGTGGTTAGGAGGGCTCCCCCAACAGGAACTCAGGGAGAGGCTTTTACAGTAAGAAAATTGATTGGCTATAACTTGAAGCCTAGTTGTCTGTTATCAGTCATCCTTAGAATTTTGACTTTGTAACCTTGAGACTTTTACTTACTTACATTTTTATTTGCTTACTAAGGCTGTCAGGGCATTAGAGCCACATGAATCCAATGGCCTCCTTGCTTATTAATTTCACCCAGCCATGTTACTATATTCTGATGCCAGGAACCTGCCTATACTTGGCACAGCACCTTGCTTTCTAGACCTGGAGTGGTCCCTGATCCCTGACCTCCATGCAGCCTGGACCATGGTCCTCTGAGCTTTGAGGGGTATATGGAGATTGCCTAAATTGATTGGTTCTCTACTTGCTTCTGGAACCGTTACCTCTGTACTCTAGCCTCCTTTCTCAAAATAAGGAGTCCTTCTAAAGCCAGAAGATAAAATATCTTTTAAAGACATCTCCTATATTCTAGACTTATAGAAGCAGGGAAAGAACCATGTAGGAAAATGTGAATCCTTATCCAAGATGGCATGACCTAGCATTTCTTTTGCAACTGATAAAGAATAAACTTGCTGAGGTTTAAGTGCCATGAGGTATGCCAAGGTTTTTATACACATGATCTCTTTTTATATTCCTTAACTTATGCATTATTCCTTGAGGAAATTAGGCTCAAAATGAGGATAGGGTGGGAACACCAATCTCTGATTCAAAAGGTGTGCCTCTTTACTTAAAAAACTGAATAGGTCCATTTTCCCCCCCATCATCAGCTGGTAAAACTCATCCCCTGAAACTTCATAGATGCCTTAGTCCCATAAAAATGACATTACCAAATCATTCTGTGTGGCATCTTGACAACAGAAGTAGTATGGACTGGCAGTGAGAAAAGTTGTGTGATAGGAAGTAGGACTAGCACTCTCTAGGGGGTAGAGGGTCAGAACTTTTGTGCAAATTAGGACAAGGAAAGCACAGATCTAGGAGAGCAGGATGAGTGGGGGCAAAGAAGACACATTCCTGCCTTTTTCCAAGACTTTTTCTTGCATCTTTTTATGATGAAAATAATTTAGTTTTCTTGGAAGGAGTATAGGGAGAAGTGTACATGTTTCATTCACTTAAAAACCAGCCCCCTCCAAAAAAACCCGAATTGAAATCCATGAACAAAGCCTTGGTAGAATAAGAAAAGAGGCAGTTTTCTGTGAAGTTTCTGATTTACTTAAATTGTACAACTTTTAATTACTATCTCCTTCAGGCACAAAAACCCAATTCAGAAAGATAATCAGCCAAGGGTTGAAAATAGTTTGAAGACAATTCACCAGTGGATGGTATGATTATTTGTTGTATTTTCCTCTCTTTTTGGCAACTTACAAATTTTATAATTCAGTTGGAAATTGCTACTTTAGCAATAATGAATTTAAAGGGAAATCAGTAAATTGATTTAAAGGGTCTTCATTATTTTAATATTTTAATTAGGTTGTGTATTTTTACCAGCCCTCTGGATGACTAATATGTAGAAACACAACCAGGCAATGTTAATTCAGAAAAGAAGAGATTAAGAAGTTCTTGTGATATAAAGGAACGTAATTGTCGCATGATGACCTAAGAGTTTGTGATGAAAACTCTTTCATCTTTATTGTAGACCTCATCTGAAGTCTTTTTTTTTTTTAAACTCTAGGTCCTGTGTGACTAAAAGGGGTGCAGCTTAGAAGCTACTTATGGAAGGAATAGAGGGTGGAATTTTAGTTGTTTAGCCTACAAAATGTAAGGCTGGTAAAAAAGACCTGATAGCCACGATCCAACATTTGAAGGATTATCATGTTAGTAACTGTCATGTGTGGTTTTGAAAACTAAAGGTTGGAAGTTACCAAAGAATTTTTTCTAATTAGAGCTGTCCAACAATGGGACTGCTACTTGATGATGTAGGAAGTTCCTCTTCAGTGAAGTATTCAGACACATGCTGGAAGACCATCTGGCAGGGTTGTCTGGGTGTGCCTCCACTAGCAGTTGCAGTGTATAAATGGGAGAAGGCTGTGTTAAATGACTTGATAGTTCTTTCCAAGTTCAAGCTCTCAGATTTTATTTAAAGATTTTATTTATTTATTCATGAGAGAGGCAGAGAGAGAAAGGCAGAGACACAGGCAGAGGGAGAAGCAGGCTTCATGCAGGGAGCTTGATGTGGGTCTTGATCCCAGGACCCTGGGATCATGCCCTGAGCCAAAGGCAGGTACTCAAACCACTGAGCTACCCAGGTGTCCCAAGTTCTCAGATTTTATATTGGCAATAGGATTCTTTCAAGGAGGAGGATGGTGGAGGTTGATGCAATGGACTCTGTTTCATCACTAAAATTTCTCTAGTTTCTCAGGGCACTGGAGAAGAAGATAAAACCAAAGACTTCTAGAAGTAAATAGCATTGTTATAGGAAAATGAATTAGTAGAAAGAATATTTATGGCACCTGAAATTTTAGAGTTTTAATACTAACACAAAGCAGGCTACAGTTTTGGTTGTTTTTTTTGTTTTTTGTTTTGATCATTCTGACTGGATTTGGTAACTTTCTAAAATTGATCTATGGTTAAATCCATAGATAGTTTTGCCTGAAGTTTTCCTGTCATATCACTAAGTCTTTCCAAGAACCAGATGACCTTTAATCCCAACTTCTTTAATTGTGTTAGAATTCCAAAGATAAAACCCAATATTACTATTTCCTGTTAATTAAGCCCTAAGGTAGGCACTGCTGGTGAAGGGACTTTGCATATAGAATTACGAATCAGATGACTTTAAGGTACAGAGATTATTCTAGGTGTTCTGGGTGGGCCCAATGAAACTGCATGAGTCTCCCCGCTGAGGGCATGCTCATAGGAAATACTAGAGGCTTATTAGGGGAAATCAGAGACTCAAAGTGTGAGAGCTTTAACCCAAGGTTGCTGACTTTGAAGATGAGAAAGAGGCCCAAAAGCCAAGGAATGTGAGCAGCTTCTAGAAGTCGGGAACAAGTCCTGGGTGACAGCAAGGAAACAGTACCTCAGTCCTACAATTGTATGGAATTCTGTCTATAGCCTGAATGAGCTTGGAAGATTAATTCATAGAGCCTCCACTGTGTACCCCTTGATCTCAGTCTTGTGAAATCCAGGGGAGCGATACTGCTGGATCTGTGAGATAGCAAATTGGGTGTTGAAAGTTGCCAAATTGCAGTTGGTTTTGTTACAGCAGCAATAGTAATCTAATACAGCAATAAAATAGTATATGGATGGTCCTTGTGAGTCATTAGCAGAAAAATTAAAAAAAAATGTTACCTTTTTCAAAAGGAGTTAATTGTATTTAACCCTTTAGGAGTGTTTGTTGTCAAAAGGAGGACCCATTAGTCAAAATGATACTTCAGTAGGACTTTGCTGGTACTTTTTGCCTACCCAGGTTACCATGGACTACCAAAGGCTATGGTCCTTCCTTGGTGTTCTTTATTCTTAAAACACAGCATGAGGTGTGTTTCTCTCCATCCTCACCAACACTTATTTCTTGTATTTTGGATAATAGCCATTTCAACAGCTGTGAGGTGATAGCTCATTATGGTTCTGATTTGCATTTCCCTGATGATTAATCCTGTTGAGCAATTTTTTCATGAACTTGTTGGCCATCTGTATATTTCTTTTGGAAAACTATCTCTTGAGATCTCTGCCCATTTATTGATCACTTTTGCTAAAAAGTTGTATAAGTGCTTTGTATATTTTGGGTATTAATCCCTTAGCAGATATATGATTTGCAGGTAAATTTTTTCCCATTCAGTCGGTTGTCTTTTCATTTGTTGATTGTTTCCTTTGCGCAACTCTTTAGTTTGATGTGGTATCATGTATTTTTGCTGCTGTTGACTTTGCTTTTTGGTGTCAAAACCAAAACACAACCAACACACACACAGAACCAAAACAAAAACATTACCAGGACTGGCACCTATGATTTCTTCTAGGAGTGTTATGGTTTTGGGCTTAACATTCAAGTCTTTAATCCATTTTGAGATAATATTTGTGTGTGGTGTAAATTAGTGGTCCAGTTTCATTCTTCTGCATATGGCAGCTAAGTTTTCCTAACATTTGTTGAATTGACTGTCCTGGGATGCCTGGATGGCTCAGCGATTGAGCATCTGCCTTTGGTTTAGGGCATGATCCTGGAGTCCCAGGATTGAGTCCTATGTTGGCCTTCCTGCATGGAGCCTGCTTCTCCCTCTGCCCATGTCTCTGCCTCTTTGTGTGTGTCTCTCATGAATAAATAAATAAAATATAAAAAAAAATGAATTGACTGTCTTTTTCCTATTGTATATTCATGCCTCCTTTGTTGTAAATTAATATATGTGTGCTTATTTCTGGGCTCTATTTTGTTCTATTGATCTTGTGTCTGTTTCTATAGCACCCTGTTTTGATTAATATAACTTTGTTATCGGTTTGAAATCCGAGTATGATGTCTACAGTTTTGTTCTTTTTTCTTGATTGCTTTAGCTATTTGAGGTCTGTCTTGGTTCCATACAAATGTTAAGATTGTTCTGTGAAAAATGCCATTGGAATTTTGATAGGGATTGCATTGAAAATGTAGTTTATTGGGATCCCTGGGTGGTGCAGTGGTTTGGCGCCTGCCTTTGGCCCAGGGCGCGATCCTGGAGACCAGGGATCGAGTCCCACGTCGGGCTCCCGGTGCATGGAGCCTGCTTCTCCCTCTGCCTGTGTCTCTGCATCTCTCTCTCTCTCTCTGTGTGACTATCATAAATAATAAAAAAAGAATTAAAAAAGATCTTCTTTAAAAAAAAATAAAATAAAGAAAATGTAGTTTATTTTGGGTAGTATGTACGTTTTAAGAATTCCTTATGAATGTAGAATATTTTTCCACTTATTTGTCTTCAATTTCTCCATTATTTTTCGGTGTATAGATTTTTTACCTCCTTGTATTTAAATTTATTCCTAAGTATTTTTTAAATAAAATTGTAAATGGATTTATTAATTTGTCTGAGAAGCACAAGAGATTTCCATAGATTGATTTTTGCATCCTCCAACTTCATGAATCCATTTATTCTAAATTTCTCAGTGGAGTCTTTAACATTTTCTATATAAAATATGTCATATGGGGGTGCCTGGGTGGCTCAGTGGTTGAGCATCTGCCTTTGGCTCAAGTTGTGATCCTGGAGTCCTGGGATTAAGTCCTGCATCCGGCTCCCTGCAGGGAGCCTGCTTCTCCCTCTGCCTATGTCTCTGCCTCTCTCTGTCACTCTCATGAATAAATAAATAAAATAAATAAATCTTTAAAAATATGTTATATGCAGATAGTTATAGTTCCAATTTGGATGCCTTTCATTTTTTTTTTCCTTGATTGCTCTGGCTAGTACTTCCAAAACTATGTTGAATAAAATTGGTGAGAATAGACAACCTTCTCTTGTTCCTTATCTTTCAGCTTTGCACCATTGAGTCTGATGTTGTAAGCTTGTCATATTATTTTTTTATTTTTTATAACCATTTTGTTGGGAGATTTTATTATAAAGGGATTGGAATTTTGTCAAATCCTTTTTCTGCATCTGCTGAGATGATTATGATTTTTTACCTTTATTTTGTTGTGGTAGTGGATCATGCTGATTTGTGAATATTGAACTATCTTTGCCTCTCTGGAATAGATCCCACTTGATCAGGTTGTGTGATTTTTTTTTTTTTTAATTTTGTTGAATTTGGTTTGCTAGGATTTGAGGATTCTTGTGTCTATGTTCATCAGGAATATTGGCATGTAACATTTTTTCTTGTGGCATCCTTGTCAGGTTTTGATATCAGGGTAATACTGGCTTTGAAATGACTTTGAAAGTGTTCATTCATTTTCTGTATTTTGGAAGAGTTTGAGAAGGATTGGTATTCTAATTTGGATGTTTAGCAGAATTCACCGAAGCTGTCTAATTCTAGACTTCAGTTGGAAGTTTTTTGATTATCTGTGAAATCTCCTTACTAGTAAAATTAGTTTATTCAGTTTACTTATTTCTTCATGCTTCAGTCTTGGTAGCTTGTATGTTTCTAGGAATTAATCTCTTCTGGATATCAAATTGGTGTTGAATTGAGTTTTTTAAATAATATTTAGTATTATGGTTGAAAAGTATGTTGGATATTATTTCAGTTTTTCTAAATTTATTAAAACTTGTGTTGTGGCCTAACATATGATCTGTCCTGAGAGTGTTTCATGTGTGCTTTAAAGTCTGTGTTGCTTTTGGACGGAATGTTCTCTGTATATCTGTTGAGTCCATGCACTCTAATGTATTTAAAGCTGATGTTTTCCTATTAACTTTTTCTTATGTTTTCCTGTCTGGATGATTTATGCATTACAAGTGGGGTACTGAAGTCCCCTATTACTGTGTTGCTGTCTACTTCTCCATTTTGGTCTGTTAATATTAGCTTTATATATTTAGTATGCCTGTGTTGGCTGCATAAATACACACAAATGTTATATTCACTTGTTGGATTGACCCATTTATCATTACATAATGCCCTCCTTTTAAAGTCTGTGGTTTTAAAGTCTGTGTTGTCTGATGTAAGCTTTCTTTTACTTTCCCTTTGTATAGTCTTTTTTCACCTTTTTGAGTGTGTATCCTTACATCTGAAGTCTCATATAGGCAGCATATAGATGGGTCTTGGTTTTTCTCTTTTTAAATCCATTCAGCTACTGTCTTTTGATTGGAGAATTTAGTGCATTAACATTTAAAGTAATTACTGGTGGTTATGAACTTATCACTATTTTCCCTGTTCTGTTTTTATGGGACTCACACCTTTTGAAAAATTCTATACTTATTAAACAAATATCATTTCAAAACCTAATCCCAAATAAACTTGCATCCCCAATATGTGAAGATAAGCCACCCTGACTTCCAATTATGGTTCTTTTTAGTCTAATTCAGGTCATGTGAGAATAATAGAATTATTAGTCATGTGACTGAAAATGAGAGTTTCAACATTGAAAAAAATAGTTGATAGTAAACATACTGTCAAATTCTATGTATTAGATGATGGAGGACAGCATTCATGGGTAGAAGTTATAATTCCTATCTTCAGATTTTTGATGTGCTGAGCATATTGGGATAGATGGTTCTATATGAAACATTTTAAATTATTAAAATCTTTACCAAATATCACATAATTTTAAAGGAAACTTCAGAGTGAAATAAAGTATTCACCTCATAATGGTAATACTTCAGTTGGTAAATGGAAATTTCTACACCCTTCGTCAAATGAATAATGTATTTAACAACTTTGGTATTTAACAAAGTCTTTGGGAATCAATGCTTTTCTTTTGAAAAGACAGTCACAGTACAAGACAATATTAAGGGCCATAAGGTACACAGTGTAAGCCCTGGAGGATTATTAATGGAATACATTTTTGGGAGCAGAAATGAGGTTTTCAAAGGAGCTATGTCCTTAGAAGGTGTTGGACAGGTGGTAGTAAAGAAACTCAGTCATTCCAATGGGATTAAATAAAAGAGGTATCAGGATGTGTAGGTTGGATCAGGGGGGCTATTTGGGAGGCTAACCTAGCCCAGAGTGTTAGCTAGTTTGTGGAGTTCCTCTAGGATTTGAAAAAAGGGTTTGACCTTTTTCTGTGTACAGGAGGCCATTATCTATGTGATGTCACAATCCATCTATCTGTAAGCTTCCTATCTCCTCCTAACCCTGCTCACTGCCTCTCATCTCTCATCACTGCTAATCCTGAATATTTGTATGCAGTTGAAATATGATCTAAAATGAACTAGGGCAGCCTCAGAGGAGAGATGTAGCCACAAAAGAACTGTCATATCAGGGGTTATGTGAAGGGAAAGGAGGTGTTCATGCTGCCTTCTGGTCAGCAGGAGTGTTTTTGATAATGAGAAAACTATGTTTAAACGTTGACTCATGTACACGCAGAAGCACTTCACTTACACTGTAACCTGTGTCCTTTTTACCTGAAATGCCTGAAAACCACCCAACCATGACACTAATATCTGTGAAAAATGGTAACAATACCAGAATAATTCCTGTCTCCTACCACAGGCAACTTGACCCCAAGCAGGGGGCAAGGGTTTCTGCCCACAGAATGGGAATGGTCCAAAGAGCAGATTGAGCCATAAACATTGAATGTTTCTGTGACAGGAAACCAAGATGATCTCTTACAGCTTCCTATTCTACCTGAGGTGCTATGGTTGGTATTAAACAATGAGATTAAGCTCTTGTCAGGCAAACTAATGAATTTTGGATTGATTTCTGTCTTCTGCAATGCTACTGACATTTTTGACAGCTATGATTTATAGGACCTTTATTGGGTCTATTCATGAGAAGAGCTGTTTATTTTGGTTGATGGGCAAAGTTTCTAATGTTCCCAGTGGGAAATGCTGAGGGCCAACGGGATGGCTGTCTTGAAGGTGCTCTCTGGCTGTCTGGGGCAGGTTTCTTATAAATTTGTAATCAAGATCTCTGAGAACTAATGAGGGCAGGTTAGCTTGGAAATTGTTTTGGTGACATTTGACCAGTGGAATGCTCCTGGAAAATATATAAGTCTGCTGTTCAGCTACAGATCCTTAAGGTAAAAATTATACTTTGACACTTTATTTGCTTTATTCTTTTTTTTATTTGAAATGGCTTAACCTGTTTCCACAGAGTGGAGTAAAACTGTTAATTCTCCAAAACAGTGGTGGAAAAATAGTGAAATGCAAAGATTTAAAACTAGGGTTTGTCTTTTGAAGAATCCCGTAGCTCATAGAACATTTTCCTAACAAAGATTTGAAAGTTTACAAATGATAACGGATGCTGTGGTAAACCTCTCAGATTTACTTTCAAGACCAAGATAATGATTTTGCCCAGTTCCTGGGAGTGATGGCTCCTAATAGCTCACAGATGGGTCCCTTTCTGGAAATAGGCCTCTATTGAAGGACAGTGCCTTGCCTAAGGTTAAGTTTGCTTCCTAGGTCATTCTGCATTCAATGATTGGTCAAGATAGGGGTAAAAAGGTCTCTTCTTTCAACTGATGACCTCTCTATTGAGCCATCCCAACTTCACAGCTTAACACATGGTTGGATAAAGCCTTTGTTGTGAGTACATCATAGTTTAACTGCTCTCTCTGACCAATGCATTTTCCCCAAGTGGAGAGGTTCTGAGACCACTTCACAATCAACTTCCTGGACACAAATCTCAGCTTAGAATCTTTACCAGGGAACTCTACCTACAATAAGGAGATGATGGTTGGAAGAGGTAGGCATACTAGAAGAAAATGATCAGGGGTTGACTACAAATGGGATTTCAGAGATGAGAAGGGAAAGACTTTGAGGCTGTCTTAGAAGTTCCAACTATGGGCATTTGGGAGGTTGTTGTTGCCTTAGGCTAAAAGGAATCATCCTTGTAACACTTTTTAAGGTGTATACTCAAGAACACTGAGAAACCAGTACACACACCCCATCTTTTTCAACAGTAAAATATCATGAAGTGCCTGGCTTCTGGCATTACCAAGTAGATTCAACCTATAATATAGAGAAGAGAGGAAGACAAAATAAGGGAATAAAAATAACTCTTCTTAAACTACGAATACTTTTGATAATGTTTCTAAAGAGTGTTCCTGTATGGAAAGATAGGATGTATAATCAGGTGGAATTACTTTAAAAATATGTAACTGTTCAAAAATTTTGAGAGAGAGAATGAGTGAGCATGGGTGGGGGTAGGTAAGAGCAGAGGGGAGAGGGAGAGTCCTGAACTCAGTGCCAAGTCTGACACAGGGCTTTTTTTTTTTTTTTTAAGACTATATTTATTTATTCGTGATAGACATATTGAGAGTGAGAGAGAGAGAGAGAGAGGCAGAGGCAGAGACACAGGCAGAGGGAGAAGCAGGCTCCATGTCAGGAGCCCGACGTGGGACTCAATCCCGGGACTCCAGGATCACACCCTGGGCCAAAGGCAGGCGCTGAACCACTGAGCCACCCAGGGATCCCTGACACAGGCCTTTATTTCAGGATCCTGAGATCACAACCTGAGCCAAAACCAAGAGTCGGACACTTGACTGACTGCCTCACCCAGGCATCCCCAAAATCTAGAACTTTTCTTAGAACATGCAGGACAAGAAAATAGGACTTGCTCTAAAGTCAAAAGCTCAGCAATAAAATCAATAGGCTGATGCACACTGCTTGTATGTATTTAGGTGGTGATCACTGGATAGCACAGGCAATGGCAGCTCTTGTGAATCAGGCAAGAGCCAGCTTTCTGGAGGTCCACATGGACATTCTTCATGTCTTTGGTGTAAAGAATTGACAATTGTTGTTAGGATGCTTCCCCCACAAGTAATCCCTAGGAATTCCAACATTATTTTTTTTTTCTGTAAGTATAATCTTGAATTTTGTCTTTGAGCTCAGCATAATGTAGCTGTCTTTCTCTCAATGTGATAAAATGATGATAATTCCAAGATATTGCCTGAAAGTTGAGCATCTCAGTACTATATAACAATCCACTGGAATACCTTCTCCTAAAATGAACAACCACCAAAAATAGTGACTCAAAAATATTAGCTGGAAAGTGATCTTCATAAAGAAGCATTGGGCTTTGATTGCTGAAGGGTTAGGGAGTCCATATTCCTATCTAAGCTAGGCTTCATGCATAGGCTAATTGGGATGGCCTCAGGGGAATTGAGGGTAGGGGTTCTAAAGAATTGCTAGTTTAATGTTAAAAATGTCAGAACTTTAGTGATGGTAACTTTTATATAAATGAATATATATTTTTCTTTCCTGGAAGGTGTTTAGGTTTTGTTTTTGTTCCCCACCACCGCCACTTTGGTCTGAGGGGGTAGGAAAGAGAGGGGTAGATATATAATATTTAAAAGGATAGAAAAGAGGATCAAAGATGTGAATGATGAACTACCTGGGATGAGGGGAGGTGGGATGGGGTGAGCATGGCATAGTAAAGAAAAGGAAGTAGACCTCCAAGAAGAGCTTTAACTACCTCACAGCCTTTTAAAACTAGACTGCTGTAGTCAAATTCCCTGTACTGAAACCACACAGCCCCTGTTTGAAAAGCATTTTAACTGTT